>NW_004567105.1:41464203-41580646 GCF_000260355.1 Condylura cristata
AGGCACAGATCCAACTGTAACAAACTCTGAGGGGTTTCCATGTAAAGCATCTAGGATGACAGCTCTGGGTATTTCTCTTTGCCTACTTTTTGTTGAATTCAATTTAATCTCTTCAATATATCATCTGGTACAATCTGTGCTGGTTTCCAATATCTAAATAGTGTTCATGATTTGTTCCAACTCATGGATTCCACTGAGTATAGGGAAATTCTGAATAACTTTCAATCCTCTTCAGATGTCATCATTGCATTTAAAAATGTTTTCAAATGATTCAGTTGTTCTTATTCAAAATTAAATAACTTGTTTTGCGTCTTTCTTGCTGAAATGCTTGCTTTATGACTCTGAACTGGTTATACTTAGCAGACACCAGTTAGGCTGTATGACAGCAGAAATATGGGACTTCATCACCCCACTTATATCAAAAGATAGATTGTCCAAACAAAAAAAAAGAAAGAAAGAAACTCAAGGAAACAATTACCTAAGATGAGTAATTAGAATGGGTGATATGACTAGACACTTACAGGATATTACACCATAGTAACCTGAGTATCCATTCTTGTCAAGTGCACATGAGACATACTCCAGGACACAACATTGAGCCACAAAGTTTCAAATTGCTGAAGATTGTAATAATATCAAATATCTTCTCTGATCATGATGGTTTCAAGCTAGAAATCAAACATAAAAAGAAAGTAGTTAAAACCTCTAATATGTGGAAACTGAACAATACACCTTGAATGAATAAGGGAAATCAAAGAAGAAATCAAAGAAGAAAGAATATCTGGAGACAAATGAAAATTAAAACACAAACTCCAAAACCTATGGGACACAATAAGAGAAGTTCTAAGTGAGGAGTACATGAGAGGAAAAAATAGAGACCTTGGAGGAAAAACCGTCTGTATTTCAGCACTTGTGACACTCCTAAACATTTTTGGGCACATACTTTCATTTTGTACATTTCCAACTATTTATGTCATCATCTTTGCCCTTGCTATTCCCAATGTCTTCTCTGGATTTAGTGTTTAAAAACAGTTGAGGTCTTCCTAACTGTTATACTCAAAAGTACTGAGAGGTGTTCCTCTATCACTGTGAGGAGTCAATTATATTTAAAGTCATTTCCCAGTTATCAAATGATAAAAATTAGACTCTGATTGACTGCTTTAACCCGTGGTGCCACCAGGGAGGGCATTTTCCATCCTTTCAATAACAGAAAGTTGGAAGTGTTAATATCAAGATTTCCCAAATATAATTACAACAAAGAGATTTAATACATTTCAATAGCAATAATAATAGTGACATTATTATAAGTTTTAGTTTAGCACTTCTTCACTGGAAGTGTTAAGTATACTCAGGGTAAAAGCCTAAAAGTTTATGTGCCAGTCTTCTACACTGAAAACAGCAAAATATTTTTAAGAGAAGTCAAGATATATATGGATATACCATATTCATAGATTATAAAACTCAATAATTGTTAGTTCTTCCCAAAATAATATGTAGATGGAACACAAACACAATCACAACGATTTTTCTGGAAGGGAGGATAATTTGTCAAGCTAATTTTAAAATATACAGAGAAAATTAAAATGATGTAAAGCAATCAAAATATATTGCAAAGGAAATACAAACTTGCAAGGATTACATAACCAAGCATCAAGACTTATTTTAATGACATAATAATTACAAAAACTTTATATCGACATAAATGTAAACAAACAGATCAATGGAAAAGAACAAATCAATAATGATAAAATATATAGTCAAATTATTTTTTGCATTTTAACTATGATATGTGCAGGTGTGTGTCTTTCGCACATAGACACATATGAGTTTCTTACATACAAAATTTTGAATCCATGTTGAGTTCATATTTGTGTAGCATTAAGGAGTGATCTTGTTTTACCTTCTGTCACTGTCCACTTTTTCCAGCACTATTTGTTGAGGAGGCTTTTCTTTCTTAATTGTAAATCCTTAACCACTTTGTCATAGATTAACTGTCCATATAAATGTGGGTTTACTTTTAGGCTCTAAATTGGGTTACATTGACCTGTGTGTGAGACTATTTTTATTCTAATACCACACTACTTTGGTTATTATATATGAATAATTGTTAAACCACAGCATGATAGAATGGCCTTAAATGTGGCTAATCTTGAATAATTTCATTTAAAAATCTAGTAGAGTTCTATAGATGATTCTCTAGATGGATAATGATGTATGCACAGCACTATGATTGCCTTAAGTGGCACTGAAATGAACTAAAAAATAGTTATGTCATGTGTATTTTGCAATTAAAATAATATTAAATTTAAACATAAAATTAAATAAAAGACTGGTAAAAATTAAATTGCTTGAACAAAAAATGACAAAGTGGGAAAAACAATGTCATATTTCACTACTAACCTTAGGAACTTAAAAAAAGTAATCCCAGCATTCAAATATTTCAAGGGCTACTTCAAGAACATAAACTCCTCACTAAGAAGGGGAATTTTTCCTCACATAGCCAAAAAGAGTAGAGTCCATTTCAGAGGCTTGTTCTGCTCATATGTTCATGGCATGTTGTAGTGAGATTTCCTGATTATAAATAGGTACAAGTATGATTTAGTTGCTTAAAATTGGTCCAGAGTACTATAGTGCTTCCATAACAAATAGCACCAATTTTGGATAACTACAGCCAGTTTTTGGTTTTGTTGTTTTGTTTTGTTTTGTTTGTTTTTTGTTTTTTGTTTGTTTGTTTGTTTTACAGTTTGGAGACTGTATTGCCTACCTTAAGGTGCTGGTAGATTTGGTTCAGGTGAGAGTAGCACTTTTTCACTTGCTGATGACTGCTTTCTTGCTGTATCCTCACATGGCCAGAAGAGAGCTCTGAATTCTTTTCTTATAAGAACATTAATCCTATTGGATTAGAGTCCCACCCTGAAAACTTCATTTAACTTTAATTGCTTCTTTACTCAAAATACAGTCATGGAGGTTTAGACAACTCAGTTCAAGTACCAGCTTTTTTAATCAATAATAATTGAAAATAAATCATGTAAAATCTGTAGATGAAAAGAAAAAAGTCATTTATGGAACTCTGGTAAATCATATTCAAACAAATGAGGAAAACTAAGGTCAATCAAGGAAAAAAAAAATACTTTGTCATTTCCTCACCCTCTGAAGCTATCTTAGGAGGAAGTTTCCAGAACTTGAGAATAGTGGTTAAATGGAGAGGCAAACTTTCCTACATTGCTTTGTAGATTAAATCATTTAAAAAGCTATCTCAGCATTTCAAAGGGAGAGAGGAGGTAGATAATTCATTATCTGCACTGAGTGATGCGGTAAGATCATTGATGGTGAACTGTTTGCTTTTGTTTTTCTCTCCTAGTTGTGATGAGAGGAAAATGTGAAAAACAAGTTAGAAGGCCACGGTAATGAAAGATTTGAAGCACGCTATACCCTCAGCTATACAAGTAATAGGTTAGGACAGGGGTGGTGGTCAGTAAGGAGAGATGATAGAAGCAAAGTCCCTGTCTGTGTCCATGAAGTAAAAAGTCAGAGGCTAATGGTGATAAGTAGACAAATCCCAAGATACTAAGGTTTCAGGTGACCATAGACTGCACTATTAAGGCACTGGAAAGAAGAATTGTGTGAAGAATATCACCGACATGCTGAGTCCCATGAAACCTTAAAAGTTGGCTTACAGCTTAATAATGATGTGTACTGGGAGTTCATGGCAGAAGTCAAAGAGCAAAGAGAGACTTTGAATGTGTTCCCAAGGCCACCCACACAGGACTGTACTTCAATTTTCTCTGAAACAAAGATAACTGGACCTGGGCCAAGAGCTGAGAACATTTTATCATTTTGTTTTGTAAATAATCCCATAATTATATCTGAATTGGAAACAGTAAACATTGTAAATTCTTTCCCTCCAATAGTTTTTTACGATTGTCATCTCTAGATGCTGAAAGTCATAAAGGCAACACTAATGATTTGACACTTTCAAGCCTCTGCCCTGTTTTTCATTACCAGCCAAATAGCTTTAGAATAAACATGCAATAAGGGAAAAATAAAGAAAGCATGCAATTCTTTTTTCTCTAGTTTTTCTGAGTACAAGTTACAAACTCACTCATTTAGTAGACACTTTTTCTTTTAAAAAGATTTATTTATTTGTGCATACAGAACTGGAGTACAAGCCAGAGGTGCAGGGGTGGTGAGAGACTTCACCAGAGACAGAGTGGGGAGCAGAACAAGCAGACCTACGAAGTACACTGCTGAGGGGAGCAGCGGGCAGGTAAGGCGAGGTCTGCCTCACCATGTAGATCACCTCAGGGGCTGGGATCAAACTCACACTGAAGCGGCTGCGCCTTGCTTGCAGTGTTGCGTCCTAACCTGTCGCGCCACAAGGAGGGCCCAATAGAAACGTTTTAAAGGAATTTATGATTGCTCAAAAAGACAATATACAATAAGAGACACGTACACCTCTGGGAAAACAAAATGTCAGTGATAAATACATGTTGGCCACGAATGCAAGAGAAAGAGGATAGCTATCTAGTATAAATAGTACTGGTTAAGGTGATGTTAGTGAAAAGGACATCTTAGCCTATCCCAATAGCTCTTGACACAAGTGAGGTGACTGTCCCAGCACACTGATAAAGAGCTCTCCATTAGTAGTACGACATTAACTCTGAGAGAACATTGCAGGATTAAAGATTCCTAAACCAAAGAACTTATGTTTATATGAATAAACTTGAGAAAAGAAAAGTCTATTGAAAACCAGGAAACCACACAAAGAATTCTCCACTAATTCAGAAAAGATTGGGCTTCAGTTTTAGGGAGGTTGGCCAAGTGAAGTTCAAATTAACACAACTTCTTCAGGATGGGTATGGGCAATGTACATGAGGAAAGTCTCACAAAGAATTATGTGACTAGAAAAATAGCACCATCCTTACAGTGACAGCAAAGGTAGAGCATGCTGTCTTATTTCTAGATACGTGCCTTAGACCCAGATTTCTAAACCTGGCACTAATTTGACATCGGAGTCAAGTGAGTATTTATTTATTTATTTATTTATTTATTTATTTATTTATTTGCAAGTGTTTTTGCAGGTCATCCCGTGATGTGTGGCTGCTCTGGTTTCTAACCATTGGCTGCCACTAGCATTTCCCCCAATCATGACCACCCACCTCATCTACAGACACCAGCCAATATGTATTTGGGGACAAATCATCCCCAATTTAGACCCTCCACAACACCAGAACTATTCTGACTGAGATTAGGTAGAGAGTAAAAGGCAAGAAAAAAGTGAATGTGGAAAAGGCAGCAGCTGCCGGGACATGTGAAATCATGGGAGTGGATGAATATTGTGGATGGAGCACATCAGGGAGGAAAATCTTTGTGTGCAGGGAAATACACTGCTATGTTCAGTGCTCCATTCATGGGCTTCCCACCACCAGTTCACCCATGTGCCATAACCATAGTGCCATGCACTCTTCCCATCCCACCCCAGTTTTGATCTTATTCCCCTCTCCACCCCCATAAAATGTCTCTGGTTTATAGCTGTTCATTGTTTTTCTTTTTTCTTTATTCCAATTTTTTTTTCCTGTTCCCTTCCACTCCTGCTATGAGTGAAACCTTCTGGTATTTTCCTTTTTCTTTCTGACTCATTTCACTAAGCATGATCTATTCTAGCACCATCCATGTTGCTGCAAAAGGCATGAGTTTATCTTTTTTGATTGCTGAGTAATATTCCACTGTGTATATGTACCATGTCTTTTTAATCCAGTCATCTATTTTTAGGCAACTGCTGAAAATGGAGCTTCCATATGACCCAGCAATCCCACTCCTAGGTATCTACTCAAAGGACACAAAAACATTTACTCAAAAGGACACCTGCACCCCCATGTTTATTGCTGCTCTATTTACAATAGGGAAGATGTGGCATTAACCCATGGGCTCTTCTTTGTCTTATGGATCCGGAATCTGTTTAGAGGTTTTCAGGACAATCACATACCCCACCTCCTTTCCTTTCTCCCTCCCAAAAGGAGACTTATTTTTGCATTGCTGCAGTATCGATGGTACAGTTAATGACCAAATCATTTTCCTCTGTGAGAAAAGCAAAAATTCCTCATGATAGTGAACTAGAGCCTCATTAGCAGAAAAGAGGCATAAGATGGTTTCACTCATTCCGAATGAAGGATAAAGAGAAAATTTGTTTTCCACCTAATGTCATCTGTACACGTTAGGGAATTGACTAGATCGATGTTTTCAAAAACCTAAAGCTTTCTTGGCCCAAAACACAATGATTTGTGTTGGGCATTCACAGCCTAACCACCTGTACACTGGCTCTCAGGGTAGCCTGAAAAGAGATGCTTCCAGTGACAGAATTTATTGATTATCGAATCTTTGTGCTACCTCCAGTGAGGACGAGTCATGGAACTCAGCAGAGGAAAGTGTACAGGGTTACCACCAAATGCATCTCCACCTGAAACTACAAATGTGATTTTACTTGGCTAGATAGTCTTACCTATGAAAGTTGTAGAATGTATATGAGACCTTAGTCCAATGATGTCCTTATAAAAAGAGAAAACAGACCTAGGGGAAAAAACATATCATGATGGAGGCAGAAATTAGTGATGCTGCTGTAAGCGAAGAAGGACAAGGAATGGCTTGGAGTCACAAAAAAGTGTAAGAAGCAAGGAACTCTCACCTTCCAGAGACTTCAGAGGAAGCACAGTCCTGTCATAACCTTGTCTTTGAACTTCTCGGTTCCAGATCTTAAAGACAATGCATTTTTGTGGTTTGAAGCTTCCCAACTTGAGAGAAGTTACAGCAGTCTCAGAACACTGATAAAAGCACATAGTCATTTTTAGAATTAATTTTAGTATTTTTTATTGAGGTAACAAAATTTCATGATACAAATGTATAGGACCATACCTCTTCAGATAATGTCACAAAACTATATCACACCCACAACCAAGGCACCCTCAGTCCTCCACATGACTTCATTTCACACACTCCCCTCATTTTATTCCCCCTTTCTTTGCCCATCTTATAGACTCAATTTCACAGTCACATTTCAAGGCTTATTACTAGTTTGTTTTCTGTTGACCACTTATTTTCCTTTCTCTATATTCCACATATGAATGAAACTTTTCAGTATTTTGTCAACTGCACCTGACTTATTTCACTCAGCATTGTCTCCTCCACTCTCATCCATGTTGTAACAAATGCAAGGAGTTCAGTTCATTTATAGTGGAGTATATTCTGTTTCTTTCTGACACATTGATCACTTAATTTTTATATAATATCTATCCCTGCCTCTTGTCATTTCTTATAATTGGAAGTTTATTTTATGTGAAATGGGTGGCTGTCCCTGAGTTCTTTGAGTCTCATTTGCTTATGGATTGTTTTCTAACCAGTCATTATTTTTTTTCCAACCAGTCATTATTTTTTTCCAATCAAATCATCCTGTTTTTAATGCTTAGAGCTCAGATGGGCCTCCTATAGTCAAGAGAACATTAGGTTTCTTTTCTGATCCAGTCAGTAACTCTGTGCCTCATGATTAGTGGTTTCAACCCATTTATATTTAGAATGACAAAATGATTTGTTACTACCATTTTAATTTTTCATTCCGTTCTATTTTTTAATTTAATTTTTTAAGCTTTTCTTTGTGTTCAGATATTAAAATAAGTGGTATCCTTTTAACATTTCTTTTAGGGAGGCGTGGTGTTTGCAAATTCCTTCAGTTTCTGTTTGTCTGAAAAGGCCATTATTTCCCCTCATACCTAAAGGAGAGTCTTGCAGGATTTGGTATTTTTAACTGATGGTTTTTATATTTCAGCATTTTGAGTACATCTTCCCATCTCTCCTTGTCTGTAGGGTTTCCTCAGAGAAATCAGGTGTAAGTCTAGCATGTAGTACTTTTGTAAGTTATGTGCTTTCCACCCTTTGCTGTCTTCAATATTCTTGCTTTGTATTGACCTTTTTATAGCCTCACTATAATGGCTTGGTCTGTTTATATTAGGTGACCAAGTATTCTTTTAACTGCATGGATTTGCAGATTTTACTCCTCTAGGTGAGAGACATGTCCCTTGAAGAGTTTTTCTATTCTCCTTTATCTCTATTCCTTTTTTTTTGGATACCCATACTCTTATGTGGCTTTCTGAATGGTGTCATATAGTTACTGGATTGCTTCTTTGTGTTTTTACATGTCTTTTCTCATTCTTCTTCCATCTGGGTACTTAGTGCATTCAAGGTCACTGATTTGATCCCCCATTTGATTTATTGTACTCTCATGCCTTTCTAAACATTCTTGATCTCATTTATTGTGCTCTTCGCCACTTGAATTTCTATTATTTTCTTAATTAACACTTGATTTGTATCTCTTGTTCATTAATTTTATGTCTGGTTTCATTACTTTGTCTTCCTAAATTTTGTTGCATTTCTTTGATCAGCCTTTCTGAATGCTCTTGTATTACTTCATCTTGCCTTTCTAAAATTTCTTCTGTCTGCTTGAGTTTCTTTATCATAGGAGTCTTAAACTCTCCATCTGATAGGAAGATATAGTCATTTTCTTTTTGTGTTTATAATCTGGAAAACTGTTTTCATCTTGCAATATTTTCTTCTCTTGGATCTTGTTTATTCATGTGTTATATTTTATGACCATTTTACTAATTGAGGTCTCTTTATTACTATCTTTTATATCTTCACCAATTTCCCCACAGGTGATACTTTAATTTTTGTTTGATTTATTTTGTCTATCACTGATTTTTACATGTGCTGAAATAAAAGCACATTCCTTCACTGTTCTGAAAAAAATAAAGATCTATATGTGTGAAGGCTTGTTTCCTTCTGAGAACCCCAAAAGTGAACTTATGCCTTTCTTCTGGTGGTATCTGACAATCCCTCATGCTGCTGGTTTCGCAGGCATATTTCTCTAATCTTTACCTGAATCCTCAGATGCCATTGCCCCTATGTGCTTATACCATCTATCCTTTATGCCACTCTCTTCTTTTATAAGGCCTTCACTGAAGTAGGGCCCACTATAATCCACTGTAACCTCATCTGAACTTTACAGCATCTGCAAAAACCCTATTTTCAAATAAGGTCCCATTCACAGGTATGAGGGTAAGACTTCAACATACCTTTGGGAGAGATAATACAATTCAACCCACAACATGCTTTTTGAGCATTTTTTTTTATGCACATTGGATTTCATATACAGTATAAGCCCCATCTCAAGCAGAAAATTAGCCATGAAGATATCATGGCTCCTTTCAATTAATCAGCAATAGTAGTATGTTACCAAAGGCTGTATAAAACTGAAGGCCAGAATTGTAGAAAATGTCGAGAGTTAATAGCCAAGGAAATTTGAGAAAAAAAAAAAAAAACAACTAATCAACTTTCATGCCAGCACTTTAACATGAATGATGTCATAAAATTTTGGTCCCACTGAACCTTCAGTGTTTGGGTCACTTAGCTGTGTGACATCACCACACTCTTCCATTGTTTCCCTTCTCCTGCCAGACTGTGGGACTCTGAAGTAGAATAACAGAGATACTCACATTCTCTATACATCCTGCAGAACACTTCTCAGTGTTCTTAGATGACCTGCCTCTGAATCAAGAATGTTGGTTTAAGATGCAGAATACAGGTCTCCACCCTAAAGAAGATGAGTGTCATCTGGGCCAGTGCCAGGGTGATCAGCATTTTCAATAAGCTGCCAAGTAGGTTCTTCTACACCCTAGATCCAGCACACTAGAACCCATAAATGCTGGTAGAATCACCAGCACAAATGTCTCTTCGACAGACATGATATGGCCTGCCCCGCTCATTGTAGAAGCTGGCCCAGGATCTTGTTCTTAAAATCATTTAACCCAGTTCAACTTGACACTTTGGCAACTGCAGCCAAAGATTACTAAATAACACATAAATTGAGAAAATAATTTAAAATGTAGCAGCAAGTTGCCTTATAGAAAAGCTTGTTAATTTTATACTGCTATCAGAAGATCCTATGCACTCAGTCCTTGAAAATTCTGTCTTTTCTCACCTGGCTTTTGTTCAATACTTGTTGCCAATTTCATGGGTAGATAGTGTGTTTCACTTTAAATCTTTATTTTCTTCCTAACTTAAAACAGCCAAATTACAAGTCTGTTTTATTTTGTGCCCTTTAGAGTTTGATTTTTTTTTAAGATTTATTTATTTGTGCATACAGAACTGGGGTACAAGCCAGAGGTGCATAGGCGGTGAGAGGATTCACCAGAGACAGTGGAGAGCAGAACAGGCTGACTGATGAAGTACAGTGCCCAGGGGAGCAGCGGGCGGATCAAGAGAGGTCTGCTGTGCCATGTGGGTCACCTCCAGGTTGGGATTGAACTCATGCTGAAGTGGCTTTAGCTCCTTAGTGCTGTGCTTCAACCCGCTGCTCCACCAGGAAGAGCTCTAGAATTTGATATTTTAATGGGATACAGTCAAATCCTTCTTTTCTTAGATTTTCTTAAACATCGAAAGAATAAGTCCTCTTTATGAGTCCCCACAGCAAAGGACGCTGACTTTGAAAGTGCACAAGTTATAGTGTAGTTTAGAGCTAGAGTACACAAGGTGCCATCTGGCCCATCCGGGGAACCCAGTTTCATCAGGTCTTGAGAGGGATGCCCAGGCCTGTGAGCTGGAATCCATTCCAAACGGAGGATGCTTTCGTTTATATCAAGTGCCCTGAAAAATTAAATTTCACAGTCACTGAATAGTACAGTTAGATGTAGACATATTCCTTCCACCCAGACACCCATATGCCATGCTGTGCTATGGTATATAACATCCTGAGCTCTCTAAGCTTGCTTTAAAAGTGCCAACATAGGGCCCTCCCTGGTGGCACAGCAGGTTAAAGCACTGCACTAAGAAGCTTAAGCCACTTCCACATGAGTTAGATCCCCATGCCTGCCCCAGAGGTGACCACATGGCGTGTCAGACCTCTCCAGACCCGCCCGCTGCTCCCCTCAGCAGTGTACTTCGCCTATCTGCCTGTTCTACTCCCCACTCTGTCTCTGGTGAATCCTCTCACCCTCCGCATATCTGGCCTGTACCCCAATTCTGTATGAATAAAAAAAAGTGCCAAAATATTTGCTTTTGAACTACTTTGAAAGCAAAGTAGTTTTAGTCATTTAAATCTATGCCAGCTATATATAAGTTAAGGTATACTAAAAACTCCACCCATTTTTCTTTCTTTTGTTTACTCCTTTAAAATTGTGTGGTTTTGGAACATGGGGTCGGGGTGGGGGGGAGCAGCAGGCAACTATAATTCAGAAATATACAGCAGGGGAGGGGGAAAGGAGGATCAAAACAGAAGAGGGAAATGCACAAGAGACGATGGTGACAGTTCACAGGTGATGTATTTGTGGGAATTTTATGGAGATTATACCTGAGGAAAGAAATCAAACATTGTAAAAAAAAAATGACCAATGATATAACATTTTAATTAATTAAATAAATAAGTAAAATGTAAGAGTGTGTGTTTTGGCATGTCATATTCTAAAATTGTGGTAAAACATAAAATGTGCATGTGTACCTGTTAACACAAAGTTTTCAGTCATCTATATTATTATAGAAGGTACAATTGAGATGAAGTCTGTTCATTCTGACAACTATAATGAAATACCATATCCGGGAAGTTTTTAAATGGCAGAAATCTATTTCTCACATTTCTGGAGCCCAGGAAGTTCAGATTAAGTGCCAACATGTCCCAGGGAGGGGCTTCCTCCTGGTTCCTAACGGTCCCTTCTTGCTGTGGTGGAGGAATCAGTGGACTGATGTTGAGTCTCTTAGAGAAGTATATTAATCCCATTTATGAGAGAGCCACCCTCGAGATCTAAACACTTCTCCAAGCTCCTAACTTCAAATACCATCCTCTTGGGTCATCTCAACTTAAGAATTTTGGGAGGACACAGTTATCAGTTACCCCCAAAATCTGTTCTTTCTTCTCGGTGGTGTCACAGTTTCAGGTATGCATAAGACTAGTTGTTGGACTTTCTGGCAGTTCAGTGGCCTCATTTTGCTAAATTCTGGCCTACATAGTATGGGTGTAGTTGATGGTTTCTTTTGAAGGAGAAAATAAAGGACAAGTTCTCCTCTACACCACTCTGGAAGCCATCAGGGGCCACAACAGAAGAAGCTCATGAAAAAGATGTGAGATCAGCTGGGCACTTATGAGAAAGAAAATAAACATATACTTTATGACATACTTCATGTTGACTCTTACTGTCTCAATGCCTGCTGAGGCTATCCCTCACCATCTTAAAGAGGCAAAATAGACATATAACTCAGTATAACTTTAAGGTAATAATGTATATATTGTGAGACCACCTTATTGTTCTAACCAGCAGATGTACTGGATGCCAAATCCTCACCTCATTTACCTCATTTCTTTTTTTTTTTTTTTTTTTAGATTTTATTTATGCATACAGAACTGGGTTACAGACTAGAGGTGCAGGGGCCATGAGAGGATTCACCAGAGATAAAGGGAAGCAGAACAGGCAGATCGATGAAGTACACTGCTGAAGGGAACAGTGGGCAGGTCAGGAGAGGTCCACATGCCATGTGGTCACCTCTGGGGCTGGGATCAAACTTGCAGTGAAGCAGCCGTGGCAGCTTTGTAGTGCTGTGCTCCAACCTGTTGCGCCACCAGATAGGGCTCCTCACCTCATTTCTGAAGTTGCGTCCTCACCTTTCTTTGTCTTCCTCACCTCTGTGGGTTGCAATACTTTCCGTTCCTCTTTATATTTCCATCTCAGTGATCTTACCCATGACTTCTTTAATAAAGAAAAATTGCCCAATAATCTAGATCTCTCCCTAAAATAGAGCTCCAGACTGAAGACTCACAGGTCCCTCCAGAAAGCTCTTAAGGCCACAAAAGTTCTTGTTATCTTTTCACTGTTCTTCCTATACGTGTCAGGAGTCAAAATCCAGTGTCTCAGGCTGAGATTATTTGAACAGCTTCCCAAACTCCAAGATCATCTGTCCATTGCACACACTGACAGAGAGAACAGGGATTCTGGTTCTGACTCAGTTGACTACAGTGAGCCATCTAATGACCCCTGTATGGAACCTGGGGTGTCTTCTTGCGCATGAGGCTTGCATCTGTTCACCCCCTTCCCCTCTGACACTACAAGTATGACTACAAAAAAGTAGGGTTGAATATTCAACATGAATGGGTTATTAAATAAATGAATTGCAATATTTGACTGCATATTTAGAAAAAATACATAATTTTCTTATCCCTCCTATATCCTAGAACCACAATAAACCATTGAAAAAACACTGCATGGAGTTTAACTGAAAAAATTTCGTAGAATCATTAAGACAAAGTTTGCCCTGATGAAGACAAAAGACTTCCTAAAGTTAGAAATGGAATGTAAAACTCTAAGCTTATAAAAATATAAGGAATACCAGTACAAGAAAGTTAAAAGATAAATGACAGGTCAGTTTTTGCAATGGTGTGCATGCTTTAATCATGAACACACACACATGATAGTGCATTGGCCAAAAAGTCCATGTCTCTAAAATCAAAGAGAAAAAGGAAAATATTTTTTCTTCTTTTTTTAATTTTATAATAGTTTATTTTTACATATTTTGTGCAATTTTTCATCTCAGTTGTAATCCCTGTGGGCTTTTCATCACCAAATCACCCATGCACCATCACCAGTGCATTTCCCTCCCCACACTGTTTTTGATCCCATTCCCCACCCCACCCCCACAAAATGTCTCTGGTATATAGCTGTTCATCATTATCATTATTTTCTCGCCTGTTCCGTTACATTCCTGCTATGAGAGAACCATTCGGTATTTTGAAAAAGGAAAATATTTTATGATAATCATTTACAGGTTCACTAAATATTTTCATGTACAGAAAGGGGTTTCAAGAGCATTTTTGTATAATTTTAAGGGTTGGTGATATTTGAGGTGACTTGTTTCTCACTATTATTTTTCCATATTTTCCAAAACATATATATAATGTACTACACTCTCAATGTCTAAAAAGGGAAAATAGAATAGAACACAATAATTAGAAGTGTGAAATTTTTTTGTTACTCATATTGGATTCAAATGCATATGTGTAACATGTTAAGTGAAAGTAAATAATCTAATGAATATGCCATGCATTTAAATGGACATTAGGAAAATATAATTCTGTACTCATCTTTCACCCATGGACTGTAAGAATTTCATCTTCCTTCGTGTTGTTGAGGATAGCCATTACATGTAATTCTCAATTATCCATTCTACCTGATCAGTACGTCTGCTATAAATCACCCTACACTGTCCTGCCAGCTAAATAAGCAAGTGTGACTTGTGGTATAATGAAGATCTGGTGATTTTGTCTCATTCATTGAAACATACAGGAGTGTAATACAGGAGGCCAATGCCAAATATTTTTCAGTGTGGACCTGAAATTATCTTAGAGAATATTCTCAGGTGTCAAAATTCGAAGCTATCAGTTTCATCAAACATCCTTTTACATTGTCTTGCAGTGACCTCGCTACCCTTACCACTTTGTCCAGTCTCCATCTTGCAGGAACTTGCCATCCAACATGGATAAATCACAATGTCACTGGGCCAATGATAAAACAAAGCATGAATGACCAGTAACCACGGTGAATGTGTGGGTGGAGGCAGAGTGAAGGGAGAGTAGTAGCAACAGAGGAGGCTGTGGACAGTGCTACTGAGTAGGTGGATAAAATAGGGATAGACACTAGATGGCTGAACTAGAAGACAGAACATCACCTTCATTCCTAATGGAAGGTTGAGCTTTAAACTTTTCAGTAAAAGAGGAGATGTATTCTCAAGTTCATTTTCAATGGTCAGCGTTACAGTGAGGAAACGCTGTTGAGAAACACCAGCTGCTTGACTTAGTGTCACTGCCTGGAAGACCACAGTGAAGTTGCTCTTCCAGGAGGTGTATGGCCACACTTACCTGTGCCGATACCAGCTCAGTGACCCATAGATGGATGAACCCAAGTCACACACTATCAAATGTTTGACGTCTAGACACATCTGCCTTTAAGAAATGGCCCGATCCTGACAACTTCAGGCACTCTCACCAACACTAAGTAAACCTACCTTCCACGTGATGGACATCATACTCCTTTAGAGAGTGAATTAAGTCATTCTTTTTCTCTAAATATGTTGCAAACACACAGTTATTGTTAAGTCAGGACCTGATAACAGAGATCCTCACTGTGTATTTATCCTATAATTACTTGTTACTCAGGCCTCTCCTACTTTGCCTTTGCCTGTTGACACTTGAGTTTCTGAGAGTTTTTCTCTGAACTGGATGACTCTGGGTTTCATGAAAATCACCTAGGAGAAACAGTAAATATTTTCATTTTGAAAATCAGATGCATTTAGTGCACATGTTAAAGAGGGAAATTTTCTCTAATGTGTTTATTTGTTGCTACTGCTTTTTTTTTTTTCCCCTCTTCTGGAGTATTATATGATGCCAAACTTTTCAGAGCGGAGCCCAGAAAATGAAGACAGGACTGAAGGGTGGCTCCAATAGGCACACAGACCTTAGATTCATAAAAGGGGTTTTGCAAATAACTGGTTTCTTGAAAATGGAGTACTCTGATCTGAAAGGTGGTTGAGTTCATTTTAAGGGAAATTATTGGAAGTCCCCATGTAAACCTGTGTGTTAGTAATATCGCAGTAGACTGTGGTGATCCTTACACCCACCAAAAAATATTTTATAATGAAATCAACTAGAATTTGTGAATGTGTAAGTTATACATATAAATAAAAAAGAAGCATATGGTTCATATACCTGAAGTCATACACACTAGAGGCAGAACTTGGAACATAGCTTGGTTTGGGTCTTTGGACTCTATTAAAGGAGTGGCCCTGAAAAAGCTCCCAAGGGAGATTTTCTGTGGCCTCAGGGAAGCACTCCCTGGAACTTTCTGAGTATCCTTTATAATCCACCCCAAAAAAGCTTCCTACAAACAAGACCAACCTTATCATCATCCACTGTTTCAGCCCATTTGTGAAAATTTAGCACAGAGAAAACTAACAAGTGTATATCATCTCTTCCTTGAAAACAAACTGCTTAGGTCAGGATAATGCACAGAAGGCAGAGATGGGCTAATTGCCTTATGTCCCAGTCTGAAGGCAAACTTTTACTGGAGTAAATTTGTATATATTTACCCTCATAGTCATTGGTTATATTGTTGTTGCCTTTTTCTCAAGGAGTATAAAAATTTACTGAACCACAGTTTTCTAAGAAGGTAATATTTATGATTTCAAATTTCAGTGAAAAATATTGGTGGTTTTAGGGAAAATGTTATCCATCACTGTTTCCTCATACTTGTATCATTCGTTCAGTCACATATTCATAAATCACTGAAGTGCCTTTGTACCTTTTATGATCTAGAGTACACAGTTTGCTTAGAAAATTTTAGTCTTCTAGTTCATACTCACTTGTGTAATCGCTGCTGTTGAGTGGCAGGAATGGCCTTCCACTGTACTTTTCACGTGATGGAATACAAGTAGCTAAACACTACTGGGAAATTTAGACAGCTCCTGTGTTACCATTATCAATGCCAACTTCTTCCTCAACAAGCTCATCAAAGTTATAATATATTCCATAATCAACTCTCTGCCCTATATTTGCCACAAGACTTTTCAACTCTCCACTTTACTCCAGGGTTCCCCACCTTACAACATCTTTCCTCTGCATAGCTAATGTGGTCTCTTCCTTCATACTAAATTGACCTAACTACAAGGAAATATTGATTTTCTTCAGGGTGTGTGTCTTGGAGAGGGGGTGTGGTATTTGTGTAGCTATTCTAAAACTCCTTCAGGCATTGAGAGGAAGAAATAGATGTATAAAATGTGTAATTATGTTAATGTCAAGGAGTCCCATCCTGCCTGGGGGATGGGAGGAGGTAGATAAGGTGATAAAGAAAGATAAGGAAGAATCTTAGGTGGTAAACTGAGTGATGGTTTTAGTTTGGATTTGATTTACATCACACTTCTCTGAGCTCTTGGCACTGGAAGGGCCTAGAAGCAGCATCACTCAAGTCAAGTGTTCAACTCAGGGAAAATGGCTGACTATATCTGTGGTAGAGAGCACTTGCAAGCCAAAGCAAAAACATTTGAACATCAGAATTTTTAGACACCAGTGAAGTGATTGGTTGAAATGAGATTTCATTTATAGCCAATTTTAATTTATAACCATTACCGAAAATGTTCTAGAGAATGGGTTCTTCGTTTTTCTCAAATTACTCCCTCCCAGATAAACATTTAATTGTAAAGGGAAGCAGGCACCTTCCCAAACACAGGGTAGAGATAGATTTGTTAAGTTTTCTGAGAATTTCTCTCCCAGAAATGGCCCTGTGAATTTAAAAGACACTTGCCATGCACTTGAGGATTCACTAGATTATTTTTTTATTGTTTTTTCTTATAGGATAGTGTGTATCTCAGTGAGTTAAGAGTTAGGGGATGAAGGTTTTTATCAGAAACATAAAATATGTTCTTCTTCTTGGTTATGGAAACAAAGTTTATGAAGCTTATGGCAGAGAGCTCACCTTGGTTTCTTCCTATTGTCCTCCCCACAGCAGCCCGTAGGGTGTGGCCATGTGTTCTCCAGAAGACTTATGATTCATGAATGGTTTGAGGGACTTAAACACCACTGAGCCATGGCACTTCAACAGTAGATATCTTCATGGTCATTGAATAGATGGAAAGGGGCTGCATTTCTTAGTCAACAAAGAAAATCACCCAGGAGCCAGCCAAAACAAAAAAAAAAACAGACACAGTGCCAAGAGTGAATGAAGATATGGAGAAATGAAGACACTCATACACCAGTGGTGGGAAGATAACTTTGTGTAATTGACAATTTTCACTTAAATTGAATACTCTGAGATCATGCAGTGCTACCCAATTGTATACCAGTAGCAATCCATACTTTGGTGAAGCAAAAGACAAATCACAATATTCATAGTATTTACTGAATTAAAACCCAAGTGTCATTCAAACGTTTGCTAGCACATTGGATTATTACCCAGCAATGGGAATGTAGCTATATCCCACATGGACACATCTACCACTATCATGTCAAGTGAAAGAAGCCAGACACAAAAGAATTCCTACTAAAAAATCACCTTCACCTAGAATTTTAAACAGCTGATAATATATTGGTATAGAAGTCAAGAGAAAAGCTACCTTTGAGAAGGAAAGAGGGCAGGATGGAGGGAATTCTGACAAGTGGTTTGGATCTATAAAAATGATGGATTTCCTGTCTAGGCTTCATGTGCATACTCATAGGGTGGTGACTCAGCAAGCCATACAGCTCATTCACACACAGGTTTTACTCCCATTCTCCATGTCTGAGTTTGCCCATGGAGGGTTGCTTGTCCTGCTGACCCAGCTCAGTCTGTGATGAGGTCTCTTTTCGCACTTCAAGGTGTCTTGCTTTGAATAATAAACACTATTCTCACCACCATTACTTGAATTTTAAAATATTCCTGGTTGGGACCCTCCCTGGTGGCACAATGGGTTAAACCACAGCAGTATGAAGCAATCTGCAGCCCCTGCAGCACAAGATCGATCCCCGGCCAGGGAGGTGACACACATGGTGCAGCAGACCTCTCCTGGCTTGCCAGCTGCTCCCCTCAGCAGTGTATTTCAGTACATCTGACTGTTCTGCTCCCCACTCTGTCTCTGGTGAATCCTCTCAAACCCCACCACCCGCACCTCTGGCCTGTACCCCAGTTCTGTATGAATAAATAAATAAATCTAAAAAAAAAAAAATATGTTCCCAGTGACAGTAACCATGTCTCATGAAGGGTGAAGACCAGGTGCAGGTGATAGGTATTCTCCTAAGTACCACGCTAAGCATTTGTCACCTTAGGCTGTGCTGTGTTTCCCATTCCAACCTGAGGTCTTCCACCATCACTGCACCCTGTTGTCTCTGTAGCTAAACAGCCTCATCTTAGCAGTCTTCCTCACACTGGGATGGACTCTGTTTTCATCGCCAGTTCAGAATTCCCTGTTTCTGAGAACTTCTACTATATTTCTGCTTCCTATGTGCAGCCATCGATCAATCCCTCCTGCTCACCTACTTCATAAAATTAATGCTCAAGCAAGAGCCTAGCATACTGGAGCCTCACAGGCAGGTGCAGCTTATTTCTATGTTTGGAAGTTGCTAATTCCTCCTTAAGTGAGACAACCTGCATCAGTTATTCATGAGGATTTCACTCTAAATGGCACCAGTGAGGTAGTATGTCAAGAGCTTTTAAGCTGAGGGAGCATAAAGAAAGCAAGGTAGTTCTGGAGACACATGAGTTAAGGAAGGAACCAGGAATGTAACTTAGAGGTGAGGGACAGCTTGTTTGACTTAAAAGAGGGACACTCTTAAATCTACTTTTGATGTGGCCTAAAGGCAGACAAGGAAATGTCACAAGATAAGGGAGCAAAGTTGTGCTGGGAGAGGAACAGAGTCTGTGTTCACCGGCAGGGTGTCACCACAGGGAAGAAGGCAGATGAGGTGTGGTCAGAGCAGAACTATGGGTAAAGGCCCAGTAAGGCCTTTGGATTTTATTCAAAGTGTAAGAAGAAGATATAAGTATTTATAATTATGTTCTCAAAACATCACCCATTCAGTGCTGTGGGGTGGGGATTACAAGGGATTAAACCAACCCCAAACTACCAGGGAGACCAGTATGGCATTCCAAGTCCTCAGTGAGGGCTGAGAGGAAGGTATCCACAGGGGACATAGATAGGAATTCAGTTATGAGTCATGTTGGAGGCAGGATTAATGGCTGATGATTAAAAAAAAAAAATTATGAATAATAAAGAAAAATTAGAAATTGATAACAAAACCTTAATTGACAACTTAGGGGGCAATATCGCCCCATTGTTCTTTAGTGACAAGCTTGGCAGTGCGACCAGTACATTTTCCAGCTGGATGGGCCAGTCTCCTCAGAACTACAAGCATGTGGTTACTCATTTATACCTGGTGACCATGTTGGGGCCCAATCCGCTGACCCTCTGTGTCTGCTGATACTGCCTTGCATCACTAACCCTCACTTGTCAGTGCCGGGATGGGTCGGCGCAGTCAGGGATATACCCACGTTAGACAACTGTAGCCTGGGCCCACCCTGAAGCTCTCACATGCAACCAGAGCCATTTTGAGGAAGGCAACAAAAGAGTTTATTTCAAGTGCCAGAGCTCTTCTCTCATTAACACCATGACTCACCTCCCCTCCACCCTCCATCTGCCTAACAATGAACCTAAAGCTCTTCCTGTGCCTTCCTGAGCCTCTGGCAGATTTCCAGGAACAGCTGAAAGCCCCAACACAACTCCAAGCACTTCCAAGAGGACACTACCTCTGTCTTTCCTTAAGACCTGTCTGAACCTAGGATACCAGCCCTCCTTTTAGGGGTTGGGGATGCCTTAGAGGATGGGGATGCTTGTTCTCTTCTTTGCCAGGGGACCCAGACACAGTACAAGAACACTCCTCTGTGTGAATCCCTTCAGGGACCCAAGGAGCCCTGTTCCTGCCACTAACAAATATGGCTGCCATAACCTGTGAGGATTTGGCCCCCAGAATGAAGACATGTGAGTATCCTGTCTCCTACCATGCCCACCTCTGTGAACACTGGGTTAACCACACCAGTTATTACACTGGCTGGCCTTCTCATCCTCTTATTTTTCTATTTGTTCAAAGGAAAATGCCATGCTTCTGTTCACAGAGGCTTAAAACCTGCAATTCACCCCCACAAAGTTCTAGTGTGTTTACCCTCTGACCCTGTCAGAGGTCCAGTGCTCCTTGCATTCTTCCCGGCTGTCTGCAGGTCTTCCTGAATGTCAGTCTGCCACCCACAGCCACTCACCTTCTGGAGCTAGAATCATCTAAGAAAACAAACTTATTGTGTCACAAGATCCCTCAAAATCAAACACAGTTCTCTCTAGTGACAATGACTTGTTGCATCCCTTTATTTAATTTTTTGTATCTACTTAAAAAAAATAAGGATAATTAAAACAATTATATAATCTGATACAGGTTTCTTTACATCAGACTTTTATTCTGATAATAGGACAGATGTTGGAAATTTCTATTACCCAGAAAATGAAGTCAATCACCACATTTCCCTCAGAATCCTATGGAATGACCATGGGAATGACATGGAAAGGAATGATGGTGGATCACAGGGAGTTGGAATAAAGGTTGAAAGTCTCAGATTCCAGCCAACCCAGGAGGTCTGAGGACTTTGGAGATTTCAGGAGCAACTGTGCCTGAGATGGAAACCATCTAGCCCTCCCAGCTCTCTCTGTCAACCCCGACCACTATCCTTCCTGAAATGAACCATGTTATGCCCAGCAGGATGTTCCCACACCCTTTCCAGCAGCACTTAGTCGAGTAAAACCTCCCCTGGATTCTCCATTTACATCATGAGGTTTCCTGACACCAGGCCAGATGCTCTTCCTCCATTTCCCTATCACCCAAAGCTTCCACCTCATTCAAGACCCACTGGAAACCACCACATCCTAGAATATTGTGGATTCTACAGCCAAAAGTCCTCTCCTGTTTGATTATCTGAGGTTTTCTTCTTCAATTCTCACCCTTATTTATCTCTTTCATCTTGTGGGACCAAAAAATCGGTTGCTTGAGTTATCCCTCATGAGGTTGGGAGGATGACCTGGGTCTCTGATCCCCCTGCTTTCTTACTGTACCCACAGTGTACCTATGGAAGTAAGCAGAAAATGTATTTTGAATATATAAATTGGTAAACGTTCCATCCCTCATCCTTATTAGATTCTATGTCTCTAGGGCACAGAACATCTTGGTTTGGTGTAAGAGTTTTCCCTAAGTAGCTATTCAAACGCATTAGGAAAGATGGTGTGGAACTACTCAGCAAAATGATAGAGAACACTTTTGCTTAAACATTATCACAGCATTTGTATACTCATCAATATGTTTTGAATCCTAGAACTCAGTTACTTACATAGTTGAAATAATTATTAGTGCCAGTAAGCCAATGAGGACCACCTGATGGGCTTTATATGGTTAAGAGAAAACATGTGCCACTAGATGCCAGTGTTGTTCTACCAAAATTACCCTCGACCACACAGGTGGTCCCCATTTCAATATCCTTAGCATTGGTGAAAATGATGTCATTACCAATGTAGAGGGAAAATCTAGCTGGTGAATGAATGAACTTTTCTAGTTGGTTGGTGAATGAAGCCTGTCCTATGTATGTTTACTTTAACATCACCACATTAAACAACCTAATGAACAAACACACACACACAAAATAGCCAAAGGGAAATAGATACTTATTAGACAATAGTAAATTAGCTTAGAGGCAAGAAAAAAAAAATGATTTCTGTTGAGGGGCCTCCCAGGTGGCCCTGCACTGTGAAGCTATCAGCAGCCACTGCAGCTCTAGTTCATTCCCCAACCAGGAGCTGACCCACATGGCCAGCAGACCTCTCCTGTCTCCCTGCTGCTCCCCTCAGCAGTGTAGTTCACTCTGCCTGTTCAGCTCCCCACTCTGCCTCTGATGAATCCCTGTACCCTCTGCACCTCTGGCTTGTCCCCCAGTGCCTGTATAGTACATTTAAAAAATATATTAAAAAAACTATTTGTGTTGAAATGCCCTTACTTTATAAACCAAGAGTGCTAAGTTGTTGCTTATTGAGCACAAGCAAATAATTGAAATTTGTAATCAAATTTATAGTACTATTTAACACAAAATATTCTCTCTATTTACGTATTTATATCCATCTATCCCTTTGCACTCCAATAGCATTTTCCATAAGAGAGCAACATGGAAAATAACAGCTGTTTCAACATCTCTAGTACCAAAATAACTATATATATATTTAAAACATTTTATGTAAAAAGAATCAATTAGAAGCACATTAACACCAAACATTTTGTCTGTGCTTTGTCTGCATGTCATGATATATACAACATATTTTGTCATTTTCAATTGGTGATGTACCCATGTACTTGCCATGGGTCATGTTGGTCAGAGCAGGTACATAACTCAAGATCACTGCAGTCACTTCTTCCAAAATAAACCAAGAAATGAGCTTTGGTGAAAGAAAAATGAAGACAAAGCATGCTTACCAAAGAAATAGTTTGTGTGTGAAAATTCAGTTGGCTAAAGTAGGTTTTGAGAATACAACAGCATAAAATTATATATTGGTGAGGGATAATGAGAAAGACAGCTGAATATTATGGGTCAAAATTCTAGTAGAAATAGCTATTCTATTGTATTTCCAAGAGAACAAGAGAAGACACTTCACTTTTTTGATTATTATTCATTTCAGGATCTGTCCTATATTATCAAGCTATGCAGCAAAGGTTTAACATTCTCCCAATGACTTATGGCATCTCTAAAAGAAACAAAAACAGCTTTTTAACCAATTGATCTAGCAATAGCAAGCAACACTGTTTGCACGAGTTGCATTTCCCCCTCCTTTTATGGTAAGTACATGTTAGGAAACTAGAAACAAGCAAAGCAAAATTCTTGCGATCAAAGATACTTCAATTAAAGTATTCTATCAATTCAGGAAAACTTCAGTCTCCTCTTTCTGAAGATTGTCTCCACCAATTCCTTCTATTCCCCCCTCTAGACTCTAATAATATATATATTAAGACTTCTTATTTTACTCTTCATTTGTCTTTACTTTTCAAAATATATACTTTCAAGGTCTTGTTTATATTCCAGAAATAAATAGCATACAAATGTTCAAATATGTCAGTAACTTATTCAAGTATTGGCTCCAACTAAAATCAACAACTGTACTGATGGTTTATTTTGTGGGCACAAAATAATAAGGGGAAAGTTTGCTGAAAAAAATTGTGAGTGGCAGAAATGATGGAAAGGAGCAAATCCTAAGTTTTATCCTATTACATAAGTGTGTGTGTAGCGTGACTCAAGACAGATATTATGTCATGATTGATGGTAAAAGAATGGCAAGATTCCATAGGATTAATGTTTGTTTAACCATTAACACATAGACTGATTCTGGTTTTGAGGCACCTACTGCTGGTGCCTCCCACATCCTTTGAATTTTGATCCCTTCGGGACAAAGAAGTCGGTCACCAACTGGACTTCTTGTGATAGATCCCTCTGATTGTTGCTCTTGCTGTCTGTCTTCTCTGGGCTTAAGAGAGTGCCCCCAGCTTGTGGGGACAGATGAGGAGTCTTTCTGACCAAGGTGTTGTTGGGGTGGAGTCCTTTGGTTGGGAGACAGTCTTGGGCTCAGTGTGGAAAGGAGAGCATGTCCCTGAGCGCTTGCTGTTAAGTTCTTGCTTGGCCTCCTTATGACAGCAATGGTGACCCTCAGTGGTCATGTCAGTCTGGAACCTTCCTGAGATGGTTTCAGTTGCAATCTTGAGATTGGTCAAATCTGGGCCTGGACCACCTCGCTATATTGTATGAAAAAGAAGATGCCTTGAAGTTGCACTGCTTCCCCAGCTCTTGAGTTTCACACAAACTCTTCTGCTCATTACTTTTCAACGTTCTCTTCGGTTGTTTTTTGCATTATTTCTAGTGTTTAGCAGGGAGGATCATAAACAAAGCGGTGCCTGTCATCTTGTGTGAAGCTGTTAATAAAATTCTAAATAAATAGGCTGAACAATTTCCTCCATAAATACAATTGCATAATATTCATTGCAAGGTGACATGGAAAACCTCCACAGATCTATAAATATTCAATTAATTGAAACAAAATTGAAGATACTAACAGAAAGCATCAACATTGTAACAGCTACACTTAAGTGGCTACCTCAAATATCCAGGGAATATAAAATGCCACTCAGACACAGATTTCCAGGCAACTAAAAATGAAGAGAACTCTATAAAACATTTTTTTAAGGTTTACTTATTTATGCACACAAGAGCAGGGATGTAGGTCAGAGGTGGGGATTCACCAGAGACCAAGTGGGAAGCAGAACAGATGGATCTACTGAAATTTGGGGAGCAGAGATGAGACAAGAGAGGGCGGCTATGTTATATGGGTCAACTCCCTGGCCAGGGACCAAACTTGTGCTTTAGTGGCTGTGGATAGCTTGATAGATTGTAGAATGTTATAAACATGACTTAAGGCAATGGTTACTTCTAGGAATAGAGGGAGGGGTTAATGAAGGTCAAGCAAGAGAAATGTCTTAGGAATGCTTTATTTTGTAAGCACTCAGAGTGATTAACAATGTTTAGGTGTTAAATTCATTGTATTAAAATTTAAGTGTATATAATCTAAAATATTTCATTTTTAAAGACAAAATATTTATTAGTCTGCAGCTGATATTAAATTCACAATCTTGCTCCCAAGAGAGAATTTATCACCAGTGTCCTGTATAAGCCTCTGGCGCTTTTTCCTGGTCAATCCATCCACTTATTGTCTCTGTATCCATTCCTATTTCTGTTTCTGTATCGATCTTTCCAGTTCTAGCTCTTTATCTTTTTGTCACTTTTAAAAAATTATCATAGATACACATAACCATACAAGATAACCTTATTTTAAAAAATTGTTAATTGTATAGTGATAGAGGTTCTAATGCTCAGTGCAATGACAGTCATATCAATAGTGTATAAATGTATCAATTTAAAATCTCCTATTCCTTAAATTCATGCAATGTTATGCAGCAAAAATTTTCAATAAAGAAGCAAAAAACAATTTAGCTCTTTTCATGTCAATGCATTTCTTTCTTTCTAACATACACATTGATTTTTTGCACACCATGATGACTGTCCAGTAGCCTATATCAATGATCATGAGGTCATTAGCAATTTTTCACAATTGCAACAAGACTTCTTAAGTCTGCACACTTGGAGATGAAACTTGTGAACTTGTGGGATAAGTTCAAATTGCATTTGTCATGTCATACAGCTTTTGAATAGAAAAATAACACAAGCTCTTGTAAACTTATATGTTGCTAATGTGATAGGTAAAATAGGTCTTCATATTATTACAAAAATTTAATTTTGTTGATGTTTTCATATAAACATTCACCTCAGTTTTATTCTGTTATAAAATTCATCTATAAGACCATCTGATCTCATTCTCATTTGGGAATTTATTTGAATTTTTTCCATTGTTTTTCCCATCACATGGGTTTCACTTACATTTTATCATTTTATTTCTCTTTGCAGGGGTCATCTTGAACCTTTATAGCTTCCTAGTCATCATGATTTTCACATGTATTTGCACATTGAAAACATACAATTATTAAGTACTCTTCATAACTTTATAATGTTATCATTCATTTCCAACCCTGTGTAGTTATTCCCCCTTGATTAAGTAAAATTCAGCCTAACTAGTTGTCTCCCTTGCCAGAAATTGTTTTCTTCTCTCACAAAATCACAGAATGTCACTTCTGATTAGATTTCAATTCTATAATGCATCACAGTATATTGATCACAAATAAGTCACTCTGTCATTCATGTACATTAGGAAAGGGCACTAAAACGACATTACTTCAAGAGGTAAAAGCCTATCAGGGCCCTCCCTGGTGGCACAGTGGGTTAAAGCACAGCTCTAAGAAGCTTAAGCCACTTCCCTATGAGTTCGATTCCCGCCTGCCCCGGAGGAGATCCACATGGCGAGGCAGACCTCTCCTGACACGCCCTCTGCTCCCCTCAGCAGTGTACTTTGTCGATCTGCCTGTTCTGCTCCCCACTCTGTCTCTGGTGAATCCTCTCACCCTCTGCATCTCTGGCCTGTACCCCAGAGCTATATGAATAAATAAATAAATCTTAAAAAAAAAAAAAACTATTAGGGTCATCTTAGAAAGCTTCTAGCACACCCACCTCCAGAAACTCCACTCTAGGGCTACTCTGAGACTCTGACTCTCACAGGAACTTTTAAATTTGCTTACATTTTTGTTTCTTTTGTTTAAATTTTGGTTCTTCACTGATTCTTACATTTCCCTTTATTTCCCAGATGTGAATAAAATAAATGTATTCCTCAATACTCAGATCTAATTTCATCTTCATTTTATAAATGTCCCTGATCTTCATGCCCTCATATACCCCAGGCATAATCTATGATTCAGCAACAGTTTGTCATAACATTATGGATGAGAGAGTGTTTTCCTACCTGTCAGTTAATTGTTTTTTTCCCCTAGCTCACCACTTCCTTAAGGAAAGATATTTTCTATCTACACATCTATAGAATAATGTTATTCACATCACACATATTTCATAACTACCTAAAACATCAAAGCTATGATAATCATTGCCATCATTCTCACTGAAATAGTCTTAAAAGAGGGAACATTAGAATAGGTCTGTCTCTGGGAAGGGTTGCACTTACCAAGAGGACGAATAATTTAAGAAACTCCTCTTAAGTCAAAAGAATTACATCAGTGGTTGTGACTTAATGCTGAATCACCACTTAGAGTTTCACATCTTACTATTTCACCTGCTCTTGATGTTTCTGAGAAAAATAAAAATACCCAGAACTGCTAAACCTCTCCTGTTTCTGAGTAATTCATCACAGTACTCAGAGTCATAGCTCACAGGGTGGGGAGACACTGCAACTCCTGATATGATATATCTGTCAACACAAGCATTACCTGTGGCTTTGCTGAAACCTGCAGAGGATTCCATGACTTCTCTGGGGCTATTTGGGAGGAGAGAAAATTTCCCCCTACCCTTCTGGTTTCTTCTTGGGTTGGTAGAGTAATCAAATTATAGAGATTAGTATGGTGTTAAAAAAATTACATTAAATATGTACAGGGAATCCACATCAAGTCTAGGGTACCTTTCCTAAGTTAAGGGATAATATGGGGGCCTGGGATTTCAAGGAGAGAGGAAGGGAACTCACATGATGTGAGAAAAGACCAGAAGTTCTGTAATTAGATATTTTGCTCTGCTATATAGACAGATTTCTATGATAGAAATTATTTTTGCTTAAAATCCAAGCTTATACCTTCAACTTTCATTCTTCCTGGTAGTTAGGAAAGTAATACAACTTTTTAAACCCTACAGGGGCCTCAACTCAAAAGCATTTATATGCCAAAGTGGCACATCTTGCAGAGGGCTGTCAACACAGCAAGCAATTTCAAAAAGAACCCCTCCCCTGAGTTTTCATTTATCCTCTGTTTCAAAGGTGATGGATATTGGAACCATTCAAGGAAGCTGAAAATAAATTAGTTAAGTCATATATATAGTTTTTACTTGCAACATTAAAGTTCAATGTTGTCATTCAGAACAAAACTGGCATAGAATGTGAACTTAACATCTAGTTATTGTTAAGAATAAGAAAAGATGGTCTAAGCACATGCTGTTAGCACAGGGGACTAGTTTAAAGTATGCAAGCACTTTGAGTCTGTGTCTCTGGAGGCCTACCTGTCTGGAAGACTACTGTATCATTGTATATAAGAAATTGATCCATGTGGAATAAACATGCTACGTAAAACTAAGCAATTACTAATATAGAAAAAGTATGATTTATGTAAACAATCTCCAATGCAATGTTTTATTAAATAAAAATATAATTTTCAAATCTTTCTTGCATTTATAAAATATATATGAGCACATGATTTGCATCAATAAAATATATAGTGTATTTCTTCCTCATCCAGCTATTTATATATTTACATGTTTAAAAATGTTCTAGAGAAAGAATAAACCTTACATCTCTACATGATATCCAGTCATCAATTTGTGAAGTAAGTAGCAGTGTGGGGGGACTATTTGATTTACTTTGAATAATTTTTATGTCTGTGGGTGTGTAATAAATGTCAAATAACTTCCATGAAAAATTAAATACATTTTCTTCTACAGTGACAGTCATAAACTGAAATTAAAAATAACAAAGAAGGGGCCCTCCCTGGTGTTGCCGTGGGTTAAAGCACAGCACTAAGAAGCTAAAGCCACTTCAGTGTGAGTTCTATCCCCGCCCCAGAAGTGACCCACATGGCACGGCAGACCTTTCCTGACCTGCCAGTGTACTTTGTTATCTGCCTGTTCTGCTCCCCACTCTGTCTCTGGTGAATCTTCTCACTGCCTCTGCACCTGTGGCCTGTACCCCAGCTATGTATGCATAAATAAATAAATCTTTAAAGAAAATAATAAAATGCTAACTAAAAAAAGGAAGATATATAAGTATGAGAGATTTTTTGGAAAGCTTTGCAATATCTTTATTTGGAACACAATAAACAATTATTGCAGATATTAAATACCTATTATAAAGAAAAACAGTACATTGGCAAAGAAATTACTTTTAGATGTGTTACCTTCATGAACTGATATATAAGTGGAAAAGTATATTAGAAATGTAAATTAAAACAAGAGGCTAATAGAAAGTGAGCACCATCATTGTGATTGTTGCTACCAAGATGCACTTTGCTTTCAGCCTCAGAGTGGACAAAGCCAGTCCCTGCAAACTTATTGATTTCTGCATTAGTATGTGCCTACATATACATTAGCTTATGTGACATATAAAATATAATATTAATATATGTTATTATGCATGAATGAATATTTATCAATGCATTAATGTAAGTAAAGCTAACATACATGAATCTATAGATATCAAAATAAGCATGTATTTATAGTGGTATTTCTAACTAACCTAATATAGTGCTCATTCTAATTTTTATTCCATTGTTAAATTATGAGCTTCTTTCTCTGATCATATTCTACTTCTTCATTTCTCTGGTTTTGTTTTTATTTTGTTCAATCCTACAGTACATCCACCTTATGCGTTAAGCCATATGCCTGTATCAGGAAATCAAAAAAGCCAGGAGCACTGCGCATGCCCGCCGGGTCTCCTTCCTCCAGGTCCCGAGGGAACCCACTGTTCTCAAAGTGACTTGGTACTTCTCTTCTACCCCGTTTTGCTGAGGTTCGACGCTGGATGCAGCCTTTGTTATCCTTGACTTTTGAGTGTCCTGATATTGGCTGGAAACTCGTTCTTGATCAGATATGTAATCTGAATTTCTCTCAGTCTATGGTTTCTCTTTTCATTCTCTCCTCGGTGTCTTTAAAGAACAAGTTTTGGGTGTTTGTTTGTTTTTAATTTTGGTGAGATCTAACTTAATCAGGTTTTTTGTTTTATGTATAGGGGAAGGGAAGATTTCTTCCAGACCCTCTCAGTCCTTCTTGCCTTGTCTAATAATTAAAATGACACCACATGGATTTACAGGAGAATAAGACCGACGTAATACGTATGCACAGAAATATGGTACTTGCTGGGCTGCATTTTACGCGCTAAATTTGTCACTGAAAATTATACAGAGGGACAATATAAACACTAAACAGCAATAAAAAGCATTTTTTATTTAGATTCAAAGTTAGTGATAAATTTAGTACTGTTTATTTATATAGAAAGAAAAAGGCATAGACACCTTCCTCTAGTCTCTAATGCCATGGTATACCTTTCACATTGCAAATTTGTTTAGTTATCGGAAGCGTTTAGGAGAAAAGGATATTTAGGGTGTTTTTCTCATTGTTTCTTTAATTCAAAGTAAACAATATACGACTTGGGTACAACACATGGGTCCCCCTTTGGATATTGTATTTAAAAACCATTCCAAAACCACCTTCCAGTTTTGTGGATACTATTTTGAGTGGGACAGATTCCAGCTCACCTCTGACAGGACGTGTTGAGGCTTCTAGGTAGAAATTAAACTGCTTGACTCAGCCATCCAGTGACTATGAGAAAGGGAGAGATCACTACTGCTCACCACAATGGACCTCCCCACATTGCAGCCTCTGTCTGGAGCTATTTGCCAACCAATCAGGACAAAAAAAAAAGGACTTAAAACACAATCCAAAAATATCAACACTAACAGCCTAGCCTACGATTTCTCCCTGCTTGATCCTTTAAAATTCCCCTTCTAACCAAGTTGAGAAAACATACAGTGTACAAAAATGAAGAATGGGTTTCTCCCTCGTGGCTCCACATTATGAAGCTCTCCACAGCCACTGTAGCTTGAGTTCCATCCCTGGCCAGGGAGCTGACCCACATGGTGTAGCAGACCTCTCCTGACCCACCCGCTGCTCCCCTCATCAGTGTATTTCGGTAGATCCACCTGTTCTGCTTCCCACTTTGTCTCTGGTGAATCTTCTCAACCCCCACATCTCAGCCCTGTACCCCAGTTCTGTATGCATAAACAAATCTTTAAAAAGAAAGTGAAGAACGATGTAAAAAATACATAAGTAATTAATTAATTAAAAAACACATTATACATATCACACAGAAATTTTAAGTAATAAGGATAAACCAAAAAGCTTCATAATTATAAGGAAAAAAAAAATAAAACAATTCCCCTATGCCTTTACCTTGGGCACTTTACAACCCAGGACCATCCTGTGGTTGTGACCCAAATCACGAGTCCTAATGTGACATAAACACCTTCTTAATTATGTTAGGGAACTTGCCATGGGCCAGACCTCCAAAATGAGGCCCATATGTTGGGGTGGAGCCCTGGGGACAGAGAGGCACACAACGTGGCTTTGCAACGTTGGCAGGGAGACAATGGCCATCTTGTCTAGGCCCTCTGGTGGGTCAACTTGTCTAGTACACTTGGAGTCTCCCGTCCTAACTCTGGGACCTGCCTACCCCCTTTCTTGCTGTTCCCACAGAAGAGTCTTGGCCTTGCACTCCTGGTGACTGCCATTGAGATGGCTGCACTGCCCTGTGTCCTGCTTGATTGGTCAGTGATTTGGGCTCCCAACATGCCCATCTTCCAGAAGGCTGTTGCAGGCCTCTGAAGGACAGGAAGAAGCCTCCAGCAGCCAACCTCAGAGAAGAAAAGTTTGGAGGCTTTGCAAGTTGATGAGCAACTGTAACTGTTTCCAGTTTTGCTGTTGTTACAGCCAGGTTGGGAAGGTGAAGACCCTTCCTTCTTCATGAGTTGGAATCTGGCCTATCATCTGGCTACCATGTGCTCCAGGTCCTCGGTGACGGATGATGTCATCTTAGATGGTTTTTGTTTAAGACTTAAGACCCTGGTTTGTTAAATAAATCTCATAATTATTGTTCTCTGAAGCTAAGTAGTCTTGCTGCTGTGCATTCGGGTGAAGAACACAGCCAATGCCTGATAAACTATTTCGTGCCCCTTGCTGCCCTGTATGGTTGCATCAGAACCATAAAGATGCAGTGGGCGTCTTGTGAGTCATAAAGCTCCTTGCCATCTGTAGGGAAAATGGAGAAAGTCAGGCTTCTATTCTCCTACCTACAACCTACACCCATGACCTATGTCTTTGTTTTCCTCCAAGGTTTCATCACTTACATATGATAAAAGTTGTTGCAAGGGCCCTTGAGAGCATGAGCAGGGGCATGCGCACTTGTAACTGCAGACACCTTGCACAGCAGCCAGAAAGCACAGGTCACGCACATATGTGTAAATTTACACCTGGGCCAATAAGTGAGCAATAACAGGAGAATCACCAGGGCTAAGAGGCTGAGTGGCTGTCTCCCTGCTTGTTGTTCTGCCTGCAAGTGTGGTCCCCTTTACATTAGAGATAGTGAAGGCTCCAAAATTCCCTTTTCATCTCTCCAAATCAACAATGAACCTGCCTGGCCTAGAGCAGTTAATAGTGTTTATGCTAATGAGGTGACTTTAGGAAAGCAGATGAGGCTCATGGTTTCTGGTTGCCAGGGGAACCAACATGAATGGAAGGTTGCAAATTGCAATCTGAACCCCTAACTTCAGAGAAGGGGAGAAGGCCAGGAGATCAAGTCTATCACTAAGGGCCAGTGGTTTAATCACACATTCATATTCAATGAAGCCTCCATAAATTGCCAAAAGGATGGCATTCAGAGAACTTCTATTTTGGGGAAGCAAAATGTGGAGAGCCCCCAAACCCATGACAATAGAAACTCCTTTATTTGGGATCTCATCCTATGCACCTCTGCACCTGGTTCTTTGATTCATATCCTTATATATCCTGTAAACATACTGTAAAATTTCTGTGGATCCTGCCCCTGGCCTACCAGGAATAAGACTACTATCATTTTCACAGGCTCTACCCTGTATACAGGAATCTGTTTGCAGTTAAAGACAGTCTTTCAAATAAAATTTAAAAAGGATTAAACATTGGGGCACACAGTCTTTGTAACTCTGTATTGCATTCATTAGCAAGGAAAAAAACTAAAGTCATACTGTCTTCCTCTAGTATTGGCATATCTTTAGGTTAGGACAACTTAGAAGTAGTGTTAAGGGGAAGGATGTCCTAGAGGAACTCTGCAGAGTCTTATGGAATCCACTCCCTACTCCAGCTTTCTGGACCCTACACCATACTCCAGTGATTGGAAACTACAACTCCCAGCAGTACCAGGGAGAGAACTGCGAGGACACAAGGGCGGAGCTAGCAGGAATTCTGGGACATTTGGGGGCTAAATAGGGCATGATTTCATCTTGCGCTCTCTCATTCAGGAAGCAGCTCTCCGGACCTCGTGACTTGGTGTTTTCAGTCAGCCTAGCCATAAGGTATTCCAGTTACTTTGTATCCTGCTCTCTTTCCCTGGGTTGTTTCCTATTCCTTTCCCCTTTTGTAAATAAACCCATTATTGACCCTTTTGTGTGTACCTGCAGTATAACTGAATTGTAAGCACACAGGTGAGGCCCCACAGACAGGCGGCCCAGTCCACTCTGGGCTACCCTGTAGAAGCCCTTCCTATCAAGAATAATTATGATCTTGGACTTCTTGGTGGCACAGGAGTTAAATCTCAGTGTTATTATTCTATCACGTCTACACCTGAGTTCAATCCCTGACCAGGAGCTGACCCACATATGGCGCAGCAGACCTCTCCTATCTTGCCCTCAGCAGTGTATTTCAGTAGATCCACCTGTTCTGCCCCTTACTTTGTCTCTGGTAAATCCTCTTACCACCCAGGTCCACCCACCTCTCACCCCCCCCCCCCACACACACACATACACTGAACCTCTGGCCTATACCCCAGGCCTTCTATGCATAAATAAATGACAATGAATCTTTAAAAATGAAATTTAAGAATAATTACAATCTCTTAATGTAAACTTGCTGTTTCTGTTGGAGGCTACAAGTGGAAAATTTGGGAAGGAGACATCACAACACCAAAATTTGGTGCCACAAGACTAGAAACTGGAGGTGGTGGGAGAAATGGTTAACATAGTCATTAAACAAGTTATAGAGAAGCAAAGTATCAAGAGATGCAGATCAGAGGTGAGGAGAGGGTATGGAGATTGGAAGGCATTGTGAATAAATCACTGGTCCTTTCAAATCTATCCAGTCAAATCAAAGATAGAAAAAATCCATAGGCAGGGCCCTCCCTGGTGGTGCAACGGGTTAAAGCACCACATTATGAAGCTCTCCAAAGCCACTGCAGCACAAGTTTGATCCCTGACCAGAGAGCTGACCCACATGTCATGGCAGACCTCTCCTGACCCACCTGCTGCTCCCCTTAGCAATGTACTTCATCAACCTGCCTGTTCTGCTCCCACTCTGTCTCTGGCGAATCCTCTCACTCACCACACTTCTGCCTTGTACCCCAGTTCTGTAAGCATAAATAAATAAATCTTAAAAAAAAAAAAAAAGAGAGAGAGAGAAAGAGAAAAGAAAAAATCCTTAGGCAGCAATCAGAAATAATTTAACAATAGCTGATGATTCCACAAAGGGAAGAACCCCTCTGCCAGCCTGGAATATGCAGGTGTTTATCTCCCAGCCTCCTCCCTTTGCGACACCTCAGCAGCAGCTTTCTCCGGAAGACAGTGCTCTTGTGCCATGCAGGGGTCTCTTTTAGCAACTCTGTCGCTTTTGCAGCAGCCCTTTCTGTCCATTGTGTCTGTGCAAGCATTCTTTATTTCCCTTCCCTTAGTAATAATAAACATGCCCTCGGGATATAACTAAATGTCTCTGCCTCTTGGGGAAACTCACCATGTGAAAGAGGAAGTCTGATAAAACCTTCTCAGAGGTAACCTAAAGATCCTGCTTTCTGAACCCAACACTTCTCCAAACCAACATCAATTCCTCCCTACATGAAGTCAAGCTTGTGTTTACTGGAGCAGCTCTCACAGAATGAAATCTGTTGGACTGTATTCCCAGGTCCAAACGCCCCCTTGATGATCTAATGAATTCTTGGTCTAAATGTTGAGAGTTTATTTTCTGATAACAATCCATTGTCATAAGTTGTGATCTGAGGAGTAAACAGGTCTTCTGAGTTCTGTGAACCACACTAGCAAACCAAGTGTGGACTGGGGCTGGGAGGGTCTTATTCTCTATAGATCTCATGAATCCTCAGTGCTGGTGGGCATGGGGAATTGGGATTTCCTGGTTTGGCCTTTACAGAAGTTCCTAGACCCAGCCAGATGTAATAACGGGCCTGTCAGGGGTTTTTGTCCCAGAGTACAACCTTTTTATTCTGTTTTCCTCCCCTATTTGAAAGAATCTTCCATATGCTCAGAGTCCCCATTCTTACTGCCTTTCCCTGCATGCCTTAGAGGAGAGGTGGCTGCTGACCCCACAACAGACAGCACCCCATTGGAAGCTTAAGATTCTGCTATTATCCCCACATTTTGTTGCCCCTAGTAAAAGCATACAAGTGCGGGGAGGGAAACCACTATGTCTCAAACCCCAGGATATCAACCACTCATGTTAGCCTCTCTTCCACCTTTAGTCACTCATTAAAAATTTCTAGTTCAGGGCCCTCCCTGGTGGTGCAATGGGTTAAGGCACAACACAGCATGGTGAAGCTATCCATAGCCATGCCAGCACGAGTTCAATCCCAGGCCTGGGAGGTGACCCACATGACACAGCAGACCTCTCTTGACCCACCCACTGCTCCCCTCAGCAGTGTCCATCAGTAGGTCTGACTGTTCTGCCCCCAACTCTGTCTCTGGTGAATCCTCTCAACCCCTACAACTCTGGCCTGCACCACAGTTCTTATATAAATAAATAAATCTAAAAAAATAAAAGCAACATCTTTAAAAAAAATTCTAGCTCAATCTTCTCACTATCTTAAATCACATTTAGTAAAACTCCAAGCAAGCAAATGCTGGACACCAGGTCCTGCTTCTCCCCATAGGGAACTCTCTGTCCTCACTTTTCTATTGGTCATGTGCCAAGTATAGTGATGCAATATTGGGGTAAGGCCGGAGGCAAGGGGATGAAAGAATTCACCAGAGACAGAGTGGAGAATAGAGATGGTAGATTTATTGAAATACCTGCAAGGGAGCAGGTATATATGTCTGTGTGGGAAGGTTTTCTTTAGCTTATATTGCTAATTTTTTTTCTTTACAGTACTTTATTTCTCCCTTAGGGTTCATCCCTGTAGTTCTCTGGCCACCACAGCAACCATGTCCTTCATCATAATCCCTTGTGCTCTTCCCTTCCTGGTTTGACCCCTCCCCTCCCCCACCTGGTGTAAGGTTCCCTATTATACTCTGTTTTCATGGGCTTTCTTATCTGGAGCACCAGTTTGCATCAGTTATGTACTGGGATGTCTGGTCTTTGACACAGAATACTTCCTGGCCCTGCTGTTCCATTTCTGGAGCTAGGCTGTTGTGGGCAGGTCATGGTGGTCTGGGGCCCGGTTCCCCTGGCAACATAATCACTTCCCTGATCTATTCAAGTTTCTACTTGAACTGCTGGCCAAGGAGTGGGTGCTTAGTTTTTAACCATGTAAAATTTTAAGCCCCTCTCCACACTCACACTCCCTTTGACTTCCAATGTCTCCCAGGAGAAGTCTTTAGTTTGCTGTTTATTCAACTTTGTTCTGCAGTAAGACTTCCAGTGACACTTTTATCCAGCTCTGTAACACTCTCTTTTATGGAAGCTAAAAAACTCTAAGATTATTATGACTCCCTACTCCTGCTTGTGGTGAAAGTTTCCAAAATCTTCTGACACCCTTCCTTTCATTGAGTTATCCTATCCATTCAGCTATCATTCAGGTGGTATGAACAATACAAGACAGATATTCCTAATTTCACTTAATAGAAAATGAGTCCATGTCATGTTACTGCAGTTTTTAAAAGAAAGCAGACAGCACTCAGAGAGGTGGAGAGATAACAAGTTATTTGTCACACCAGCAGGCTCAGGGGACAGCTCCCAAAAGTCTGAGCCACGAGGAGCAGACATGGCAAGGTTTTATACAGGTTGTACTGGGAATCTGGTCACCCCATCCATCACTGACTTTCTTTATTGTTTGGGAAGGGGGTCAAGGTAGTCGTGGCTACCACTGAGGGCAGCAGCACGCTGCAGGAACTTTCTGCTCCAGCGAGCAGAGGACTCAAAGCAGAGGACTTAGCAACTTCCTGCTTCAGTCATGCTAAGGATATGCTCAAGGTCAATCTGCCCAAAAGTAACCCAACAGGTATGAGGAGCTGTGATTTCTGTATCGCAGCTGATCATTCTTTTTCATCAAAAAGAAGGCATTATGAAAATTTAAGTTTGTGTCATAGCAATTGCTTTTCCCCTCCCCGCCCCCCCCCCCCATGGTAGAACTGTCCTTAAATTTGCACGAGAATGCATGATGGAAAAAATGACCAAGAACTTCTAGTTCTACTGGCCTAGCGTTTTGAGGTAGAGATCACTGTGGGAGACTCAGGGTGGTAGCTATGCTGTAGCTTAGTTTGAGTCACTGTTTCCAATGTGCACATTCACAGTTCCAGAATTTCTAACACAATAGTACATTTTTTTCATTGTAGTTATAACTAGGGACAAATTAGTTTCTAACTCAATTTGTACTCCATGGAAAAAATAGCATATGGGTCCTTTTCCAACATAAAAATAGGAAACAAAATTTCCATGATGATTTAGAATCAAATTAAGGTAATTTACTGTGCTAATCAAATTTCAAAAATTCTCATACTCCTGGAGAGATGAAAGTGCTCATTTAGTTTATTGTTACTGTAAATATTCCAATGTGGTGAATAAGATACAGGGACTTGAATCCAGATGGTGGGATGCACAGCCCCTCTTCCAACTTCTTCCATCCCTATTCTTCGCCTTCAGAGGTGTGCTCTCATTTCTGTTTTGAAAATCAGTTACTGGCCATTACCATACTGTCTGGGCCACAAAACTTTCTAACACAGCATCTATTTCTATCAATTTTCAGTGATGTTACATGAGAACGGTAGTGAACTCCATTGTGATTAAAAAATTCAAGGACCTTAAACAGCTAAATAACATTTAAGCCAGTATTATAAGCCAGTATTCTTATTACAAATACACTGACTGACTTTACTTTTATACACATTCAAGTGACACTTCACCATACTGTTGTCAAAGTAACTTTGTGTTCAGAATACTTTCACAAAAATTGACAATAAAAATAATAAAAAGTTGTTTGGACATATTCTATTATTTTCTATTACTTTTTACATCTGCTTTATTTAGATATGTATATTTTATATCACTATTCATTTTTGTACAATGTTTGCTTCTCCTCTCATGTGTAGTCCCCAAAGAATTCCCACCACCAATTCACGCCTGCACTAACACCATAGTGCCTTGTGCTCTTCCTGCCTTTTTTTTTTTGACCCCTCTCCATCCTCCTCCCCTGCTAAATGCCTCGATTTCTAGTTACCTGTTAATTTTATTTTGTTATTATTTTCTGCTGATCTCTTATTTCCTTATATTCTTCCTATAAGTGAAACCATTCAATATTTTTATTTTCCCCTCTGACTTATTTCACTAAGCAGTCTCTTATAACTCCACAGATGGCATGAGTTTCTTTTTCATGTTGCCACAGATGGCGTGAGTTTATCTTTTTTGATTGTTGAATAATATTCCACTTGCATATATATATATACACACAATATATATATATATATATATTGTGTGTATATATATATATATATCACTTCTTCTTGGTCCAGTCCTCTATTTTAGGCATTTGGGTTTTTCCTATATTTACCTATTGTAAATATAACAGTGCAGTTGTCCTTTTGAATTAATGTTTTTGTGTCCTTTGAATATAGTCCTAGGAGTGGAGTAACTGGATCTTAGGGATGTTTGAAGAACCTCCACACAGCTTTCCGTAATGATTGGACCAGTTTGCATTCCCACCAGCAGTGTAGGAAAAGAGCTTTTTCCCACAGCTTTACTAACATTTGCTGTTGCTAGTTATTTTAACATATGTCGTTCTCACAGATGTAAGGTGGTATCTCTTTATGGTTTTGATTTACATTTCCCTGATTATAAAGAATTTGAACATTTTTTCATATACCTGTTGGCCATTTGCTTTTCCTCTTTTGAGAAGTATCTTTTTAGTAATTCTACCCATTTTAAAAAAAGATTTATTTATGCATACAGAACTGAGGTACAGGCCAGACTTGCAGGGGCAGTGAGAGAATTCACCATCATCAGAGTGGGGAGCAGAACAGGCAGATGGATGAAGTACTCTGCTGAGGGGAGCTGCAGGTGAGAGAGGGGAAGTCTGCCACGCCATGTGGATCACATTTGGGACAAGAATCGGGATCGAACTCACACTGAAGCAGCTGCAGCCACCTTCACAGTATTGTGCTTTTACCACAGGAGGGCCTTCTGCTCGTTTTTTTTTGTTTTTTTTTTTTTACTGGATTGTTTACTTTGTTTTTGTTGAACCATGTGAATTCTTTGTAGATCTTTGTGATCAGTTCTTTATCAGTTGTATGATGTGCAAAAGTTTTCTCCCAATCAAAAATGTATTTGTTTATTATGGCTAATGTCTCTTTTGCTATACAAGCTATCAAGCTTTTTAGCTTGATAGAATCCTGACTATTTTTCTTTTCCTTTACATTTTTTTGCTTTGGGGGATGAGTCTTTAAAGGTGTATGTCAATTAGATTTTGACCTATATTTTCTTTTATATATTTTATGGTTTCAGATCTTATGTTCAAGTCTTTTATCCATTTTGAGTTGATTGCTGTGCATGGTGTGAGGTTGTAATCTAGTTTCATTCTTTTGCATGTGGTGGCCCAATATTCCCAGCATCATTTATTGAACAAATTGTCCTAAGTTCATTGCATATTCTTTGCTCCTTTATCAAAGATTAGTTGTCCACATATATATGGCTTTATTTCTGGGTTTACTATTTAATTCCATTTGTCTGTGTGCCTATTTTTGTTCCAGTACCATATTGTTTAAATTATTATGGTTTTGTAGTATAGTTTGAAGCCTGGAAATGTGATGATTCCATTCTCTTTCTATTTAGTCAGGAGAACTTCGGCTATTTGAGGTTTTTTGTAGCTCCACATGAATGTCATCAATATTTGTTGTATGCCTTTGAAGAATGACATTGAAATTTTTATCAGGATTGAACTGAATCTGTAAACTGCTTTCAGGAGGATGGCCAATTTGATAATGTTAATTTTTCCATTCAATATATGAGCAGGGGGTGTCTTTCCATTTCTCTGTGGCGTTTATATATTTTTATCAATGTTTCTTAGTTTTCTTTGTATAGGTCTTTTAGCTCTTTTAGGAGGTTTATTCCTAGGTATTTGATTATTTTTGGTAAAATTATGAATGGAGTGGTTTTCTTAATTTCTTCTCTAGGTTGAGTATTTACATATAGGAAGGCTACTAATTTTTGTATGTTGATATTTTTTATCCTGTTACTTTACCAAAATGGTTTATTATTTTAATTAATTCTCTATGTATATTACTTTACTAAAATGGTTTACTATTTTAATTAGTTCTCTATGTATATTATCATATATTCTGCAAATAATGATAGTTTTACATCTTCTTCCCCAATTTGAGCTCCTTGTTATGTCTTTCTCCTATTATATTGCCCTGGCTAGGACTTCCAATATTATATTGAAAAATAATGATGAGAGAAGACATACTTGTCTTGTTACTGATCTTAAAGGACTTTCAGATTTTTACCATTGAGAATAGTAATGGCTGTGGCTTGTATGGCTTTTATCATATCAAATTATATTCTTCTATCCCAACAATGGCAAGAATAGTAATGGCTGTGGCATGTATGGCTTTTATCATACCAAATTTTATTCTTCTATCCCAACAATGGCAAGGTCTTTCATCATAAATGGGTGTTGAACTTTGTTAAATGCTTTCTCAGCATCTAGTGATATGATCATATGGTTCTTTTTTTTTCTTTTGTTGATGTGTTGGATTACATTAATTGATTTTTGGATGTTTTACCATCTTTCTGTCCCTAGAATAAATCCTAATTTGTCATTGTGTAATATGCTTTGGTGCACTGTCGGATTCTGTTGGTAAGGATTTTATTAAGGATTTTTGCATCCATGGTCATTATGGAAAATGGCCTGTAGTTTTCATTTTTTGTTATGTCTTTGATTTTGGTATTAGTGTTATGTTGGTATCAAAAAATGTATTTGGTTGCATTCTATCTTTCTCAATTTTTTTAAAGAGTTTGTGTAGGGATAGATGTAGTGTTTGTGTAGGATAGTTTATTTCTATATATGTGGTAGGATTAATTTGTGAAGCCAATGAATTGGTCCTGGGCTTTGTTTTGGAGAAGGGTTCTGATTACTATTTCAATTCTACTGCTTGTAGTTGGTCTGTTTAGGGGTTTTATTTCTTCTTTATGTAGCTTTGGATGATTATATCATTTTAAGAATTTTTCCATCTCTTCTAGATTTTTGAGCTTGCTTGCATATAAATGTTCATAGCAATCTCTCTTTTTTTAAATTTCTATTGAGTCTATTGTAGCTTCTCTTTCATTTATCATTTATTATATTGATTGTTATTTCCTTTCTTCTACTCATTTTGGAGTTTTTGTTGTTCTTTTTCTAGTTCTCTTTTTAGTTTTTCTTAGTTTTCTTTGATATTGTGATATCTGAGATGAATTTATTTATTTAAGTTCTTTCTTGTGACCCTTGCTTTTGATGTCAGTGTGGATTTCTATATACTTTCCTCTTATACTGTTCTGCTCTGTCCCATACATTCTGGAAAGTTGTGTCTCCATTGTCATTCATCTCAAATAATTTTTTTTAATTTCTTACTTGATGCCTCTTTAATCTAGTAGTCTTCCAGTAATGTGGGATTAGATCCCCATGAAATTGGAAGTTTCCTTGCTTTCTTTTCATGGTTTATTTCTACTTTGATGCCTTTATGATCAGAGAAGATAGTTGGTATGATTTTGATCTTAATGTATATGTTGATGCCTGTCTTGTGACCCAATATGTAATCAATCCTGGAGAATGAAACATGTGCACTTGAGGAAAATGTGTACTCAGATTTGTATGGGTACACTATCCTACAGGTATCTGTTAAGCCCATAAGGCCTAGGACTTTATTTAGGGATCTAGTGTCCTTGTTTATTTTTTGTCTTGTTGGCCTGTCCATTGGTGAGAGTGTGGTGTACATACATACTATATATGTGTTTTCTCTGTCTGTTTTTAGAACTGATAATGATTGTTTTATATATTTTCATCCCCTTAGTCATAACATATTGACCATCTATGTCTCTTTTAATTTGTTTTAGTTTAAAATTCTTTTCATCTGATAAAAGTGTAACTATTCCTACCTTCTTTTTTGGTCCATTCACTCATAAGATTTTTTTCCAACCATTTACTTTCAGTCTATGTTTTGTAATTAAATATGTTTCCTGGAGACAGTGAAAGATTATAATTTATTTTATGATCCAGCTGTCAACTCTTTGTCTTTTTATTGATGAGTTTACACTTAGATCTAATATTGATACTTTAGTGTCTTTATTTGCTTTTTTTTTTTTTTTTGGTGATTTGTATTCCTTGTCTTTCTCTTCTTTTTATTTATTCCTCTGTTGGTTTCGACTTTAGGACTTCTTGTAGTGTTTTTTGGAGTGGGGGTTTACTAGTAACATATTTCTAGAGACTCCGTCTTAGAAGGTCCTTATCTTTCCTTCATAGAGTGAGGAGGACTTTTCAGGGGTAAAGTACTCTCAGTTGGCATTTGTTGACTTGAAGTTTGTTGAATATGTCCCTCCATTCTCTTCCATTCTCTTCTTGCCCATAATGTTTCTTTGGAGAAGTCTGATGTCAGTCTGATAAGCTTTCCTTTATAGGTTATCTGTTTCTTCCCCTTCGTCAGCTTCATTATTTTTTCTTTGTCTTGATTCTTGAAAGATTTAGCATTATATCTTGATGTAATTTTCCTTTCTTTGTAATAATTTAGTGTTCTTTTATCTTTCTGTATCTGTCTATTTTCATCTCCTTCTTCATGGTTAGGATGTGCTCTTCAATTATCTCCTTGAATAATTTCTCAGTTTGTTTCTCTCCTCACCTTACGGGATTCTTATAACTCTTATATTTCCTTTCCTCGTGGTCTCGAATAGTTCTCAAAGTGTTTCTTCATTCTTCCTTTTTGCTTCTCTTACATTTTTATTTTTTGTTCTTTTTATATATGTGTATTTGAGAGTACTGATTTGTTCTTCTATTTCATCAATTCTGTTGTGTTGCTTTCCCAGAGTTCTTTAGCTCCTCCACTAAACTTTTAATATTCTGTGACTCATTCATTTCCTTCTTTAAAGACTCAGTTTCATTCTTTAGCTCATTAATTATATTCCTTATATCATCCTTTTCCTTTTCATCTTTTTTATGTTTTTTAAATGTGGCATTTTTAAATTCTCTATCTGGCAGGTAGAGAAGTTCTTCCATGTTATTGTTGTTGAGTTTTGGGGACTGTTTTTCTTTTTGTGGTTTGTCCTTCCCCAGAGGGCTTGCTTGATTATTTGTATTTTCCCATTTCCCTGTTGTTTGTTTTATAATTTGTTTTATGTGTTGGGTCACAGTGCCATGGGTACTGGCAGGCATCCTTTTTGGGTTGCTCCCCCTGGAACATCAGAAACTGGTGGCCAGACTGGGTCTGGCATGATAATGTTAGATTCCACAAGGATAGTGATATTGTGTATGATTGATGGTCATTGTCCCTGAAGATCACTGAGTCTCTGTATGCTGCTAGTCTCTTCCCTTACATGACCATCTTAACCTTTGTTTATTGAGCACTCCCTGTCTTCTAACATCCCAGCCAGCAGAGCTACACTTTCCTGGGACCCAGAATTCACCATGATGGTAGATCGATCACTCCCTCCCATTCTATTATTTTTTAATATTAAAATAGTATATCTATGCTTTAGAAATATTTTAAAACCAGACAAAGAAAATAATTAAAATATTCAAAACTTTTTTCCAGATATAATTTATCATTTTAATAATTTAGCTTGGGCCTTCTATTAGGCATAATTCTCATATTTATGATATATTGTTTTATATTGGCATTACTAGTAACTATATGAAATATGTTTATATAAACACTTATATATAAATTTATGGAATCATTCATTAGAAATATTTTAAGGAGCCAACCACCTACTATTTGACAGGCATGATGAAAGTAAATGTTAATTAGATGAAAGAAAGAAGAGGAGGAAGGAAAGAAAAAAAAAGCTCTCAATGACAAGGAGAAAAAGAACAGAAGAAAAAAAGAAAAGAGACCATCTGAAAATATTACTGTGAAGTAGAGGTAAACACATTCTGACAATGTTGACAAAACAAGACCCTTGCTAAACTGAGCAGCAAGCAAGTGCCAGGAGCAATGAACCTGTGCCAGAGGTGAGGAAGGGCTCTGTCAAATGAGAGGTGGCTTTTCAACTAGGTCTTGGAGCATGCAATTTGCCGGAGAGAGTGGTGATAGGAGCTCAAGAGAAAGGATGGTACTTTAAATATATTCAGTACATTTTTTTGTCTTCTATTGTTTCTATTTCTATTATTTTCATAATATTCTTTCATTTCATAATGCTTCTTCTATTAGAGAAAGATAGAGATAGATAGGTGAAGGTGACAGTCAAATTTATTTGTAAGTATTGTTGAGGATTTTTTTTTTTAAAGATTTATTTATTTGTACATACAGAACTGGGGTACAGGCCAGAAGCTCAGGGGCGGCGAGAGGCTTCACCGGAGACAGAGTGGGGAACAGAACAGGCAGATCGATGAAGCACACTGCTGAGGGGAGCAGCGGGCGGGTCAGGAGAGGTCTGCCACCCCATGTGGTCACCTCCAGGGCAGGTGGGAATCGAACTCATGCGGAAGCGGCCTTAGATTCTCAGTGCTGTGCTTTAACCCGCTGCGCCACCAGGGAGGGCCTGTTGAGGATTTTTATTGCATCGCTTGAAAATGCTAACTGCAAAAAAACAGTTTTCTATTGAATATTAATATAAATGGAATTTATTCTGTTTTCTTGTCAGTGCTTCCCAAATTTCATTTGGTGTACAAGACTAGGTTTATTTGTTTTAATTTTCAATCACTTTATAATAGTGTTAAATTGCTATGTAAGATTCTAAATAGCTTCTGTTTCTGCATTTTTATCATCACTAGTGAACAAGTGGCTGGTAGCAACCAGTTAAGTGGCAATCAGCAAAAGGGCTCCTGACCCTCTGACTTCTGTCAGGATTCTCCTCATCAGGATAGTGCTGTAAATATCCCTCTTCTATAGCTACTATTATAGAAAATCTCAATCTTGTCAAAAAATTCCTGCTGTGATTTGAGAAGAATAGTCTTCAATGATATCACCTAAAAGATCTTTGCCCAAAATATTAAAAATTTCATCACTAGAAAAGTCCTCATTTTCCAAAATATTACAATACCCAGAAGAATATCTTGCAAGTTGTGATGTTTTACAATGCTTATTAACTCATTGGATAGTAACAAAAATCCATTTAATATGTTAGGGGGCTATTTATTACTTTATTTTCCAATCAATGAAATTGATTTTCAGGTAGTTTATCCAATGTCTCAAAATAATAAACACCAAGGCCAAGGTTGAGGCACAGATACTTAACTTTCCTTTCTTTGATACAATTCATATTAATGATGATAACTACACAGGCGAGATATGGTGAAATTTTATTTCCTTGGCAGCATAAAAATACAATTATTCATTTATTTATATGTTAATCTACTTTGAACTTTATGGCACAGATGTTTTCAATCATATAGTACAAATTTGGTACTATGAATTGGGTACATGCAATGGTTGGACCATTTATCCCAAATTCCCAAACACTTATGAAACTGATGTATTGAGTGTCTCCTACAATGTTTATGCTGTGCATTTGTGACTTTGGCATCTCTAGCATGGGGTAACCAGCATAAAGCTTTCTGCAAACTCATGTGTTTTTGAACAATGCCAACCATCCTGCAAGTGCTTTTGAAGATCAGCACACAGAGCCTTCTCCCTAGCTCTCTACCACTCAGCTCTGACATCATTGAAACTTCTTTGCTTCAATTATCTTTCCTTCTCCTCATTCATGGCAATACATTCTTGTACTTTCTTTTCTGTTGTCCCTCTTTCCAGCTTATTCCTAGATTCTGTTCTTTCTTAAATCTATTTTTCAATAACCTTATTCCCAAATATAAGGTATAACTTTGGCACACCTTATATTTGATCTATTAATCCAGCCTCATCTTTTCACCAGACCTCAGAACTGTCACTCCTGCTGTGCATGGTCATTTGTACCTCGCTCTCCATTCAAAATCAGACTCACCATCTTTGCCAACCTACTTGTCTTCCCACATGTCCTATTTCTGTTCACTGACCTGAAAGCTAACCTCTTCTCTCTCCTCCCTCTGAGCAACATATAAATACAACTATTTCCAGACAAAGGGATTTTGTGAGTATCAAAAAACATGAAATGTGAATCAACCAACATAAATTAAATTATTCATGAAATGAAGTAATTCTAAGAGAAAGCAGCTAAATGCTCTCTGATGATGGTACTAGGGTCCTATCAACTACCTACCTATTTCCATCTTTCCACAGCACATGGTTTTTACATTTAGGAGTGTCTCCTGGGCCATATGAGCTGTTGGAGCACTTTCCATCACATAAGTAAAAGAAATTGACCCTAGTTCCCATTTATAAGGATATTTCCTAGGAGTCTTCCCAGCGTGCCATCACTGAACAGAGCTTAGTGACTGTACATTCAGCACTTCTAAGATGCCCAGGAGAAGGACATATTTTTCCTAGAAAACTTTGTGTTTAGCTAGAGGGAGTGATAGATGATGAAGCTGCAGTTGTCTCTGCTACTGTATGCTTTTCACACAGACGTTTTATGTTTTCTTTTTCCATTAGGAAAGGTTTTTCTCTATATATTAAATTAGTTATACAGAAGTAGTACCTTAAATGCAACCAAGTAGTTGAACTCTTGAATTTTCTCATATAGAATATCCTGATAGTTGTTCTACATGCCAAAAGTAAATTGACATGCTTTTTTCTCTCAATGTTTCATAGGCAATTTCCCCTTTCAACTTTGAATCTTTAATGCACGTAGTTTATTTGTGTATAAGGTATAAGTTAAATAAATAGTTTTCGGTGGTGACCCATTCTCCCCAAGCCATTGATACATTCCATCTGCTCATATGTTTCTTACCCGGTCAGTGCCCTGCACTATTATCGTCATCATCTCCCATGGGAACTTCCTCTGAATATTTTCCATCATTCTCCCCATAGCCACAGCAAACTGTTTGGTACAAGGAAACCAGGGACCATTTCCGATTAACTATGTTGTTTTGCTTTGCACACTAAAGGAAAAAACAAAACAACCCTTTACTGCCAGTTTACAAGACTTTCCATAGTCAGGACACCTGTTGTGAGTCTTCCTGTGGTCACACAGCTCCCCACACTGGTCCCAGAACTGATTCTGGTCCTGGTCTAGGCATCCCAACCACAACTCCACACTGTCAGAAAGTGCTTTCCACAATTCCCAGAAGTGACCAAGAACGTCACATAACCATGAAACTTGACTTTTCTTATGGAAACTTTTAGACTCTTTCCTATAGGTCCTATATGTTTCTAATGACATTTATACTTTCATATTTTATACATCCCAGCTGATTGTTAATCATTTTATTGAATCAATAAAAATATTTGCAAAAAAGAATTATTTTATTTCCCCTTTGTCTAGTGGATTATGACTACTACATCAGGAAATTATTTACATTTGTATTATTTTTAACTAACCACACTGCTGAGTTCAATTATTATAGTACTTAGCAAATTTCTCTATAGTTTTCCAGGAACAGCCATGGTATCATCTGCAAAAAATAATAACTTGGTTTTCTCCCTTTTGGAATGCAATTCATTAAGTTAATGCTTTTGTGTTTTATTTCATTCCCTAGAAATTACAGAATGATGCTGAAAAATGGTGGTGATGAAACACCCTTTGGCTGTGTTGATGTAATGAAAATGCATTGAATGTGGAATAGTTTTATCATACAAACTACTTAAAGCTACAAACTCAGACTGCAGAATTAGTGCCTTCATTAGCATCACCTAACTCCTACTCTGTATTTCCTGTAGAAACATGAAAACAGCAGAATCTTACCGTGATATCAGTATATGATATTGCAGGTGTTTCCAGGGCACCTTTAGTGACACTATATCTTAGCAGACATGAATCTTGGTCTTGTCAGATCAACAGCATATCTAATTTTGAGTATCCCAAGGCAGATATACATGCATCATTTACTGCACAGTCTTTTGCAAGTAAATAATCCTGCTCTTTCAGGGTGCAAAGTTTCACAGTAAGACCCTTTCTGTCCCTGATGTTCTCTTCTTGTGTGTGCTATTTATCTACAACATTCTGACAGTCACCCCAAAGTAATATTTAAACAGTATTTAATTGACCCACTGTACAACTGTATTTAATTGACCCACTGTTCTACATGGTTGTAGAAGATTTGAAGTGGGCAGGAAATCCCAGATAGCTTGCCATATGTTAAGGGCTGTCCTAGAAGTCAGGGGGATAAATTGCCCTGGTTTGCTTGAACTTTCCCAGTTTTAGCATTACAAGTCTCTTACTCCGAGACACTCCCCTTTGCATGTAAAATCACATTTTTAACAATTGGTGCAGGAGAGTAAAGAGAAAATAGGATATCCAACTAGGAACCCATAGAACAGGAATGGAAAACATTATTTTCTTCTGTAGTTGTGGTCACTATTTTTCCTTTAACCACTGAAGTGAACAACCATGATTTTGGTACCCAACAATGGGCCATTCATTACATTACTCCTATGATGCAACTTCACTGCAATTTAAGTGTACCATAATCAACAGTCCATTTTTTATTTTGTCTATGAATTAACCACCATGCTTTGCATTAAAATGGTGCTAGTTTAACTTCTAATGTGTAAGTGTTGTCAATATGCTTTCTAAAGTTCAAATAATGAAAATAAGAGTGGTTACAAAACCAACACCAGTGTGATCCAGATCACCAAAATAGCAGGTCAATGACTGTGTTAGCTCAATAACGATTTATTGTAGCAAATACAGGATTCATGGACTCCACCCCCACTCCAGATACTGGAACTACAAATCCCATCAATACCAATGAGAAGCTCGCTGGGCAGCCAGGTTGGGATAAAACCAGACATGTGGGCTCCAAAGGCCTCTTGGCCTGGTGGTTCGAGGCTGGTCATTTGGCTCTTGATCAGTTTTCAGTGTGTTACTGGAGTCCAAGTCAGTAGAGGTGGTAGGACATTCTAGTTAACTTGTATTTCTCTTTCTTTTTTCCTGGGTTGTTCCTTTTCCTTTTCCCTTATAAATAAGCCCATTATCGCACCTGTTTGTGTGTGTCCGCAGTACAACTGAATCTTAAGCATGCGGGTGAGGACCCACAGACAGGCAACCCAGTTCACATTGGGTTTTCCTGTCACAGAATGACACACATTGACATAGGAAAGTGCACAAGTCAAACTGAACATATTGCACTATATGCAGTGAAGAATTTGGATGTAAGAGTATATATGAAGACTGAACTTCACAAGTCCAGAATATAACAGACAAATCTTTGTAAAGGTGGGTTTTTGGTGCAGGCCAGCTAACGCATGCTGTCTGACAAGATCCAAGCTTGTAGGGGGTGTGACAGGGTGGTCCCTAGGTAAAGGGGAAGTTCTAGGTTCGCTGCCCACCCAGAAGGAGGGTGGAGCTGAGGAGAGAAAAAGAGAAGAGAGAAAGAAGGAAGCGGGATGGAAAGCAAGAAGGAGATCTGAGGAAGCCACATGGAGCAGCAAGCATGTGATGAAGAAACCGGGCTTGTTTCCTGACCCTGACTGGTTAAGGCAGATGTGGGTGAGATACCTGTAGGGAGGTGACTATGGCAGTGTTTATATTGATTTTGATTTTGCTCTTTTCCTCCCAGATTTGTCTGGCCATTTCTGACCCTTTTCCATGGGTCCCAGCCAGAAGGTGCTTTAGTCCTATGGCTGGCTTTCAGGCCTTGCTTTGGGCCAATCCCTTTTGAGTTGACTTTTGCCCATGAGGGGATGGGTAACTTCAGGTGTTTGATTCAGAGTTATATTCTTTGTGTTCCATATTGTATATTTACTGTATTAAAGTCCCTTTTCATTAAAGTTTTGTATGTTTTGTCTTGACGCGGCGGATGGCAGAACCCACTTAGAGCAGGTGGGGTTTGGGGCTTCAGGGGTGTCCCTCTCTCTCTGTCCTGAAACAGATTTGGTGTCCTGTAACAGGGGCACATTCCTAAAAAGTTAGGGGGCCCCAAAGCTGGCTCCTGCTGGGTCCCTTTATTTTGTTTTTGCCACTCCTGTAATGATAAAAACTTCTTCATTCAGATGCATCTGATGAAGACAATAGTGATTATACAATTGGCTGATTAATAAAAGCAATCAGCTGTTTATAGTAAAGTCAATATTGTAAAACAAGGCAGTACTAAGAACATGTTAAAAAATAACCAGAGCCTTTTTTCTGCCCAGAACCAATAACCCAAAGCCCATCACACTACTATCTCACTTAAATCTTTTTTTGTTCAGTCTTTAAATAAGAAACTTTACTTAAGCTTTCTCTTGTTCAGTCTTAGAATGAGGAACTCTACTATATATCTTTTAGTGATGAATTCACAAGTAAACTTCTCCACCCTGGCCGTAGGCTTTATTTAATCTCTTTCACCTATAGGATGTCTTAATGAGAATGAAGTTCATTAAATAGTAACTAGGGTTAAAGGGGCTTCATTTTAGCTAATCTTTCACTATGATAAATATAAAAACATTAGTCTTAACTTTATAAATTTATGTACCTGTTTTAACATGAATAGATTGCTCAGTAGCAAAGAGTAACACTGAAATGAGGACACCTTGTTTAACAACTGTGCTTTTCTTTTAATAATAAAGGTTATGTTCTTAGCTGAAGGTCAAAATGACCCCAAAATGTTCTTAGGAGAAAGATGATGATTGTTATCTTTCTGCTTAATTCATATGCTAATATTATCTCAGCGGTGCTAAAGTCCTGCTGAGACCAGAGGCAGGAGACAATTGCACCCTAGACTAACCCCAGTGTTTTCCTCACCCCCACTTCCCCTGTCCCCTGAAAATCTCAGCTCCCCAATGCTGTTTCCCACGTTCAAAGACCCTGTTCTGTTGTTTGTTGAGGCTAGTCCCCAACAGTTTTTTTCATCTCTCCCAAAACACCTAATCTTGGTTGGTCAAAAACAATGTCTATTAAATAGTTTGGGCACATGTTGTGACTAAATATACATTGTAGTGTCATACCTTGAATGATGCCACAAAAATGAGTAAAACTTCATCTCCTGAATTCGAATATTATCATGGAACCAAGCTGTGGATCTACAAAAGAAAAATTTCAATCAGAGATGAGTTGATATCTTGTGAAGGAGAGTTGAATCTGTCAGATCTCACTGACAATCATGCTTCCCACACTATGTAAAGGGATGCATCAGACTATGTCAAAAAATGTTGTCACTGGCCCAAAAGCACTTTGATGTCAAAAATTCAGTTTGAATCATCTTCATTCCTAGGAAAATCTTAACCAAACTGTAGAATCGAGAATGGATGAAAATGCTGGTCTCTTGTATAAATGTAAAATGATGTTGACTAAATAGCTACATATTCTAGAGAGTACAGTGTAATTTGTTTTTTTGCAATTTATTATATCAACTTCTTACAAAATAAAATTAAATGAACTTCCTTGATAGATGCTTTGTGTGAAACACAGCTATAAAAAGAATATGATGTAACATCTTTTCTTTTTGTCCTGAATTTTAATCTTACATGATAAAGAACTTAAACTGAAAATAATATTTCTTAAATATCTTCTTCTTCATGTTCCTTCATGCTTTTAATGGTTCTACTGAAAAGTCCACTGACAGTCTGACTGGTGTTCTTTTATAAGTTACTATTCTCTTGATGTTTTTATTATTTTGTCCTTGTTAGCTTTCAACAAATTTATTATGTGCCTTGATGTGTCTGTCTGGTATTATTTTGTTTGGATCTCTTTGGGTCTCATGGGTCATGTTGTCTGATTCATTTCCCACATTGAGATAATTTTCAGCAATGACTTAATTTTCTGTGAATTTCCCTTTGTCTTCTCCTGCTCTTTAGGTTAATCAAAGGGCTTTTCATCTTTTTTTACTTCTTGTTTCTCTGTTGTTCTATTTATGGGTTCTCCATCATTATACATTCAAGTTCTTTAATTCTCCCCTGTGTTTTCATTCTTCTGCTTCCTAGTGGGGATAGACTTGCATACTGTTGCTGTAGCACCTCTAGAAGTAATTGAATAACAACATTAACCAAAAAAGAAAGAAAGATGAGGGCCCTCCCTGGTGGCACAACAAATTGGGTTGCAGCACTGCAAGCTAGCCACAACTACTTAAGTGCAAGTTTGATCCCTGACCCCAGAGTGATCTACATGGTGCAGCAGACCCTTCCTGTCTCAACCGCTGCTCCCCTCAGCAGCATACTTCATTGATCTGCCTGCTCTGCTCCCCACTCTGTCTCTGGCGAATCATTCACAAGTGGGTTAGACCTTAATTTATGGGATTAAATACTTTATGGGAATAAGTAAGTTGTCTGAAGAATGATTTTGAGTTGTACAAAGAAGTAGTGAGATCTAGAATTGGGACAGCAAAGCATGAAGACCAGCTCTGCCTCTATGTAGCAAGGAAGGAATCTCCCTACCTAACAGCTTACTTCTTTGTAAAATGAGGAGGTTATTTGTGGTCTCTTAATCTCATACTTTTCTCTACAGCCCAAGAATTCCAGTATGCTCTCAGTATCAGAGTGAACACAGCTAGGTTTTAAAGCTCACTCTTTCCAAACGCAAAACCTATAACCTCCTTACATGGCAAACTGTACACTACAGCTCCACAGATGAACCAAGTACCATCATGGAAACTATGACAAGAGCTCAAAGGTGCCAAGAGAAATATAGCAAACAATATATAAGCCAGATGTTTGTTGTCTAGACTATTTAAGATCATGATCAAACTCAGTTCCACAAATCAAATTATCTTCTGTGTTCCATCCCACCCTTCCAGTGCACAGAGAACCACTTAGACGGAGACATTGTTTCAACATTTTTCTTTCTTTCATGAAGCCAGATCTGGTTTTGTTTCAGACACAATTGCTAAAATAAAATTTAACCTCAATATTACACACCATCGTAAAAGGAATGAATGGTATTCTTAGAAGATCGACAAAACATTGCCCATCTATGGGTCTTCTGGGAAGAGAAGCTGTGAGAAGAAAGCTGATGTGTCCTAAATGTGGGCGTTTGTAGAAACTGCCATAATGAATCAAATAGGGTGATAACTTTGGATGTTTCTGACATTTCTGTGGGCATAAGGTCTTATTCATCTTGTGCCAGCTTATCACGAAGACATCTGGGAGATAACTGTAAAACATGAAGTCTAAGATTCCATCAAAGAACTTAGATTGGTTGAGGATAAGAGAGATACTGAGATAGTTGGCCCGCAGCAGAATGCATTCTAGTTTCGATATTTCCTGATTGTGTAAATATCAACAAGTCAATTCTTGCCTTGAGCCTGCTTTCTCAATGATCAGATAACATCAATAATACAGATATCAGAAGAGCATGTATGCGTATTTGTGTATATGTTTACTTATATGTATAAATATAACATATTTATATGTTGGAATTAAAGAAATGGACTCAGAGATGGACTCAGAGAAACTAAAAGCAACTTATAACATGAAGTTACCAAATCAAAATGATGTGCATGTGAACTTGTGGAATTTTCTGGGTTGTGGACCATACTAAGCAAATCTTTTCTATATCTCAGGATGAGCTGAGAGAGAAAAAGATAAAGTTCAACTTCTTGTATTTACTCTTAAACTGAGCAATTTTCTATTCCGAATTATTCAATAAAAAATAGGTTTAGCTTCAAAAAACATAAAACTCCAAATAAATAGCTTCAAAAATATAAAGGTTAATTTCCCTCTCAAATAAGAGGAAGTCTTGAGGTAAAGCTGTGGGTAAGCTCGGAGGATAAGCTCCATGATCTTATCTGTAATTTTAAGTCACACACAAGGCACTACTTTGAAGCAAGTTAAAGAAGCAAATATAGTCCTTTCAGGAGGAATATATTAGGTAGAGTTTGGAGACAAGCAAAAAAGAGCCAATACTAAGAGAAAATGAGAGAGAGGGCAAGTGAGAAAGTAAACACGAACGTCATCATAAAACAAAAGTTAATGGAATCACCTCGGAAAAGACAAAAAAATTCGGTGGGTGATTAATGATAACTCTGAGCATTCTCCAGAACTGATTCAAGAATCCCATCATATCCCAAAGAGGAAAAAGTAAAATAGTCCCATCAGATACATCCTTAGTGAACATACATAAAAATAAAATCGGATGTCTAGAGAGCAACCCCTGGGAAGTTATGCCTCAAAGAGGGGAGGGTAGTGTGGGTGGACAACAGGACGCTGTGGGAGCAGAGCATGGAGTGATGTTCCAGTGTGCTCATGCCAGCCCCGCGTGCTCTGCCAAACCAGAGTTCTAACAAAATATCCTCCAAGAATGAGGGCAAAAAAAAGTCTTTAGACAAGTAAATAGTGTGAGAGTTTGCCTGGCTGATTCTCATTAAAGAAAATTCTAAAAGATCTACTTCAGGCAGAGCAAAGTAATCCCAGATGGGAGATGAGAGGCACAGTAAGAACAAAGAAAGCAATACATGAAATAATCTAAATGATTTCTTACTGAGATGATGAGACAAGAAGGATACTACTAATTGTGAGAGTATAAAAGAAAACATAACTACAATGTGTGTAAATGAGAACATCCAGATAAGGGAGAAAGAAATCAGGAAAGACACTCAGATGTTCTAAGCTTTCTATATCATCTGAGTATGTAAGGGTAAAGATACTGATTATGCTGAGACTCTCATGGTTACATTGCATTTTGTAAATTCAATCACATGTACTTAAAGAAAGAACCAGAATGTTTAACTATTAAACATATGGAAGAAGAAAAAAAAATAAAGCCATTTAAAGGGCTTAATAAATTTAAAAAACACCAATGATGATTTAATAAACACGTAAAAAACTGAATGCGGCAATTTTAAAAATCAATAATAACAATAAAAATGTTACATGACTAAACAGAGCATACTTTATTACTAGACCAGAGAGAAAATGAGCAGATTAGAAATTAATTATGTGGGCATCACATCTATAAATTTGAACCTCCATTTGTGATAAATGAATAAATCCCTAGACTGGAAACTGCTTACGGAGATAAATGTACCTATAAAAATAATTATTCCAACTCAAGTCCTAAAGTTAAAACCCTAACAATATTCTCTTTCTGATAAAGAACAAGATGAGAATGTCCAACCTCTAACAACTTTCACCATTGCAGTTAGGAGATGACTTTAGACAGCAAAGGGGCCCTCCCTGGTGGTGCAGCAGGTTCAAATGCAGCACTGTGAAACCAGCCACAGGTGCTTCAGCACGAGGTCAATCCCTGGCCAGGGAGGTGACCCATTTGGACAGCAGACCTCTCCTGACTCCCCACTGCTCCCCTCAGCAGTGTACTTCATCAATCTGCCTGATCTGCTCCCCACTCTGTCTCTGGTGAATCCTCTCACCATCTCTGCACCTCTAGCCTATACCCCAGTTCTGTATGTATAAATAAATCTTAAAAAAAAAAAAAAGGAAACAAAAAAATGAAAAACAAGGATTAAGCAGCAAGAAAAAACATTCTCATCATTTGGAAGCAAGAAAGTTATTTACAGAAAAAACTCTGTACATAGAAATTCCAGCTATTATAAAACCAAGAATTTTTTTAAACTTTTGAAAAAAAAAAAGAGAAGATACTTTGTATTTATAAGTGCTTTGAAAACAAGAAAAACATAATATTTAAAAAATGCTATATTTGTATATATCAAAATTAAGGAAGTTATTAAATATGTTTTTGTAAGATATTAAAAACTCAGGGCCTCCCAGGTAGCACAGGGGTTAAAGTCTCAGCACTGTGAAGCCATCCACAGCCACTGAGGTATACGTTCAGTTCCTGGCCAGGGAGGTGACCTAAATGAAGCAGCGGATCTCTCCTGTCTCCCTTGCTTCTTCCGTCAGCAGTGCATTTCAGTAGGGCCACCTCTTCCGCTCCCCTCTCTGTCTCGGGTGAGTCCTCTCACCCCTCTGGCCTATACCTCTGGCCTATACCCCAGTTCATGAATGCATAAATTAATAATAAAACTCTTTTAAAAAAAGATATCAAAATTCAGACTACAAACTTGGGAGCAAAATTCCCAGTATAGATATGTGAGTGTGGATTTATAATAAAAATTCTACCACTGTTTTCCAAACCAGAAAGAAATCTCAAGAAGTTGAAAAACAGGAATGGAATCATGAAGAGTAAATTCTCAAAATGTTTTTCTTTATTTGACAGCTCCTGAGTTGTAATCATGAATACCTGAATTCTGTAAATAATTTATTGAACTCTCAGTCCTAAGGAATGAGAACCTTGAATCTGCAGTCAGAACTCATGTGCCCCCGGCCTGTGACCAGTATGTGCCCTGAGGCCGCCTTCAGGAACTGCACTCCTAAAACCTATGCGGTCCGCGGAAGCGCTGATTTTGGTGTCAGAACTGAACTGAATTGAAGTGCAGCCCCTTGGGGATGGCAATGGAAATGAATGTGATTGCCATAGCTTCCATCTAGACCTCAGCATTTCTCAGGGTTTGGCCTACAAAGTATAATTCTCCATCAAACTCAGAAGTCCTTGCTTTCCTTTCCTGCTTTATCCTAAGATTTAATTTTTCTCTCCCTGAATCTGTTCCCCTAATAAAATTATACCTTCCCACAGAAAATCCTTTGACATAAAGAACCCCTCTCTTCATTCCATATCTGTCTGGACACGTCTATTGGCAAGATAATAGTCCCCGCTGCTTCTCAAAATGTGGCTATGGGACAACAACATTAGCCACACCTGGGTTTGGCTAATACATGTGGCCCCTTTATCCTCTCAGAGACCTCCCAAAGAAAGAGTGTCTGCATTTCGTAAACTTCTGTGTTCACATGTACAGTGGAGGAGTCCTGTTCTGGGGGAGCTTGATGCATGCAGAAAGAAAGTATCAGCACTTTCTGTCTCTACAAAGGCAGGCAGGCTGAGCCTTGGGCAGCCCTCAGAACAGGCTTAGCAATGCTGCATTGAGGGTGCTCCAGATTCTGAACCTGTGACTTGCAAGTGAGAAATGGGATTTTCCTAACACACCCAGACAAGGTCAAACTCTGGGGAAACACTCATGGTAAAAATACCCAGACTATATGCTGCCTGACATATCATCCTGCATTGTGTCATGTACAGACAGGAATCTCCCTGTTCTCTATGGCTTCTCCCCAGCCACACTCTAACTGCTATTATTAGACCTAGAGTCTCCAATCAAGCTTTTTAAATAAGGTAATCATGTGTGGGCATTATAATAGAAAATTTGGGTAAAATTTTGATGAGCCCACTGTGAGGCTCACCTAACAGTCGCTGGAACATAGCAGATTCCTCTTTAGTTACCAGGAATTCAAGACCTCACATTCAGACAGTCAGAGTTGGGGTCAAATCACACTGTAGTCACTTACTATATGATTTCAGATATAATATTGTCCCACTGCGTAGCTCAGACCTCTGAAATTAAAACAAAAGAGAAAAATCCAAAGAACACAGTTTTAATATAAGACATTATATTCTCAGAAATTTCTTCTTGTTTCAGATTTCATTTCACGTTTAATTGAAGTTTTTATTGAGAAAGTTGTAGGTATACATGTGACTGTAAGAAATGATACAGAAAGCCTTGTACAATTTCCTTAAACAATAATATAGAAAAGATTTATTTATTCACCATCATAGTCTAGAACCTAAACTGGTTTAGTCACAAGGAACCCTCTCATGAGCCCCAACTTCTGACCCTATAACTCTGTCTTCTGGAAAACAAGTAATCTTCCAGTTATTTTTGAATTTTGATGTTTCAAAGATGTTTTGTTAACACAATCATAAGGTATATAACCTTATGGGATTTTTTTGTCACTCAGCATAATTTCCTAGAAATTCATCTAAGTTATTGCATGTATAAAAGGTCCATTCCTTTATAACATGTAGAAGAGTTTCATGATAAGATGCACAACAGCTTGTTTAACCAACCATTGATGGATATCTGGGCTTCTTCCAATTTGACTATTACAAATAAAGCAACTAATGACATTCTTGTACAAATCTGGTATGAACATGTTTTTATTTACTTGTGTTAAATGCCCAAGAGTACAATTGTTGGATCATAAATTAGTTGCAACAGATATCAATGTCCGTCATGTTTCTCTATGCTGGAAGTCCAACATCAGTGTGCCAATATGACCACATTCCAGTGAGGTTCCACTTCTCATTTGCCGACTATTGACTGTTCCATTGTCACAAAGTAGAAGAAGCCAGCAAACTCTCTGTGGAGCTCCTTTGTTAGGGTGTTAATTCATTATATTTTTACCTTCATAAAGCCTTAGGGTTTAGGATAGGAAGATAGACAGTCATTCCATAGCACTTACTGTGTCAAAACTAGGGAAGTTGAAAAAGTAAAAAAAATGAGGACAATTTAAAATAGTCACAATATTTTACAACCCAGTGAAGAAAAGCCTTGATGACTGTCAATAGTAGAGTCAGTCTGAAATACTACCAAGAATGTTGTGTTTCCCATAGGCTGATAGGAAACATGGGAGTCAGGTAACATTTTATTTTCTAACTGGCTTGCTTTGTATTATCAGTTGAACTTTGAAAGTTCTTTATATGTTTTATTTACCAATCCTTTGTCAGATATGTGGTTTGCAAATATGGTACCTAGCTTATAGCTTGCATTTTCAGCCTCTTCACATGGACTTTTGCAGTGTAAAAGTTTTTGATTTTTATGAGGTTCAGTTTAACTTTTTTTTTTAAATGAGTTGTGCCTCGAGATAAGATCTGAACTATTTTCAAGTCTTACCAATGTGAAGGTATATTTATTTTTTTTAAGGTTGTGTAGTGTTAAAGTTTTCATTTAAGTTCATAGAGCATTTTCAGTTACTTTGCATGAGGTGGGGAACTTTGACAGACAGTGGTAGCAATGCCTACTTATTCCAGCACAATGTGTTGCAGAAGTTATGCATCCTGAATTGAATAGCTCTTATACCTTTGTCAAAACCAGTTGATCCTATATGAGTTACTTTTTAAAAATATATATAAAGTTTGAACAAATGTTGGCAAGGATGTGGAGAACAAGGAACACTCCTACACTGCTGATGGGAATGCAAACTGGTACAACCACTATGAAAAGTTTTACGGAGGTTTCTCAAATTGCTAAGAATGGAGCTTCCATATGATCCAGCAATTTCACTCAAACGACACAAAAACACTTGCACCCCTATGTTTATTGCTGCACTATTTATGATAGAGAAGATGTGGAATCAACCCAAATGCCCCAAAACAGAGGACTGGATCAAGAAGATGTGCAGATACACTATGGAATATTACTCAGTAATAAAAAAAGATAAACTCATGCCATTTGTGGCAACATGGATGATGCTGGAAGGGATCATGCTTAGTGAAATAAGCCAGAAGGAAAAAGAAAAAGACTGGATGGTTTCACTCATAGCAGGAGTGTAAAGGATCAGAGAGAAAAAAAAAAGCAACTGCAATAAAGTAAAATGAAAATCAGCAAACAACTATAAAACAGACATTCTACAGGGATGGAGAGGGGAATAGGATGAAAACTGGGACTGGAAGAGCACACTGGACTATGATGATGGCAGATGGGCGAGTTGGTGGTGGCAAGTCCATGGGAGTTACAACTGATATGAAAAAATGTACAAAATGAAGAATGATGTAAAAATTTAATATAATAATAAATATAGTATAATATAAGTAATATAATATATATAAAATTTGACTAAATGTAAGGTCTAGATTTTGTTTTGTTTTGCTTAGGATTTCTTATTTTTTCATATGGTTCTCCAGTACAGCTTTTCCAGTACAGTTTATTGAAAAGACTACCCTTTTTCCTTCAAATTAACTATTACCATTTTGTCAAGTATCAGTTAATTATATATATATATATTTGGATCTATTTCTGCATCCTCCATTTTCTTTTACTGATTTGCCTTTTACTGATTTGTTCTTTCCCTGATACTTCAGCCCTTGCCTATTGTAGCTTTATAAATACAACAATATTATCTAGCATGATTTTTCTCACTTTATTCTTCTTCAGATTTTTCATGCATTCTAAGGTCTGTAATTTCCATATAGATTGTGAAATAAGTCTATTTATATGTTCACATACCCTATGCCAAATTTTGATAGATTTTCACTAAATCTACAAGTAAATTTGTGTAGAGTTGAGACATATTTTCTATTTTGGTTTTTTAATCCATAAACTTCTGTCAGTTCAGAGTTTTGTAATTTTATGATATGATCCTTGTACGTTAAGTGCATAAAAATTTCATTTTCTTTGGAACCAAATACATGGATGTGTATTTTATGTCACTGTTATTTTAAATATATTAATATGTCATAGATTTGCATTTACTAGTCTTATGTTCCTCAACTCTACTGAATTCACTTAGTGTTAGTAGAAGTGTGCTTGTTTGTAGATTCCTAATGATTTCCAATATAGAGAGTCATGTCATCTTCAGAGGGAAATTTTTTTCTCCCTTTTTAATCTGAGTGATTTTTTTCATTTGTTCGCTTTACTACTACACTGGATAGACCTTGCAGAACCATGTTGAGTCAGAGTGGTGAGAGTGGACATCCTTGCTTTATTCTGAATCCTGTGGAAAAATCAGTAAGTTTTGCATCATTAACTAAACTGTTGGATATAGGTGATCGGCAGATGTCCTTTATCAAATTCAGAAACTTCCCCTCTATTCCTAACTTATGGAGCATACTATCATGATTTTGGATCTTGTCATTTTTTCTGACTCAATTAATATAATTTTTCTTCTTTGATGAAATGGGTAGATTACAGTACTTACACTTAAAAGATTTGTAGTAGACTTGCATTCTTGAAATAAATACCATTTGGTCATGGTATATGATTCTTTGTAGATATCATTTGGTTTGTTTGCTGACATATTGTTGAGAAGTTTTGTGTTTATGACAGCTGTCTAGTTTTTCTCTTTCTGTCTCCCCTGTCTTTCTATCTGACCTTCTTTCTTTCCTTTCTCCCTCCTCCCCTCCCCTTCTCCTTTCCTTCTTTTCTTTGTCTTTTCTTCCTTCTGTCTCTTTTATAACCACAGAATCTTAATATTTTTTTAAAAGATTTATTTATTTATTCATACAGAACTGGGGTACAGGCCAGAGATGCAGAGGGTGAGAGAATTCACCAGAGACAGAGAGGGGAGCAGAACAGGCAGATCGACCAAATACACTGCTGAGGGGAGCAGTGGGCGGGTCAGGAGAGGTCTGCCGCACCATGTGGATCTCCTCCGGAGCAGGATGGGATAGAACTCATGCGGAAGTGGCTTAAGCTTCTTAGTGCAATGCTTTAACCCGCTATGCCACCAGGGAGGGCCCAGAATCTTAACATTATTGTTATGCAATAGCATTGATAAACACTAAGTGACTATATTTCCAAATGTCTATTTTTCAAGTCCACTGCTTTCCCATCAATTCACAGTATTTATATAGAGTTCCACCTTCCTTTTCTTAAGACTTAGTGGAAATTTGAAGTGACCACATTTTGCTTCCTCTATTTACATTTAGGATTGTTTTCTCTCCCTGTGTTTTCCTCCCTTTATTATATACAATGCTATTCTTTGCCACTAGTGCCTTATTTTGGTCTGAATTCAGCTCTACCTGTTATTAATAACACCTTTTTCTTAATTCATGTTTATATATCATATATTTTATCTATTTTGTAACTTGAAGAGAATTCTTGTAAACAGCATCCTATCGGGTTTATTTTTTAATACATTCTGTTAATCCCTATATTAAATTGGCCTATTTAGATAATTTTTACCATGGGTAATTTTTGATGTATTACTTCTTAATACATGCTACTGTATTATTAATGCTGTTTTTTGTTTTTGTTTTTTTTTTACTTTGGTTCCATTGCTCTGCCTCTTGATTATTGCCTTCTTTTTTATTTCTCCAGTAATTTTAAGGAAGTATGTTAGTTTATTTATAGTATTGAGTGTATTTCCTTATATAGTATTCAAAGTGACTGTTATTGATATATAATAATTACATATGAGTTATAACAGTATGTAGGTATCATCATTTTGTCATTTTGAGTGAAGTATGGAAATTTCACTTCCATTAGATTCTGTGTCTGCACCAAGTTAAAATATTATTAGAATATCAAACTGTGTTAAAGTTATTGTTCAGATATTCAAGTATCATTAAAAACTCATGAAGAAAAAAACTATTGTCTATTTTTTGTTCCCATATTTTCACTCATACCATTGTTCTTTCTCTCTTCTTTATCCTCCATGAATCACCATCATTTCTTTTCTGATTGAAGAGCTTCCCTTAGACAATTCTCATGTATATATGTAAGCTACATATTCTCTTACTTTTCCTTAATCTGAAGATGACATTTATTTCCCCTTTGTTTCTGAAGAATACAGTCTCATGGGTATAAAATCTATGGTTGGCATTTTTTTTTCTTTGGGAACTTGAAAAATGTTCTGACCATCTTTTACCTTGGTGGTTAAGGTGAAAGAGCCACAACCCCATTGAGTTGTGTCCCTAGTGTCTTTCTCCTTAGTTTTCAGAGCTTATAATGGATTCATTAATTTATTTGTATTTATCCTCTTTGGGAGTCTACTCAGCTATTTGGTTATATTTGTACAGCATGTATGTTTGTGTCATTCACATAATTCATGAAATTTTCACGATTTTTCTTTTTTTTATTTAAAGATTTATTTATTTATTTATTCATACAGAACTGGGGTACAGGCCAGAGATGCAGAGGGTGAGAGGCTTCACCAGAGACAGAGTGGGGAGCAGAACAGGCAGATCGATGAAGTACACTGCTGAGGGGAGCAGCAGGCGGGTCAGGAGAGGTCTGCTCTGCCATGTGGATCTCCTCCAGGGCAGGCGGGGATTGAACTCATGTGGAATTGGCTTAAGCTTCTTACTGCTGTGCTTTAACCCGCTGCGCCACCAGGGAGGGCCCTCACGTGATTTTTCTTAACATTTCTTTTTGTCTCACCTCTTTCTCCTCCACTCTTGAGACTCCTTCAATACACATATTTAGGCTGTTATTGTTGCACAGAGGTTGTATTCATGTCTTTCAGCCTACTCAGTCACTCGTGCTCAGTTTGGTTGAATTCTATAGCTCTTCCCCAAAGTCTGTCCACATTGTCTTCCGTCCTCCACCATTTACTACTGAGCCTATTGAGTAAGTCATCTTTTTTTTTTTTTAATTATTTGCCAATTCTGCATTTTCCTTTGGTTCTGTGTTTTTGTTGCTAATACGTTCCATTTCTTTGTCAATATTTTCTCATTTTTTCACATGTTCCAAAGGAAGTTCCAATAGTTTGATGTAGAGTTTTTTATTTTGTTTGTTTATTGTTGTTTTCTTTAATAAAACACTTTAATAAAATTGTCCACACCCAAGTCAATATAAAAATGAAAAAAAGTCCCTTCATTTTAACCCAAAAAATGTAAAACTGAGGGGACAAGGAAGAAACCCCTGGGCCAGGGGCATGTGGAGCCATGTTCATGGTTATAGACATGATGACAGAGCTCCTATTGGTCTTGCTAGAAGATTGGGGAGCAACATATATCCTGTGGGAGCCATGTGAACTTTGATCAAGGGCTCACACTTTCTCTAGTGTATGTACAGTTTCTGTGTGCCCCAGATTTTGCCCAAGAGGCCAGAGATGAAGGTTTTGGTGGGTTTACAACAGTCAAGCAGATGCTCCGTGAAGCCCTCAGTGTAGTGTCTTCACTATACTTGTCCAGGAGCTTGTCCACATCTGTTTTAAAACCCTCATCAGGTCATTCCAAGGACTAACTCATCTTGTGGGCATCTTTAATTGTCTTTCCTCACCTATGCTGTGATTGTCTAGCTCTTGGTAATGCGTATTGTACCCTGCACATTTTATCTATTATGTAATCAGTCTCTGGGTCATTTACTGTGTAGTCATTCTGGCTAGGTAAACATACAGCTCTTGCCTGCTTTATACAACATAAATATAATGGCAATACAACTTTCAGAGACTTTCAGAGTTAGTCTTGTCTCCCTTTTTTGCTGTTAGGGTTCCCACTGGCCCCTCGTGTGCCATCTCAGGAATGACAGGACAAGACTGACTATCCCCAGGGAAAGATGTAGTAGAATTCTAATACACACCCACCATGTCTGAGCAGAATGGAGGGCTTGGACTATGAGGATAGAGCTCCCTGGAGTAGGCTGCTTGCTGTGAATGTCACAATTTTGTTATCTTGCCCATACTGTCTGCAGGTAGAAAAATGGTTCTCCAGATCTAGGTTTCCTCTGCTTCAGGATTTCCCATCAGTTCCCCTGAGGTGGTGTCAAGGTTGAGAATGCAGTCAAGGTGCTCAACACACTTAGGTAAGGGATGCTCTGTGTGGACTACCTCCCATTATCAGGGCAGGGTGGGCAAATCCCAGACTGAATGCCAGCCCTCTGCTGAAGGAAGGGCACTGATATCATGCCTGTGGCTTCCTCCCATTCTGGAGTCCCATCTCTGATCTCTGCCTTCCTACCATCTTCCAGAATTTCCTTTGCTTTATCATGGTGCTTAGATGCAATTAGAAGTCTGCACTTAAAAAAAAAAAAACTCTATAACATGCTTCCATTGAATTGAGTACTTGTATGAGCAAATGCTATCACCAGGCAGACCTCAGACCCAGTGGATCTTTACATTCTGGGAAGAATTTTTTTAAAGTATATAACTGCATAAAGTAAAATTCATGTAGTCATTTTTTCCCTACAGTTGTGGGAGAAAAGGGGAGAGAGAGATAGGGTGTCTGTGTGCTGTTATGTTACAAATGTACAGAATGGGTGAGAAGAAAGCACCAGAAGAAAGAGCAAAGAGCATTCACAGAAAGGCAATTCACAGAAATGCTTTGTTGAGTGATCGAATCTGGCTCCTCTTTGAGGCAGTACAGCAAGAACAGAATTGTCAGTTTCTCCTCTCAGATTACAGACACCAACATGCTTGGTAACACAGCTTGCTTTGGAAGTGAATTAGAAAGCAGAAATTCAGACATAAATACTCATTAGGAGAAAGAGCACACTGGCCTTTTTCTCTTTTGGCAACACCGGCGGTTCTAGCTGCATTAAACTCCAAGCATATGGAAAACACAGGTGTCCCTTTTGTCAGCTATTCCCTGCCTGAAGTCTTCTGAGCACACATACACACAAGTGTAGGGAGAGGGGAGCATCAAATCAGAATTCTGTGTGGAAGAAAATGACTGTTTAAGAAAACATCTTAAATATGCAGTCGTAGTTTATAAATAGTGACTAAATAGAGTTCATTGGAACAATGAAACACAATACAGTCATTAAAACAGTCTCTGAGTGATGAAACAAAAAATTCCAGAAAGGCATTTCCTGAAAGAAGCTGAATGAGGGACGTGGGTAAAGTATGCTTCCACTGACGTCACAGTAGAAGTGGAGTGCTGCGTTCAGGCACGTCACCTCCCTGTGGGGTCACATCCAGAGGGACATCAAGAAAGTCAGAGCAGTCTGTGGGCTCAGGATCTGGTGAGGTGAAGAAATGAGACCAACTTGTCCATACAAGTTTATGACACCTGAATTTTCTACTTTAAATAAACATTTTAATTAAAAACTAAGTTTTAAAAATGAACTTTTGCAGATCAAAACAAAATTCATGAAAAGTAAGGTGAGAAACAGAGACCCAAGAGAACACAAATTTTCCAAACTATTTTATCAAAAATAAATAAATATTTATAATAAATAAATAAATATTTATATAAATAAATAAATATTTGTAATAAATAAATATTAAATGGCAACCTTATTTAAAATGAAAATAACTGGACCTCCCTGGTGGTTAGGGGTCAAAGTCTCCATGCTATCAAGCTATGGCCAGTCACTATGGCATTATGAGTTCAATCACGACCAGCAAATTTACCTACATGGTGCAGGAGACCTCTCCTGTCTCACCCGCTGCTCCCCTCAGCAGTGTATTTCAGTAGATCTGCCTGTTCTGCTCCCCACTCTGTTTCTGATGTATCTTCTCACCTGCCCCCCTCCCACCTCTAGCCTGCACCCCAGTTTTTGTATGCATAAATAAGTTAAAATAAATCTTTAAAATAAATAAATATTTTAAAAAGCTATTCAGCTCTTTCTGCTTATATTTTCCCTATAATTAAAAATAAGATAATTTTTGAGCAGAATGAGTTTTTTTTAAAGAAAGGGGTATTTTCTATAACAATTGAGTTGCCAGATAGAATACAAAATGTCCCTTTTATCTATTTGAAATTTTTTAATTTTCAAATCCCAGCCCAAATTTCAAAGTCAAAGGTCAAAGGAATAAAGACAATAGCATTAGCAAACACACAGGACAAATGAAAAAAGAATGACAGTCCCTGCTCCTGTCTCCTAAGCTGGCAGGCTCTTCTGAGTCTCTGACAGCCAAGTAGTATGGGGTAAAAACCTATTTGCTCTGGCCCCACAAGCCCCAGGGAATGATCCCTGCTGTCAAGGGCCTAGAGAATCATTAATTAGAAACAAGAGTCCTTCTTTGTAGCAAAAGCTGGGTAATCCCAGATGCTGAAGTAAGACACAACTTGTTCCATGTGTCAAGGAATTCACTCTTAAAGCACGTGGGCTATTTTTAGATTTTGCACCCTGGGGGTACAACGTGCTGATTCAGTGTTCTCTAAAACTATTAGTATGTCATTATCACACATCAAGTTTGACTATGACTAGTTAACAAATGCCACGGGGGAGGGGGGGTGGAATGGCCAAATCTGTTGAGGAGTGGGCAATCTAGAAAGTGATCGTTTAGTGTCCGACCAGATGGGTTCTGGGTTGTCACCTGACACTTGCAGGAAAATATTACCAATTATTCATTCAACTGGACAACCATCCCCCAGATCTCTATTTTGAAAAATAGGTCATGGCAATACAAATGTGGTCACAGATTAAATCATGGTATAGAGCTACAGGATATGTTTTTGCAACACCCATAGCCTTACAGGGGAAGAGGCCTTAGCCAGGAGGTGAAAATGGGCTGCGATCTTGTTGTACCACCCACCACTAAATTCCTTCCACAGCCTCGGTGATTGCTGGCAGCTGCGAGTCTGTGATCAGGGCCGGCCTGGGATGCTGCCGCCCCTCCGCCTGAAGAGCCTGTGTGGACTCCACTTCAGGGAGGAGAAGTCTGAGTAATGGCGTCTGGCATTGCTCCTGCTGGGTGGGGCCCACCCCCTAAAGCCTAGAGTAGGGTTGCTGCTTTGTAGATTAAATCACCCTGTGCCCCGCCCTGAAGCACACCGAGTTCTTTCCAGGGGCAGCTTTCTGCTGAAATGTGCTGACTGCAAGCTTTCACCTGAGCCGGCCACTGCTGCACGTGTGCTGGCCACTTCAACATCAGACAGCCTGGAGTCCAATCATGTGGATGAACCTATTTCAAGGGTGCCAAACCCAGCACCCTTGGAAACAAGCTGTCCATTGGAGCTTTCATGAAAGGAAATGATGGCCCCTGGGAACCTGGTAGGTACTATGTAAATATCCATCCCTCCTTTTGTAGACATTATAAAACCTTGCTTAACAAGCATTAAATTGGCAAAGTGAATATTCAGTCCACCTTTGTTGACTTGAACCTTTCCTAGAAAAAAAAGCCACCATAGGGAATCTTCTCTCTCTCACAGCAGCAAATTAAGAGTCTACTTTTTCCTAATTACAGCTGTAAAGGTGAAACTTTATCTTGAAGAGAAATGTTGGCTTTCAAATTCTCTCTTATCCCAGAATTGAAAGTAAACACTCACCATTGCTAGAGGATTAATAGCCAGCTAACTTCGCAGCAGGCCAATGCTCTGAGGAGCACACAACTCTCCTGCTCTCACCTCTAATGCTACAAGGACAGTGACTTGAGGAGCAGAGAACAAAAAAGCCTATGTTAAAAGATTAATAAAATCAGGGCCCTCCCTAGTGTCACGGCAGGTTAAAACACAGCACTAAGAAGCTAAAGCCACTTTCCCATGAGTTCGATCCCCACCTGTCCCGGAGGTGACCCAAATGGTGCAACAGACCTCTCCTGACCTGCCCGCTGCTCCCCTCAGCAGTGTACTTCGTCAGTTGACCTGTTCTGCTCCCCACTCTGTCTCTGGTGACTCCTCTCACCACCTCTGCTTCTCTGGCCTGTACCCCAGTTCTGTATGCACCAATAAATAAATCTTAAAAAGGGTACCCTTCTCTCTGGCCTCAACTAAAAGGTGCAAGACAAGAATCAGGACTCAGTTGGCCTGGTCTTGTGAAGAGGCACCTGCAAGAAAGCTGCGTGCAAACTGCTGCCTCCTGGCAAATTGGCAACTTCAAAGGTAAACAGACTCCAAGCTTTAAGATGTTGCTAAAACTCCCCGTTTCCAGAAAGTCTTTACATAGATAGGGTAAATTTTAACAGCCCTCTTTGTTGTTCTCAGGACACAGATAACATGAGAGAGAGGACCTTCGCAGGACCCCTGTGCAAGTTTTCTTTGCCTCTGCACAAGTTCTTGCATCGCTGTATAGAAACCTCCCTGCACAGTTCCGAATCTAGTCAGCTTGCCCCTCCTAAGCTATCTTCAGGCTGTTCCTGGGTTTGCATCCTCCCTCCGATTGTTTAATAAACTCACCTGATTTTGTTTGTCTCGATTTATTTTTTGCTGACAAAAGAAAGTGTGGCTGTGAGGTCTCCAACCCTCTAACGCAGGGTTTTAGGAAAATGGACTTACACAAAATGGATCATGGGCAATGTCAGAGCAAGGGCAGGGCCGGGCTGCGGAGGTGCGCCTCCAGGCTCCCCGCCTCCACTAGGTACAGAGCAGCATTGTCTGAGAAAACCTAAAACCAAGGTAGAGAAAACTGTCAGTTTGGCACTTAGCACTACTGTTGTGGGCAGTTCTAAAAGTGATACCATCTCACATAGAATATGTCGTTAGCTCCATGGTTGGAGGCTTTGCACAAGCACTCAAGTCTGTAATAAAACTAGAAGGCTTAGAAATCCTTCCAGTCTGATTTGCATGCTGTGTGCGGGTGCCCACCCCTGGGGCAGGACACACACCTGAGCTGCGCAGCACGTTCTGAATTAGCCACAGCAACGTGGTGATCCCAGAGGCAAAGACTCACACCTGCCTTCCTTGGCTCAGTCTTTCCTTATGGTTTCCTGATGCTCTTATTTGTGTTTGAAATGGATCAGGGAAGCAGGACACACACTTGCAGACTGGATCTCTTTGCTTTGTAACAATTCCTGGTAGTTCATCTAGTAAATATTCTACTAAATTTGCTCAGTGGATTCTCAAATGAAGCATTCTTTTCTAAATTAACAGTCTTGGCGTTCAAGAATGAATCTGGAAAATAGAAATTATTACATGATTATTACAGAAAATTATCTGGTCACATAAAGTGAGGAATATTAAAAATGTATCTGCAGCCCTCCCTGGTGGTGCAACGGGTTAGGACTCAGCACTGCAAGCTGGCCCAGCTGCTTCAGTGAGAGTTCTATCCCTTGCCCTGGAGGTGATCCACAGGGCAGCAGACCTCTCCTGACCCACCCACTGCTCCCCTCTGGAGGTGATCCACACCTCCTGACCCACCCACTGCTCCCCTCAGCATTGTCTTTGTCGATCTGCCTGTTCTGCTCCCCACTTTGTCTCTGGCGAAGCCTCTCACCACCCCTGCACCTCTGGCCCATACCTCACTTCTGTATGCACAAATAAATAAATCTTAAAAAAAAAAATCATCATCAAAAAAAAATGGATCTGCTTGGCTAACACGGAAGGATGGAAGGTGTGTCATTGACTCTAAGATTTTAACAATATTAACAGATTATTTACATAGTATTTAAATTAAATATTTACAGATTATTTTATAAGGATAAAAAGCACAGTACAGGCAAGTAAATGACCAGTGTGACACAATAAATTAGTGGAATAGAGAGACACAAATGTGGTGCTTTGATCCCAAAGCATTCTTTATTTTAACTGGAAATAAATGTTTACAAAATAGTGAAAGTAAACTCAACAATGTTGACATTTTCTCTGTTCAGGCAGTAGATTGAGAGCCACACTGCTGGATTTCAGACCCAGCTCTGCCATTTTACAGCATGACCCAAAGCAATTAAAATGAGTTCTCTATTTTCAATTTTCTAAATTCTAAACTAGATAGATTCTAGGGTGATAAGGAGCACTGGTGATTCTTAGGTACTCTCTGTCGCTGGGCAGAGTGTGCAAAGTTCTCCTCCCTGCACCCCTGGCCTGGCACCACACCCAGCTTGCAAGTGTCATGCAAGTACTGCCCAGAGCCTGCTGGTGGCCATCACAACCAAAGGCACACTGTGGAAAAACAGAAAGGGGAAACTCCTCCTTCACATATTTTGTGAAATTTTAAACTTTTTTAACATAAGACAAGCAGGATACAAGCTTCCTCTTCTTCTTTTTCATTTCTTGTTTTATGTTTTGAAAAATAAAAATAGCTGAATATAAATTATTCTGATGTCCCAGTTGAGAAATGTATATGGATTTTGGCTATCATGTTCATACAAGTCAAAATGTCACTGCAGAAATAATTAGTCTTAGCTGCTCTAACAGCATCCAAATATGTAATCTTGTGTTGCCCTGCACGCACACAGTGGAGGCCATAGGAGGCTCAGACAATTCTAAGGGCTTAGTGGATTTGTTAGATCATGGCTTAGTCCTTTAGGAAAGACTGCGGAGGGACCCTCCTGAGTGAAACTTTGCAGCTGGGTTTTTACAGAAGCGTTTCTTTCTTCCTCTTCTTCTTCTTCTTCTTCTTTTTTAAAATAATATAATTGTTTATTTTTACATCATTTTGTGCTTTTTTCCATTTCAGTTGTAATCCCCGTGGGCTTTCTACCACCAATTCACCCGTGTGCCATCACCATAGTCCAGTGTATTTCCCTCCCCCCGTTTTTGATCCCATTCCCCACTCCACCCCCCTAAAATGTCTCTGGTATATAGTTGTTCATTATTCTTAGTATTTTCTCCCCTGATCCTTTATGCTCCTGCTATGAGTGAAACCATCCAGTATTTTTCCTTTTCTTTCTGACTTATTTCAGATCCCTAAGCATGATCCCTTCCTGCTCCATCCGTGTTGTGAAGCTGGTTTTTAAATGTGTACTAAGGCTGCCGGGAGTCATACCCTGATAGACGAGCATTTTTAAGAAAGCACAATGTTGGAAGATGGGAGCTGTAAGGTACCCATAAACCCACATGGGGAAGGAACACACCCATAATTGGTCTAAAAGTGAGTATAAATCAAAACTATAAATTTTGAAAAGGTTGTTTATTTTCTGAAGTGACACCACTCTGAAGTAGTTTTGATGTTTTAATTGTTGTTTTAATGGTAATTTATACTCCCTTAAAATTTTATTTTAACACATCTATTATTGGATGGCACGAGGTGTACTTTTGAGTTCTTCCCTGCCTTGTACTTCCTTCTGTCACAATCATATCCACCAACTGGCCCAGTCCCAACCCATTCATTCTACTTTTAGGTAAGTAGACGCCATACAATGCATGACTTGTATTGCATGTTACTTAGTAAAACCAAAGCAAACATCTTTAGTTCAAGGATGAAATGCAAAATCTAAAACAATAAAATATCTAGAAGATCACACAAGAGGAAATCCTTTGACCAAGGGTTGGACAGAGTTGTTAAGATATAATACTAAAAGTCTAGTTCATTAAATTTTTGATCAATTGGACTCTATCAACATTAAAAATTTCAGCTATTATTTTGAATGAGCTAAAAGAATGGAAAGATGAATTGAGCAAAAGTATGTTTAAAATTTGAAGAGATAGGGCCCTCCCTGCTGGTGCAACAGGTTAAAAGCACAGTACTGTGAAGCTACTGCAGCCACTGCCATTACAAGTTCGACACCAGCCAGGAGGGTGGCCCACATGGCGCGGCAGACCTCTCCTGTCTTGTCTGCTGCTCCCCTCAGCAGTGTATTTCAGTCCATCTGTCTGTTTCTGCTCCCCACTCTGTCTCTGGACCACCACAGCTATGGCCTATACCCTAGATCTGTATGTTTAAGTAATTAAATCTTTTGTAAAAATTGAAAATATAAACCACAAGTAAGGACATATTAGGTATAAATAATACACCTGATGAAAATCTTGAATCTGGAGTGTTTAAAGAACTATAACTACATAATAACAAGGAACAAATAATTTGATTTTAAAATTCCCCAAAACATATAAACAATCATCTTATTAAAAAGATGCCCAGATGACAAAAATACAAGTGTAAGTATTCAATGTCTGGGGGCTTCCCTGGTGGCACAAGGGATTAAGTCTCAGCAATAAGAAACTATGACCAGCCACAGCAACGACAGTTTGATCCCTGACCAGGGAGCTAACCCACTTAGCACAGAAATGTATTTCAGTAGATCTGCCTGTTCTGGCCCTCATTCTCTTTCTGGTGAATCCTCTCACCCCCTGCACCTCTGGCCTTCACCCCAGTTCTTGCATGTATAAATAAATAAATCTTAAAAAGAAGTACTGAATGTTCTATGTCAATAGAGCAATGTTTGTTAAAACCACAGTGAGATACTACCACATCCCTTTCAGAATGACTAGAACAAAGGATTGGCCATATGTCATAATGGCAAGAACATTTAAGAACTGGAAGTTTAATGCACAACTGGTAAAAATGTAAAATGGGCACCAATTGGAGATTTTAGTTTTTTTAAATTAAATAGACAAATACTTTGGTACTCAACCATTCCAATTCCAGATTACTTATCCACCCCCAAAAGGAGATTACTTGTCTATGGGGAAACTTGTAAGAAATGCTTATAGCAACTTTATTTGCAAAGGACAAAAGCTAAACACCCAAAATATACACCATTAGATTAATGAACAAAACAAACTGATAGACCCATACAACAGAATATAACTCAGCAACATGGATTACTTTCCAAATAATTAAAATAATTACAATTAATATAAGAAAACAGCTTAAAATGTACATCTAGTGTATGTTTTTAGTTCTAGAAAACGCAAACTAATGAATGGTAACAGGAAACCAGTGCTTGCCTTTAAAAAAGGTGAAGTAAGGACTTGGGGGGCTTTCAAGAAGCACAAAGAAATGTTTGGGCATGATGGATTTGTTCATTATCTTCATGGAGGTGCAGATTCTGTGCATATTATACAATGACATTTCAAATAGACTCTTATGTATTAATGTATCATTAGAATTATTTGCATCTCTAAAGTTTTTTTTTTGTTTTTTTATAAGTAACCAGAATCCTAGAGCAACAGAGTGAGGTAGGAACATAATCTTGAAACTTTGCCTTTTTCTCAAATATTAAAGGATATCCCAAGTAGCTGCTGCCTCCAAACAAAACAAAACATGCAACACACACACACTTAAAGCTGATGCTGGAGTGCCAGAGAAGTAGGATTTTGGAGCCAGAAGTCCAGGCAATTCAAGAACCAGAATGGCTAAATATCCTGGGTGAGCGAGACATCTACAGCAATCAAGGTTCTGTGCTTCAAAACGAGCCCTATGGAGAAGGGCAAGCTTGGCAGAGTGAGGTGGGGAGTGCTCCTCTGATCAGCAGTTTAGGCACAGGGAGATAGCACTGCCAAGATTAAGCAATGACTACAATTCACAAATCGCAGAAGAAATCAAGCCACTAGAGTGAGAGTCAACAAATAACAGATTGGATCTCTGAGGATTAGAGTTGGAGCATTTCAGATACAGGATAAAGAATAGCGACATCACAAACTTGAAACATGAATGGCACCATTAAAAAGTGATCAATCAGGCCCTCCCCAGTGGTGCTGTGAATTAAAGCACAGCACTAAGAAGCTAAAGCCCCTTCAGTGTGAGTTCTATCCCCACCCCAGAAGTGACCCACATGGCACGGCAGACCTCTCCTGACCCACCCACTGCTCCCCTCAGCAGTGTACTTCGTCGATCTGCCTGTTCTGCTCCCCACTCTGTCTCTGGTGAATCCTCTCACTCCCCTGTTCTGCTGTCCTATACCCCAGTTCTGTATGCATAAATAAATAGATCTTTTGTAAAAAGATCTATTTATTTATGCATTTATTTATTTATGCATACAGAACTGAGGTACAGGTCAGAGGTGCACCTACAAGTCACTGACTGGAATTAATCACATGTCCGCATCACCTGATGTGTCTGGAGATAACCTTTCCATTTTAACAAATGTATGATCAGGCTAAAAAAGAAGGGAAAGAAAAGAGGCAGAGGACCTCTGAAAAGATAAAAGTTAGGACAAATATAGATTCCTCATTAGCATCAATAGAAGAAATGAAACATGCCCCTAATATCAGAGAGAAGTGAAAGAAAATAATTTTGTGCGTGTACCAAAAAAATTGTATTTTTGTGGAATGAAAAATTTTAAACACAAAAAATTGGAAACACTTTACAAAAATAAAATCTTACATTCAAGGAATATCTAATGCAAGTGCTTCATGCTGAAGGAAAACTACCACAGAAGAAAGATTGGGACGCAAGATATCAATAAAATGCTGACTATGTGCAAACCCACATGCAGGTATTATATATAAGAGAGCACAATCATAGATTCATGCTGACCAAATGAAGAGCTGATATGCTCCTCTAGAGGACTGGCATTTCACTAAGAAAGGTTATAGAAAGGTTTTACTCGATTTTTTAAGTTTCTCTCTTTTTTTTTTTTTTTTTTATTGTTCACGTGGAGTTCTTCGAGGCCTTGAAGAGAAAACCACAACCACGGTCTCAATCTCTTGTCTAGCCTGTCTCCAAGGGGTTTCTGTCTAACTGTTCTCTTTTCTTTGTTCTAGCTCAGCTGAACACACCTGGATTCCACATGGTTATTCTGCCTCACTGGCCTGCAGGTTTCTTCACTGAAGTCAAAAGCTTTAATTCCCATCACAACTCTCAAAATCCCACTTCCACAGGGACAACCCTACTGCTAATGAATTATTCACAATGCCAAGAACCTACCTCTCCGCTCTTCATTCTCTGGCCTTCCACCCAGTGCTCTGTTTGTTGGGACAGCTTCTATCTGTGTCCCACGGGACTACCCAGAGCAATGTATCAAAGGGCAAGTTTGTTGATTTCTTCTTCTTCAGACTGATTGTTTGCATGTAGGAAGGCTACTGAATCTTGTGTGCTGATTTTGTATCCTGCTACTTTACTAAACTGGTTGATTATTTTGATTAGCTTTTATGTGGAGTTTTTAGATACTCTAGGTATATTATCACGTTGTCTGCAAATAGTGACAGTTTTACTCTTCTTTTCCTATTTGGACTCCTTGTATGTCCTTCTTTCATCTTACTGCTCTGGAAAGACCTTCCAGTATTGTATTAAAAAGCAGTGGTAAGAGTAGACATCCTTGTCTTGTTCCAGATCTTAAGGGAAAGGCTTTCGGCTTCTCACCATTGAGAATGATACTGGCTATGGGTTTGTCATATATGGCCTTTTTATTATGTTAAGGTATATTCCATCTATACCAAGAATTTTGAGCACCTTCATCATACATGGATGATGAACTTTGTTGAACACTTTTCCAGCACCTACTGATATAAGCATATGATTTTTATTTTTTGTGTATGTTGATGTGTTGGATTATAGTAACATTTTTCAAGGAAATTGAGTAGTTATAAAGTTTGCTTGGAACCACAAACATATCTAAACAACTGAGGCAATCCCAAGAGAAAAGAAGGAAAATGAGAGTACCACTCTTCAAACATACTACAAAGTAAAAGTAATCAAAGAAATGTATGATACTGGAACAAAGACAAAATTCAGAGCAATGGAATAGAATAAAATGCCAAAAGATAAACACACACAAGTATAGACAGCTAATCTTTGACAAAGGAGCCACAACAAAACAATGGAAAAAAGAAAACCTCTTTTGTTTCATTCAACTTTTGAAATTTTCTTACATTGTTGTTTAGTTTTGTTTAATATTTTATTTCTTCACACATGTGTAGTTCTCATGTATCTCCCCACCATCACATCATCTGTGACCTCTTTTAAAAAATGGCACTGGGAGGCCCTCCCTGGTGGCGCAGCGGGTTAAAGCACAGCACTGAGAATCTAAAGCCGCTTCCGCATGAGTTCCATTCCCGCCTGCCCCGGAGGCGATCACATGGTGTGGCAGACCTCTCCTGACCTGCCTGCTGCTTCCCTCAGCAGTTTACATCGTTGATCTGCCTGTTCTGCTCCCCACTCTGTCTCTGGTGAAGCCTCTCGCCGCCCCTGAGCCTCTGGCCTGTACCCCAGTTCTGTATGCACAAATTAAATAAATTAAAAAAAAAAAATGGCACTGGGAAACTTGGATAACCACAGGCAAACAAAAAAAAACTAGATACATCTCTTTACACAAAAATTAACTCAAAACAATAATGATAAGTGTATCAGAATGAAACCCTTTAAAATATTGAAAAGAAGACATCAGGGACAAGCTAACAGGAAAACTGCCACAAAGACGTACTTGGAGCACAACTTCAATGTTAATGAAACAAAAGCAAAAAGAAACATGGAACTACATCAAAATTAAAAGATTTTCTACCTAAAAAAAAAAGTCATTATATACAAACAAAAAGAACCATTCCAAAACATAAAGGCAACATACAGAATGGGAAAAAATATTTGCACATCACACATCTGACAAGGAATGATCTTTCTAAATATACAAGGTACTTTTACAATTCAACAACAACCAAAAAAAAAAAAAACAGACAATTGTATCAAAAATATTATTTTTTGTCTGCTTTTTGACATGAAAAAATCTTATATGTACTTAGCACTGTCCACAATTACCAATCTACACACCCACACCAACAGGTGAATTTCCCTAAAGAAATCATGGAAAATATACTCAATGGAATACTATACAGTTATTTAGAAAGATTAAATAGTGGCATAAGAGAAAAATGGATGGATTCACATAAGTAAAGTGAGTCAGAAAGTAAAAGAGAGTAAGATGAATTAGAACTATTCACTGGCATGTGGAATATAAATAACTAAAAACATTACAAGTAAAATACAGCAGGGATACATCGTAGATTCAGTGAAAAAAAATTAATATTTGCCATAGGGAACAGGACAGAGGATGAAGGGCATAGGGAAATGCAGTAGCTAGAATACTGGCAGGGGTGGTTTAGGGAAGAAAAGTAGGACATGTGCACATTTGAAGTTTAATTCCAAAATTAAAATAATAAAAAAATAAAATCTATCTTTATGACTTCTGTAAGAAACAAACTTTAAATATGAAGGCATAAATAAAAAGAATGAAGATATACCACACTTATGCTAAATAAAACCGAGCTGGAATAAGAAGTTAATTTCAGGCAAATTTGGGCCCCCCTGGTGGCGCAAGGGTTAAAGACACAGTGCTATCAACTCTCACCAGCTACTGCAGCACTGCTTGGGTCCCAGGCCAGGCAGGGAGCTAACCCAACTGGCACAGCAGAACTCCCCAGTCTCCCTCGCTGCTCCTTTCAGCAATGCATTTCAGTGGATCTGCCTGTTCTGCTCCCCACCCTGTCTCTGGTGAATCCTCTTACTCCCTCACCCCTCCACCAAACGTACAAATAAATAAATCTTTAAAATAATTAATCTCAGCCAAATTAGAGCTCAGGACAAAGAACTAGAGGAATTAGAAGATAAAGACAAGCATTACATAATAATAAAGAGGTCAATTCTAAAAATGTCAAGTGATCTTAATTGTATATGCACTAAATAACAAGTCTTCAAAATACATGGTACAACAATGGATAGTTCTGAAAGGAGATAAATAAAGACAAATCCATCATTATTGCCAGAAACCACAACATTCCTGTCTTAAAATTCTGTATATCACATAAGCTAAGATCAATAAATATATATATTACCTGAACAAAATTATCGACCAACCTCAATTAATTATTATTAATGAAACACTCAATTTATCAATAGCAGAATATACATTATATTGAATTGCACATGAGACATTTACCAAGATAGATCAAATTTAGGGTCATAAAACAACCCTCAAGAATTTAAAAGAATATGTCATGTAAATGTGGTTAAAATAATTAAACTAAAAATCATATTACAAAAAAATTGGAAATCTATGAATATTTTGCATAAAAAGTACATTTTATAAATAACTCAGCCAAAAAAAAGAGTCCAAAAAATCTTTGAATTTAATGAAATTGAGTTAAAGCACAAATGTATGGAAATTTATGCAATTGAGTTAAAGCAGTACTTAGTAAGAAATGTATATCCTTATGTTAGTAAAGAAAGGCACCTAAATGAGTAATATTAATATTGTATCTCAAGAAACTAGTGAAAGTAGAGCACTTTTTACCTAGAGCAAACAAAAGTTAAAAAAAAATGGAGGGGAAAATAATAAAATTGGATATAAAAAAACAATAGAGCACATCAATTAAAGCATGAACAGATTCTTTAACAATACAAATAAATTTGATAGTTTTCAAGGAAGAATGGCTAAGGGGAAAAAGAGAAAAAATAGAGTTAGTACAGATTACAAACTCATGGATGAACAAGGGAACATTCCTACTGAATATCAAAAGGGTAACAGCAAATATGAACAATTCAATGACCATGGACTTGTAAATGTAAATGAAATGACCCAATTTCTTTTAAACCAAAAACTTGCCAAAACTCACTAAAGAAGAAATAGATGACCTTGAAATTATAAATTTTATATTTTATTATATAGTGATATATGTAAATTACACATGCATATCCCCTATCCAGTGTTGAAATAGGCAGATTATTTGAACACGTCACCAAAGAGAAAGGACTTAAAATAAGGCATCTGAAAAAATGCATGATATCATTAATTGTGTAGGAAAAATAAGTTAAAAACAAAATTACTAACACTATTAGAATGATTAAAATGCTGACAAAGTCAAGTGATTGTGAGGAGATAGAATAATATGAACATTTATTGCTATTGCATATAAGTGATAGAGTAACTTTGCAAAATCATGTAAGAGTATCTTACAAAAGTAAATACTTATCAAATGACCCAGAAATCATTGGCAATATTTATTCAAGGGAAACAGACACTATGTTTACACAAAAACCTGTACCCAAAAGTTTGTAACGTCTTCATTCATAATTGCCCAAACATGGAACTAACCCAATTCATTTTAATCAATGAAGGAATAAACAAGAAATGGTATGATTGTGAGGAAAACTGTTATCAGTAGGATACAAGTTATTAGTTGATGCAACAGCATAAAAGAATCATAAATGCATTTCCTGGCTGGATAAGTCAAGAGCTAGAGGATAACATATTAATTTGCATGGCAAACCATTAGGAAGTTGTAGGGAATTGGAAGCAGCGAAGGGAATGTTAGGGAGAAGGAAAGCTCTGTGAGTAGTTTACAACTGTTCTGATTTGACAAAAACAACAGTAGCAAACTACTGTGACCTTTGCTTCTTAGCCTATTCTCCCACAAGGAAAAGCAGACTTCTTGGAGAAAGGCTGAGGCTAAGACAGGCACAGAGAAAAAGAAAGATTAATCTGGAAATTCTCCTACACATAGGGACTGAACCAAGCAAGCTCCCAAAGGCAGAGCTGGAAATTTGTGTAAGGCATTTCTGAATTACAACACAAAAAATAACATACACAAGACCATGCTGATATAAATGATAGAATGGATACATAAATAAATAGTCCACTTCTTACAGAATTCTAATTTGAGAGTAGAAGGAATAAGGTAAATAGACTTAGTATTAGAACATCACACCATCAGTAGCCACTGGCAATAGCTACTGGCATGTGAATAGTAGTGAATGGGGAAATGGGAAGCAGAATTCCTCACTTAAGTCTTAGCAGGTTACTAGAAATTGCAACTTTAAGTGAAACAACATATTACAAAATCATTTTTAGCATTGGTTAGTTGATAGAAATTGAAGTTAATATGCTATGTGAATTGTTTGAATTAGACGAAGCTGAGAGGTAGGCATATGGAACTCTTAAATATCTTTACAACTCCTCTATTGATCTAAAGTTATCTCAAAATATAATCATGTAAAATTATTTTGCAAATATTATTGTTGAAATGAGAAAAGCACTGCTTTTTGAAATGTTTGCTATTGCATTTATACCTTTGTGAAATGCTTTTTCCTACTAACAGAGCTTAGGTCAAGTTATCTGTGATTGAGAACACAGAACCAAGTTCTGTCTTAGTTCTTCTACTTCATTAATTGACACAGTCCCCAAAAATCAGATTCAAATTTCTTATTCTGCTAAGTGGAGGAAACCACTTCTACCCTAGCTCATCAGACAAGCTAAAGCTATTTACATTTTTTAATATTAAAAAATATATAAATATTCAGTATTCTAAAATGTGTCTTAATTTTATTTTATATATATATATTGACTTAAATTCATGTCAAAGTCTATAAAATTATATTAAAAATACAATGCAAAGTATAGTCACAGAGTTTGGAAATGTGCTATAAAACACAAGTCTGTTTTACTGTAGGGCCAAAGGGCTGCCAGGAGCTTCCACTGCAAGATTTGAACAACTCTTCAATGTACTCAGCACATTAAGGGATTTAAAAATTCTAGAAAAATTTGTCTCTAATGATTTAGTCCATATTAGTTTACATTTTTTTAGGTAGAGTACTGTTAACATCTCCCAGCCCTAGAATTCCAAAAGACCTGGTGAATCTGCAAAACACAGGGAAGTTTCCAAGATTTTTGTACTGGGGACTTCAGAGGAAGGAGACATTGCTTGAACGTGGAAGTTTACTTGGGCAGCCGTTAAGTTTGATAGAAATCTCAGAACAAGAAGTTTGCTTTAACTGGCAGGCTGCAGCATGGGTCCTTGGGAAGGGAAGAAGCTGGGTCTTCATTTAGGGACGCAAAGTAGGCCGGGCAGCCTTAGGGAGTGTCCCACGTGTAAGATCTGCTTTCTAGACATCAGGCCTGTGAAGATCCCTGCACATTTGAAAAAAAGTGCCTCTTCCCAAGGAACAGAGTCCTTTATGCACTGGGTACAATTACCAACTAACACACTCTTATATTCTTTTTAACTAGAGTTATGCTTCTCTGTGATTCACTCAAATGAGAGCACCACCATCATCCAGCATGTCTGTGTGGGTCCGTGATTTTTCTACACCCTGACATACGGAATGTGCCAGAATAGAGGACATGTCTTATCTACATAAAGTCTGGCAGGTCTGGCACAGCAGAAAAGCCTGAGGAATCAGGATGCCAGCACCAATTTAAGGAAGGCATAGTAAAGCGGGATCCCTGGTATCCTGGGGAGTAATTTAATAACACTGGAGCATGACTTTAAACAACCCTGTAGCACATAAAAATGGGCTTTGCTAATGAGTAATTTAAGATCACTTTTTATTTAATGGCCTTCTTTGCTCCTAAAAACTGCGCAAGATTTACTGATAAGAAAATTAAATTTACTGATACGAAAATGCTCAGATATGACTGGAACTAAATATTCTTATTAAAGAAAATGAGCTGAAGAGAAAGTGTAGGTGGTATTTGTCAGAGTTTTTTTTAAGAAAAAAAACTCTGGAAAAGTTGACATTTTTCCCTTGTTCTAAATAAAATACCTTACATTGTACAAAATTGCCTAATTTTACATTGGCAATTATGTTATGTCAGGAAGAGTATAAAGCAGAAGCATCTAAGTAGGGCAAGAGCCTTTCAAAACTAAGCCAAAGCAAAAGCCAAGGGGCTGAGGAACCTGGAGTTTCGGTACAATACTCACCTGTGCACAGCTCTAGAGGCTCCTGAGCACAGGTCAGGGAAAGCACCGGCCCTGGCGAGCTGCGCAGGGAGCGCAGTTCTTTCTCACTCCACCTCCTAGACCAGACTGGGTCATGACGCAGGTATAACCTATGTCTCCCTGTACACAGAGCAATGCAAGACTGAAGAGAAAGCCAGACCATTACATGTTGATAGGTGCTAGTTTTAATAACCAAACGAACTTAATTGGAGGTTTTGTTTTGGGCAAACACAAAATGACAATTTTGTTACATGAGTTTAATCACATCATATTCAGAATCTTCACAAAATATTTCACTTCAGGGAGAGGTCTTTCTCAGTTTTTAGGAGCAAAGAAGGCCATTAAGTTAAAAAATTAAAAATTTAGAGGGAGAGGTGGTAGAGTGGAAGTCAGTGTCCAGTTTCCAGGGTAACGTGTCATATTTGGATTTCCTTCCCAGCAGGCTTTCTGGTAGAGAAATAAAATAGGCAAACTGATAATTGGGGTATGGGAACAAGTGAGATGGACAGCAATATCTTGCTTACCTACTCGCTAGGCTGAAAAATCTTGTAATCTGTAGGATATTGGTCATAGAACCCACAGTCATTAACAGTGGCCAAATCTAGTGGTAGATCTGGTTCTGGCATCAGAACCAGAACAAGGATATTAACATAGTTGCTATATTTTACATATTCAAAAAAGCTAAAGGAAAAATGATCATGTTAAGTGCAAATGTGAAAAAGATTAAATAGACACAAAAGTTTTCAAGCAGAACTTTAGAGATTAAAAAATGGGTTGGATGGGATTCATTTGGCTGGGATTAGACACTACAAAAGAAAAGTTTAGTGAAAAAAAAGTGTGACTATAGAAATTGCAAAGCAGTTTACTTGGGCTCTCAGTTGACTATATATTCACGAATGCCAGAGTCAATATCATAGATGAGAAATACCTTTTTTGAAGTTAAACATCTTTGCAATCTTGCTAACTGCATGACTGGGGACCCTTTATCTCACCCCTGTGGCAAACGCCATACACGTGCATTCTAGTATGGGTAGTGCCTCTACGAGAGCAGGTTTGGACTGTGATGTCCTCTGTAAACTCACAGGAAGAGAAAACATTACCACATCTTGAAAGATCGTATAATATAATAATGAAGAATGTCCTGCAAAAGTCATGCTTCAGCTACTTGTGAAATGATACAGGTCAACTTATCTTTCAAGCCTCAACTTCCTTACCTCTACCTCTATACTCTGTTGAAAATACTTACATAAAAGTAATCTAAGCACTCTCTTTTTAAGGCAATTTATTTGCACACGTTGTGCATCATCAGGAGAAGAAGAAAGAAAAGGAAAAGGGGCAAAGAAACATTATAACCTCGGGTTTTAACTAGACGGAACAAAAACTAGACTGAACAAAGATAACCTTGTCTTAATTTACCATCTACCTCCGTCCCATTATACAAGAATAAATACAACAAATTAACTGAGAACAAAGTCAGAAATATAATCTAGGAAGTCCCACACCCTCAGATATTAATGGAACTGATTTTGTGCAAAAACCGTGACCCAAAATAAACCATGTATAGAAAGTTGTTTCAATAAATTGCAAGATTTTTATTTCAGAGTTTCTATTGTTTTATCATGTGGTAACTTGAAATAGGTCATTCCTTACTATTAAAGATTATAGATTTCTGCTGTTTGTGGATAGACCCATAGACTAATCCACGGTTTAGACATGAACAGCTGTAAATAGTTACGTGTAGTGTTTACAGTGTGCTGGAGTTGGTCCTTCATTGACGTCTGTTCTCCATTCTCTTCCTTTCCTTATAGGGCCCCGGGGCCCCTAACCTCATGACCTCTCAGAGGCCCCACCTCTAATGCCATTACTCTGGAAGTAGAGGATCATGACAGGACAAAGCATGCAGCCCATTTAGTGGGGTAAGTCTGAATATATGCATCTCTTCTCTTGTCCACAGGAGATGGGGAGCAGACACCAGAAGACAGCATGATGGTCCCTGTAAGATGCACTAGGAGATCTGCCTCTGGACTAGGTCTCCTGAAGGCCGCCTTGGAGCATGCTGTTGCTACTCTGCCTGTAGAGCTTCCATGTGGAGCAGCCAGCTCCAGGAATTTGTGTGTACACTGTGATGCACTCTGTGCTCCTGTTTCTGAAAACCCAGTCAAGATTATAGAATGAAGACTTCTTCTGAAGGAGTGTGATGTCGACAATCTCAGTCACAATGGGAGAATTCTTAGGCAGGAGAGAGAAGCTTGAAAATAGGTCTGAGGGTGGGAAAACAACTCACCTATTGGTAAAAAGTTTTCTTCCTCTACACCTCAAGTTCTCAGGGTTCTGACTTTTGAGTAGGAGTAGATTCACTCCAGGGCCAAGTGAAGAAGCAGCTCTTCTGGCCAGGTCAGGTGCTGGGCACACATTTCCTAAAAGAACCTGATGGTATTTGATCTTGGCTTCTTTGTCGGAATTTCCACCCCAACTCTTTCCTTTAACTGCCAGCTTTCTTTGGGAACAGGTGGAGTGGTACTTCTCTAGAGGGAGAGGTTAGGGCTCCAAGACACTGAGCTCAATGTTAGGAGAGGAGAGAGCACTGGGATTCTTTCAGATCACAGAGCCATAAATAGCTCAAAGTTTAATGCATATTCCAAACTCTGAATTCTATATTTCATTGACAAATAATGAGAAACTGGGCCCTCCCTGGTGGCGCAGCAGGTTAAAGCACAGCACTGAGAAGCTAAAGCCACTTCCACATGAGTTCGATTCCCGCCTCCCCGGAGGTGACCCACATGGCGAGGGAGACCTCTCCTGACCCGCCCGCTGCTCCCCTCAGCAGTGTACCTTTTGATCTGCCTGTTCTGCTCCCCACTCTGTCTCTGGTGAAGCCTCTCACCCTCCGCATCTCTGGCCTGTACCCAATTCTATATGAATAAATAAATAAATCTTCAAAAAAAATGAGTAACTTATTTTCTTACCTTAATCCCACTTACTTTTATTTAAGAAGGACCCTAGCTGAGAAAACTGGAGATATATTTCATTAATAAAAAGGTTGTCACTCAATTCGCAAAGTGCCTTGCTTAGATGTCTGCCTCTGCAAAGCCTTCCTTAATGAAGAAGTTGAACAAATTGGGAAAGAAAATAGGCCTGAGATATTCTAATCATGGAATTGTCAGAGCAGTGAATATTTGTATTCCTTAACATTATGCAGCATATAATTCAATAATGAATTACTTGGAGACTTGAATATCAGAGGAAAGATTTTTTAATTTACAATTGCCTCTGGAGTTCATCAACTCCTATCAAAAGTCAGAACCCGGAGAATTGGAGGTACAAAGGAAGCATTAAATATTAATTTGTGTAGAAATATTTCTGATAATTTTCTAAAAATATATTTTAGAAAATATACAAGAGTGAAACGTAGGTAGGAAGATCTCAGAAATTTACGAGTGGCATAGGTTTAAATTTAGCTGTGTTCACTAGAAAGGAACACAATGTTAAATTGGTGGATCTGAATGAAAATTATAGTATTAACTGAACATGGACATTTTTTAATGGAAAGATACAGATTTGTGATTTGCTTTGGATCTAACAATATTGTAGGTGGTCAATATATGTATATCTCACAAGTAATAATGAAAACATATGTACTTCTGGAAGTAACATCTTAGAAGTGGGAAACCCAATATCGAGCTAAGGACAAAATACCTGTTATCTTTTATAAATGTGCTACAGAATCGTGGGCAATTAACCTGACTATGACACTAGTTTTGGGCAATTAACCTAACTATGTCACTAGTTTTAATTTTGCCTGACGTCTTATAAGTGGTGAATGGTGAACAAATCATGGAATCTCTCTGATATTCTACCCATCTTCTGTGAAATCTTTTCATGTGGCTCTCTTTTTGCAACATGGAAATTATTACACAATTAAAATTGTTTTATAAAGTATTTTAAGAAGAATAAATAAAAACACCTACAGGATTTTATTTTATTTTATTTCATTTTATTTTTTGTAAACGAGAAATTCATTCATCTAAGATCAACCCAGAAAGCAAATTCTTCCACTTGCTTTTGGACTCAACAACCCAAATCATTCTAGTTAAATATCTTGATGCCAAAACCCACATCAAAGGAGATAGAGGAAAGCAGAGTCCTGCAGAAAATGGGGGGTGGGAGGGGGCAGGCAGTTCTGGGTGGATTCTGTCAGCTCTTCTTGTTAACAATTACAACATTTTTCTTAAAGTAGACATGCAATTTGTAAAAAAGCATCCCAACTGTGGAAAAGGTCACAGATTTGCAACTCCTGTCACTGCCTATGGGTTACAGGTTGAAGAACAGCTCCACAGGGGCTTTTCCACCAGCAGCTCTTCAATCTAAAGGACACTTCACTGTGACGAAATCAACACATTCCAATCTGAAATTAATTTATGATTATCTTTCTGGCCATATTCTCTACAATGTACAACGAAGACTGATAAACAGAATTACTACTTTTAAAATACATGAGAAAGGAGCCCTCCCTGGTGGCACAAGGGGTTAAAGTCTTAATGCTATCAAGCTATCCACAGCCCCTGCAGCACAGTTTGATCCGTGGTCACGGAGGTGACTCACATGATGCGACAGACCTCTCCTGTCTCACCCACTGCTCCCCTCAGCAGTGTATTTCAGTACATCTGCCTGTTCTGCTCCCCATTCTGTCTCTGGTGAATCTTCTCACCTGCTGCACCTCTAGCTGGTACCCCAGCTCTTGAATGCTTAAATAAATACATCTTTAAAATACTAATAAAATATGAGGTATCAGCCACACAGCTGTGCAATTACAGGTAAGCTGCTGCCCCACCCCTCACGCACGTGTTGGTCATCAGGCTCAGTCTGCAAAGAAGGAAACGAGGCAGCTGAGGGCAGTGTGCTTTGGTGGAAAGAGAGCCTATATGAGATTTCCTGCTTTGGGCTCCTCTGGTACCACACACATGGACCTCACAGTGGGTGGAGCTGATCAGGAAACCAAAATATTAAGCAATGTCATCACCTCATGAACATGTGTAGAGATGATATTGATTAATAAAATCAAATCTGCACAAAATACAAAGGGGTCCCTGGACTCACCCCCCCCCCCATTTGCATGTTCCTATGCTCATTCAGGTCCTGATTCAGTCATCGCATTCCCAGCAGCTGCCTATGTGAATGATGCTTCGCTATGTTATGCTCTGAAGTCCCAGAGATAACCAAACTTCATACTAGACCACCTGCACTTTATCAGGGGTGGTGGCGAAAGTTAATCGATCAAGTATTAAGTCAAAGTATTAAGACCTGTGGCCCTTGCGCAGAGGCGGAAGTGCATTCCTCCCAGATCACAGTCCGGGCCTTCCGGAAGTGGTGTGGGCGTGTGTCAGGCGGAAGGCCACGACGGCCTTGCCCACTGCACTGATTTCATCACCTTGGCTGGCACATTAGGTGAGCTGAGACTGCATCCCACACTGGTGCCGGGCTGCTCAGGGAGATGGAGATGGGGGTAAGGGGGGATGGGGCGATGGGAGCAGTAGTCTGGGCATCCAGGGAGAGTGGAAACCTCGCGCTGCTCACATAGGCCTTACCACTTTTCTTGCTGTTCCCATCCATTTTTAAAAGGGGGTATGTTCTAACTTTCTCTATGTGAAAGAAAGTGTCTCAATATTGTTTTATTAGTATTTCTGTGATTATTCCAGAAAGTGAACATGAATTTTTGTATGCTATTTATATTTGAGGGTGTATTTATAACTCTGTGCTACATCTTTTTTATTTCCAGGTAACTTTGCTTTTTTTTTTAAGATTCATTTATTTGTGCATACAGAACTGGGGTACAGGCCAGAGGCTCAGGGACGAGAAGCTTTGCCAGAGACAGAGTGGGGAGCAGAACAGGCAGATCGATGAAGTACACTGTTGAGGGGAACAGCTGCCGGGTCAGGAGGGGTCTGCCACGCCATGTGATCACCTCCCGGGCCAGCGGGAATTGAACTCATGAGGAAGAGGCTTTAGCTTCTCAGTACTGTGCTTTAACCCGCTGTGCCACCTGGGAGGGCCAACTTTGCTTTCTTATTGATTGAGTTGAGCTCTTTGTGTATAAACTGCGAAATGCAAAGGTTTGATCTTATTTTGTCATTGATCTTTATTTAGCTTTATTTTGTTGTGAGCTAAGATGCCATTCTCTCTGATTGAACCCTACATATGAGAAGATTCGATCTCTTAGCAGGAATTTAAGGTGACATGCTTCCGAACTCTGGCTGGTGATGGCAGTAAAGATGGAGATGGCGAGCCCCCTCTCCAACCATCACTCACCTGCCCCTGAGCATCTGGGTCAGCATGTCCCAAATGTCATGAGATGGGAGTGTATACCCGATGTCAGGACTTGGTACTGGAAAAAAAAAAATCACATTTTTTAAGATATTTTACTTGTGATTACATGTTGACATTATATATTGGGTCAGTCAAAAAACATGCTATGAAAATTCACATTTCTTGATTCTTTTTGCTTTGTTAAAATGTAGTTACTAGAAAATGTATGATTACATAGGCAACTTATTTTTTTCCACTGGGAAAGACTGATCTAGAGACCAAGTTCATCAGCACAAACTGAATACCTCTGTGTCTGGTTCTATCAAATGCAACATCAGTTTTATCACAAGACCAGCTTTTCTGAGACCAAAGAATGACAGGAGCAGCAGGCAGGGCTGTGAGCCTCTCTTTCTGCCTATGGGGAGCAGAAGACTCGCCTGCCTCGCCCTGAAGCCAAGCCTTAGCGGAAAGACTTCCCAAAGGTCTCACAACACTTCCCTTTCTGTCTGTCCTGCTGAGTCCTCTATTTTTAAAAACTCATGGAGGTCTCCTAAACAAACACATGGGAGGGAGCCAAGATGCCTCCGTGGACACAGAGGGAGAGACTGAGATAGGATCTCCGAGCTGCACTTCTGGAGGGGAGGTTGATGCTGAGCCCCACCAGACCCACCACATCACCACATCCTGCAGAAAGAACATGTGTGTTCCCTCCCTGTCTGATAATATCTGGCAATCACTTTATTTTTTTTCTTCCCCACATGGAAAACCCGTTCTCCAAATACCTTTTCATAAATCACGTTTTTCAGATTCTCAGTTGTATGCTTTTGGGCTATCTGCCTTACCCAGATGAATGCCTTTCTGTCGTAATTCCCAAGATTTTGTAACAAACATGTTTTGGCATCTAATAATGTGAGTGACCCAATTTCATTATTTTATTCTTCTGAAATGAGTTGACTTATCCTTTTCCTTTGTTGTTCTTTATATTTTAGAATTAACGTTGCAGTTACAGGCATACATACAAAACACACACCAACAAAAATGTGGGTTGAGAATTTGATTATAATTGTATAGAATTTATAAATCAACTTAAGTTGAATTGACCTCCTTAGAATATTGTTTCTAAGTCATGACGCACGGTTTTGTTTAGTTTCCATAAATGTCTTCCAAGAAAATGCATAGCCATCTCTTCTTATGCTGACTGCTGGAAATTTATTTCTTCCTTATTTTTCATGAAATTCTCAAGTTGTCTTCTGCTCTTACTTGGAAATAATGTACCCCATTCTGTTATTCTTATGGTGACCCCTTTGTGAATCCTCTTAATTTGTTATACTTATTTGATAATTCAAATATGTATATAGTAAATTCCACAGTGATTTTTAAAAAGGATAAATATGAGAGCCTTCCTAGTGGCCTGCGTGTTAAATCTCACCACTGTCACCCAAATTTGATCACAGCAGACTTCTATTTTGCCCACTGCTCCCTTCAGAGTGATTTTTAGTGGATCCATCTGTTCTATTCCCCACTCTGTCTCTGGTGCATCCTTTCTCACACCTCCTCCCTGACCTCTGGTCTACACTCTAGACCTTATGTGCATAAATAAGTTAAAATAAATAAATCTTTAAAAAAAGATCAACATGAAGCACAAATCTCTCTCCACGTGATGAAAATTTTCTGTAGTATTGGAGAAGTTAACCTACATTTCCAATAAAACATGTATTTTCCTATTAAAAAATTAAACCTGGTGGTGCAACAGGTTCAAGCACAGCACTAAGAACCTAAAGCCACTTCAGCATGAGTTCGATTCCCAGCCCAGAGGTGATCCACTTGTCGCGACAGACTTCTTCTGACCCGCCCACTGCTCCCCTCAGTACTTCGTCAGCAGCCTGTTCTGCTCCCCACTCTGTCTTTGGTGAATCCTCTCACCACCCCTGCATCTTTGGCCTGTATCCCCGTTCTGTGTGCATAAATACATAAATCTTTTAAAAAATTAAACATAAATGATTATTAGTATTTTTTCTCTACAAGAAAGGAGAGCGGTAATTCAAAGTTTTAGTTCTGCTCACTATCCATACATCAATCACCTCTCCTTCTGAGCACAAGTTCCCTGTTTTAAAAACAGGATTGGCAATACCACCCCCAGGACTGGCAAGTCAAATCGTAATACCATCTTAATAGCTCTTGTGACAGGACCCCCAATGAATGGGAGCACAATAATGCTGGTGCTCCCATCTTCCAGAACCACCCTGCTGGTCTTAGGGAGCAACTCCCTCTCAATTCCCATATGTCTCCACAGGACACCCCTTGCAGATTATGTGCAAAGAAGGGCCTAGAACATGTGGCTCTTTGAATCTAAACACCTGAAGTGCCAATTGCAGGGACAGTTGGGAACCAACTCCTTGCAAACTGACCTTGCTCCTCTGCTTCCAACTGGTCATGCTAACCATCCCCAAAACAGGCCTTTCTGCTTCCTGCTTCCTTTTTTCCTGATTGGTACATACTTCCTGCTCCAGTCTCAAGGTTATTACATACAACCTTTCCATTTACTAGGCCTTACTTCTTTTTATGGAGTGGGAACAAGTAAGAACTTTAATGACAGGCCCTCCCTGGTGGCGCAGCGGGTTAAAGCACAGCACTAAGAAGATTAAGCTACTTCTGCATGAGTTCGATCCCCGCCTGCCCCATAGGAGATCCACATGTCAAGGCAGACCTCTCCTGCCCCGCCCGCTGCTCCCCTCAGCAGTGTACTTCCGCGATCTGCCTGTTCTGCTCCCCACTCTGTCTTTGGTGAATCCTCTCACCCTCCGCATCTCTGGCCTGTACCCCAGTTCTGTATGAATAAATAAATAAATCTTAAAAAAAAAAAAAGAACTTTAATGACATTTAAAATTATGTGCCAAACTATTTCAAACTTCCATGACAATGTTCAATGAAGACCTATCGTCCCACCCCCTGAACACTGACCTGTTTCTCAAACCTGCAGGAATTAGATGCCCTGCCATTAAGGGGGCCTTTCTCTGCAAAGCTGGGCACATATGACAACCACCTCATTCTCTGCCTCAATTGTTCTCATCCAATTGTACCTGACAGTGTCTAGCATCCACAAGGGCCAACAATACTTGTGGGATGGGTATGCTGATTCATTTTAATAAAGGTTATAATTAAGAACACCAATAGGGGTAGTCTCTGCCCCTTGTGTACTTTACAACCTACACAAAACCAGCATCCATAAAAATACCAGAATGCTAGATATAAAATCATATCAATGGAAACTCTACAAAGAAAAGTCAAATTCAACAAAAGGGACTGATCTAGTCTAGAGAGCAAACGAGTTTTTCTTAAGCAGAAATCCACATCATGAGTAGGTATTTACTAGAGGATGAGGTTGAAGGAAAGGGTAGCCAGCCTACCCTTGATAACCTGAAGACCAGTTCACCCAGGTGCACTCCATTTAAAAATCCAAAGTTCTTACTTCCTTGGATAGAGAAATCATCTTCCTGTCCTCAGAATCAAGTTAGAATGTTTTGTGGTCACATTGGGTGAGGAGCACAGGAGGTGGGAGGATGAGTGATATCACCTATAATATATTTAGCTGCTGTTTTGAGTGTCACTTGTTGGTGCTGTGCTGGGTCATCTTGGCAGCTCTGGGAGCTCTCCTGCTGTTTCTTCTGCTATCTTCATGAGTTAGAAACTGCCTATAGTCTGGCTTCCATTTGCTCCAGGTCTGCAGACACAGGAAGACGCCATGTTGGGCATGTGAAGGGGAGCTATGTTCTCATTGGTGGAAGACACCATTTTAGCTTCTTTTGTTTAGGACTGAAAAACACTGGACACTGCTGTAAACAGCAATTTTTGACCTCAGTTACTCTTTGTTTCCCTCTGGTTTGTTAAATAAATTCCATTGCTATTCCCTGAGCCTGAGTAGTCTTGCTTTTGTGTGCATGGGTGAAGAACTCAGGCAGTGACCAGTAAACACTGGTATTTGGACAATGTCCTTGGCCATTTTTAGTGTCTCTTGCTATACTTGATATATGCTAATAAAATAATTTTTATTGTTTTTAACTTTTAAGTTATAATATTTTGTTTTTAAAGGCCACTGTATTTTTACATTCAACAAAGTAGGAAACTTTAGGATTTTTTTTATATTTAATTATCTGGTTACAATTGAAAATGTAGGCCAATTATATAAATTGGAAGTTTTTCTTCATAAAATTAATTCATGTCAGTGAAAAGTTATGTTTTGGGGCTGATACTACATCATAGGCATTCTACAAAGAAGTGAGGCTAGTTGGTCGGTAGGATTTTTATGAATAATATTAATACAAATAACAAATGTTATGTCCACCTGAGCAGAGAGGCCACAGGATAAGCACAGTTGAAAGGAGAGAACACAGTCTAATTAAGAGAATTAGGAAGATAAATAGCATGAACAAAGCAGAGAGGAGAACTGAGGGACTGAGGAAGATTACAGTGCAGGTGTGCTAATGTGTGTGTATTAAAGTAAGTACTTAAAAGGAGATGTTCTACAAATTGACATCCTATAGGCAAAGACCCAGTTGAGAATCTTTATTGAACATTCACCCTTTGAACAAATAAATGTCCCCAAATTTCAAAAATAGAAATAGAACAGTCTTCTAGGAAATAAATATAAAATATGACAGGAAGCGGGAGAGGGTTGCCTAGAAGGTGACAGTACACTGGTGGGACATTAAGAGCATTCAGGGGAGGAAATGCAGGTTGGATGCAAAAGGCTTTAGCTGCTGCTCTTGTAGCTAAATATGTTTTCATTCATATCTGTAATTATCTCCAACTACTTATCACATATAATCTATCTATATATTTTTGTTTTGTTTTTATTTCCCTTGAGGCTGTTTCTTTCACCTGTGTACTATTTAGAAGAATGCTATTTTGTATGCATGTATTTAGGTATTTTATCTTGTTCTTATGATTTCTAATTTGATACCATTATTGCTTGAGTATTTTAAGTTTGCTGAGAGGCCCTCCCTGGTGGTGGAATGGGTTAGGATGCAGCACTGCAAATTGGCCACAGCCTCTTCAGTGTGAGTTCAATCCCTGGCCCCACATGGTGTTGCAGACCTCTCCTGACTCACCCGCTGCTCCCCTCAGCAGTGTACTTAGTCAGTCTGCCTGTGCTGCTCCCCACTCTGTCTCTGGTGAAGCCTCTCACCATCCCTACCCCTCTAGCTTGTACCCTGGTTCTGTTTGCATAAATAAATAAATCTTTAAAAACATAAAATAAATTTGCTGAGATTTGTATTACCATCCAGGATTAGCTTATAATTTATATTTTGGTTGATTATTTGACTAGGAACTTTATATCCTTGAAAAGTAGGTATAATCACTATTAAAATGGAATATTAACAATTCAATTATTGCAGATTTATCTATTTCTGTTTTCAGCCCTGTCATTTTTTGTTTCATGTATTTTGTGGATTGCTTGTTTATGATCAAATGTATTTTCTTTAGCTTATCCTGCTTTGTTTTTACTCATCTTCTTGTGTCTATATATAGGCTCATGTCTTGCTACAAATTTGAGCATTTACCCATAAATTTGAGTACTTTTTTCAATGATATTTGAGTGCTTTATTCAATGATATTTTTTCTCCTAGAACTCCAATGAAGTAAGTGTTAGCTTTGCTATTTTCTCATAAATTCTTATGCTATATAATTTTTTGTTCTGGTCATTTTTTTTCTCTTGTTCAGATTATTTACATTTTGTTTTACTGATACTTTCTCTGCCAAGTCTACTCTATTATTGATTTACTTACACTTCTAAAAAATTTCAGTTATATATTTTTCAGTTCTATGTAACTTGGTTTTTAAACGAAATTTTATTTTTTGATACAAAAGAAATTATAATTACTTGTTGAATTATTCATAGCTAGTTCATTTTAAATTCTTGTCAGATAATTCTTGACATTTTGAGCATCACTGTATGTTAATGAAGATTGCCTTTTCTTTTTCAGATGTGACTTTTTGTTTGTTTCACTGTGTGATTCTTTATTATATTCTGGATAGCCTGCCATTAGAAATGTTAGATTGATTTCTCAATTGAGCAAATTATCAACCTATTTCTGGTGAATATTGCTTCAATTGATACCGATGATCTGAGGAGAGTAGGACTTGTATAATTTGATTCACCAGCTAATAGAATATTCAGTACAAGAAGCAATGGTCAACATCTTCAACTCAATTCTTACCTTCTTAAATCTGCTTTTGATGACGTTGCACGATTGCAGGAAACATTGACAGCAATTTTCCCCCATTTTTTATTCAACATTTTTCATGTTTTTACTCATTTTTTACATACTTCTATCCTTCCATTTTTATGTACCTCTGAAGCACTTGCTTTTTTTCACCATATGTATTTGAAAATAGTTGAAGAAAGACTTTGGTTGAATGGAAAGTATGCACAACCAACAGTCCTCTGGATTTTCCTCTCATTCACTTTTCCTTGGATAAATTTGCACTGCCCTTCCTCTCAAAATGGATTTTTCAAAAACTATTCTGATTCTGCTATTTTAAAAATCCTGTAAAAGTCTCACATTCCTTTTTCTGACATCAGGACTTTTGCCAATTTGACTTCTATTTTCCTGTATGTTTTATGTTTCATTGTACTCTATACCAAATATAAATGGGTCTATTAATCACAAATGTGCCTATAGTGATTTTAGTGATAGACTTTAATCAACCATCCCTATAAGGGGTATTTCCAAGTAAGTTTATTATGTTTACTTTGAGCTAGAATCTGCCTTAGAGAGAACCATAACACATCAGATATCTAGAGAATCTAGAGAAATAGGTATTTGCTTTATTATAAAAATGAGTGCAGGACAGTGTAAGAAGGCACAGGATATCCTGCTACAGACGTTTAAGTGAGTCTTCCTGCACATGGCAGTACCTGATCTCACATGTGATGAACATGTAGAGAAACTTGGTGAAAGAAAGCATGAGGTTTTAGAAATTGGTGAAAAGACAGAATAAAGAGAAAAAATAGCATGTGCAAAGACCTATAAGTTGACCAGAATGGGAGAAGTTTAGGATCTCTAATGTAAATATAGAAAGAAATGAAGCTACAAAAACAAATATCAATCAATTATTACTATAGATTCTGTGGTCTTATGTCAAAGCTTGGGCTTCACCTCAAGGATAATAGCTTTGGAAAGCTTAATCAAGAGTGTGACATAAAAGAAGATGAATGTACAAATAATCTTGCAGAGAATAAATTGGAAGAAACCAAGATTGGACACTGTAAAGTCAAGAGTTTAATAATACATGAAAGAATAATGACAGCCTCTGCCAATATATTTGGCAGTGGAGATGAAGAGAAAATTCTATCAAATTCTCTGGGGGATGAGAGAAGAAAGCTACGTGAGAAGGGCATCAAATTTATGCACTTAAGGAAATGTTAGGGCAAGTATTCAGATAAGTAACAACTGAAGATAAATAGGTTAAGAAAAATAAGAATTCAGCTTGAGGAATACAGAAAAAAAGGCAGGAAAATGTCAGTTAACAGATCCCTAAATATCAGATATAGAAATAAGTATGCAATAAATATGATGATGTCATTACAAATATATAAAGAATTGTATGAAGAAAGCTATGTAAAGAAATCATTAAATAAAGATGAGTAAACATAATAAAAGAAGAAATTGAAGACGTAAAAATCATTAATACAACTGACATTTTTATATAGATAACAAATGTCAGAAATGAAAAAAATATTCCTGGATGTTATAAATAGCAAATTATTTACTGCATAATAATAGCAAAAATAAGAAACAAAAAATTAAGCTCAAGGTTTTATTGAGCTGTGGACAATACCAAGTGGACCAGGATTGCTGTATTTGCAATTCCAATAAGAGAAGAAAATATTTGAAAAAAAAGGCCAACTTCCACTTAAATGTAATAAAAACTGTATTTATACATTTATACATTTGTAAGTATCTAACACAAGCAACATAAATACACATATGCAAACAAATAGTAAAACACATCATTAAAATATTGCAGGATTCATGAGCGTAATGAGAGGAAAAATTAATATTACATACAAGTGAACAAAGATGAACATTATTGCTTGGTTGTTTTTTGTTTGTTTGTTTTTCTTTGTCACTAACATTGCAAGCCAGAAGAAAATAAAATAGTATTTTTAAAGTGCTGAAACATAGAAAGGCACCAACCAAGTATTCTGTATACAATGCTGTTGTTCTTCATAAATTAAGTTTGAACAAAGACACATTATTTTAAAAGATTTATTTATTTATACACACAAGAACCGGGGCACAAGCCAGAGGTGTGGGATTCACCAGAGACAGAGTGGGAAGTGGAACAGGCAGACGGACTGAAATACACTGCTGAGGAAAGCAGTGGGTGAGACAGGAGAGGTCTGTCACACCATGTGTGTCACCTCCAGGGCCTGGGATCAAACTGTTGCAGCAGTGGCTGTGCATTGTTTCATAATGCTATGCTGCAGCCCAGCATAGCATTATTTGTCACCAGCAAGGGCCCTGGTAAAGATACTTTTCAGATAAACAAAAACAGAGAATTTGTAGTCTCACTAACACTCCTATTCACCAATATACCAGAGCTCCTAATAAGGCATATGAGGCAAAGATTGAAAAAAAAAAGTATAAAATAAAAATTTATGGATGACATAACATTATATGTGTATGTGTATATAAATTCTGTAGTGTCTATTAAAGACTTCTAGAAATAACTGAATTTATCATATTGAAGGATTATAGGTTAAGGGAAATATATAATATACATTGTATTTTAACAAGATAACAGCAAACGTTATTTTTTATTAATTTACATATCTATTTACATTATTGTTCATTTTAAAACAATGTTTACTTCCCTTCTACCCCACTTTACTGGCCCATCATCACCATAGTCCCTCACATTGTTCCCTCCCTCTTTCCAATCCCTCTCTGTCCCCCGCATCTGTAGTATATCTCTGGTTTATAATTGTCTGTTTTTGTTTTGTTGTCTTGTGTTTTGTATTGTAATAACAATATACTTCCCCCCCCCCATGTCCTATTTGGTTCTCTTATAATCCCCCTATAAGTGGAAACATTTGATATTTTTCTTTTTCCTTCTGACTATTTCACTTAGCATCATCCCTTCTACCTCCATCTGTGTTGCTGCAAATGGCATGTGTTTATCCTTTTTGATTGCCGAGTAGAATTCCACAGCGTATTAGATCTTCATGATCCAATCATTTAGGCATTTGGGTTATCTTCAGGTTTTACCTATTATGAATAGTGCTGCAGTAAACAAAAGTGTGCATCTATCTTTTTGAATTAATGTCTTTGTGTCCTTTGGGTAGTCCCTAGAAGTGGAATTGCTGGGTTATGTGATAGCTCCATTTTTAGTAATCTGAGGAATCTCCATACAGCTTTCTGTAGTGGTTGTACCAGTTTGCACTCCTAACCAATAGCAGCAAACATTTAAAAGTAGTCTCCAAAATTATTATAAACCATACCATAAAAACATGAACTAGAAGAAATCAAACAAAATGTTTGCAAGATTTCAGTACTAAAATTACTAAAGTATTACTGAGAAAAATTATAGATTTAAACAAATGAACATGTATGCTAAGCTCATTTGTTTGAAGTCAATTACGATGTTCTTTTTTTTTTAGATTTGTTTATTTATGCATATAAGAACTGGGGTACAGATCAGAGGTGTGGGGGTGGGAGGATTCACCAAAGATAGAATGGGGAGAAGAACAGGCAGATGTCCTGAAATACACTGCTGAGGGCAGCAGCAGGCAGGTCCGGAGAGGTCTGCCGTCTCATGTCTCAGGGTCACCTCCCAGGCCAGGGATTGAACTCATGCTGCAGTGGCTGCCTATAGCTTCATAGTGCTTCACTTTAACCCACTGCACCATGAGGGAGGGCCCCGTGTTTTCCTTTTTTGATTGTTGAATAATATCATTTTTAACAAATAAATCCCTGGAAAAATTTCCCCACTGAGCCACAGATGGGAAGGCCAGACTGCAGGCTGTCCAGGGTGGCAGGGAGTATACCTTCCATCTGCTGAGTCTTGACCTGACTTTCTATGCCTCCTGACAGAACCCAGATCTGCCTCCTTCCTGACAACTGCTGGCTGAGGAATCTGTGGCCCACAGAATCCTGAGATTTCTCACAGGGAATGCACGCACGCAATTGCTTGCAGTTACGGACAAGGCAAGTTCAGGTTTCCAATCTCTGTCTCATGTGTTTCCTGTCCTTTCCAGAAAGGATCCCACGCATCAAAGAAAAAGAAAAAAAAAACTGCCTAAAGAAAAGAAAATCTGGATTATAAATGACTAATTTTTTCTATTTACTCTATTTTGCCATGGCTAAAGTTTAGCTGGCTGCTATGGCAGCTGGAAATACCAGGAAGGTAATTTCAATCCTGAGACTCCCTACAAAACAGCTTGCATATTCATGTCACGTGGTGCCAAACTTGTCCATGCCTCCTGGACCACAACACTCTCAAAAGATGTTCTACACCCACAACAAGGAACACCCATCGTAAAGGAGAAGCTAATCATCTCTCGCTCACAAGTCTTATTACACAAGTATTTGCTAGAATAAAGTCATACCCCATTATCACCATCCAAATTAGAAACCCATGGTATGAACTCGTTTCCACTGCATGAGTATCCAGGAGCACCTTGAAGTACCAAGAGAGGATTCCAGTTAGTCCCACAAATACCCATGCATTGTGGTGTGGGACTCTGCTGAAGACTAAGTGAAGTCAGACAGGAATTGTGCTGAGAAGTAGATAGCTGGTATTTCAAAAGGTTTACGTTCGACTAAAATAAATTTCAGAGTTGTGCCTATGTATCAGGATAGTAATGATGGCTGATAAACTGGCTGGCATTTTCCATAAACTGGGAATGTATACTTGTTTAGAATAATGAAATGTAAGTATTTTGTATATGAAAACAGTGATGCAGTAATACCTACACACAGGTTTAAGGAATTATGTTGGTTGATGGAGGAATGACAACATTATTTGTCTAAGCTGTAGTTTAAGGAGCAAAAACATCACTTTAGATCATCAAAAAGTCTTTGCAAGGGCAGTAAGGATTGAGCCACATGCCACTTTTTAGGTGTCCCTTATGCACTCATGCCCTCTACCCATCCTCACCTACATCTTCATCTTCATCCTCCTCATCTCCCTACACAGGTCTGTTTCCTGTCACTCTGCAGTGGTCTGCATTTTCTAGATTTTTGTATGAATGAAATCAAATAGTATGTATCTATATCACCTTCCTACTTTCATTTACAATAATTATTTACTTTTTATTCATATAATTGCATCTTTCGATATTTTATTACTTTGCGTTGCTGAGTTTCCAGCCAAACAGATAAATTGCAATTCATTTCTCCACTCACTTGCCCATGAACATTTGGGTTGTTTCCCAACAGTTTGGAGCTGTTACAAATAAGCTCCTATGAACATTTATGTGCAAGTCTTATGGGCATGTGCTTTCATTTCTCTTGGGCAAAACCTCCAAGTGGTTTTGAGACACAGGCTATATTTAGCATGTTAGAAAAATAGCCAAACTATTTTCAAAAGTAGTTGTACCATTTATTTTCCAGAGAGTATGAGAGTTCCAGTTGTTCCACATCTTTGTCAGCACAAGTATGTTTTCCTTGCTGCTGGAGATGAGTCTCTGAAGAGGTTTCTGAAATTTATGTTATGAAATGTTTTCCAATGTATTTCATGGCTCCGTGTCTTATATCCAAGTATTGTCCAATTTGCTTTGATTTTCATGTATGGTGTAAGATAATGGTCTAATTTCATTCTTGTTCTCAGCACTTTTTATTGAAGTGGCTTTCTTTGTTTTACTTCTAGTATATATGCGTTGCTCCTTTGTCCTATATTAGTTGTTTTTATTTCTGGGCTCTCAATTCTATTCAAATTATCTGTGTCTGTTTTTGTTCCAATGTCATGTTGTTTTAATTATTATGCCTTTATAATATAGTTTGCCATTTATAGTATATTTATGCCCTTTTTGGTTAGAAGTGTTTTGGCTATTCAGGGGTTTATTTGTGGTTTCATAGGAATTTCAGAACTCTGTTCTGTTTCTTTGAGGAATACCATTGGGATGGGGGGAGGGTGAGGATGGAATTGAATTAAACCTACAAACTACTTTGAATAAAGCCATCATCTTGATAATGTTGATTCTCCCTATCCAAAAGCAGGAAATATCTTCACATTCCTTTATATCTTTAACAATGACTTATAGTTGTCACTATATAGGTCCTTTACCTCCTGTTAGGTTTATTCCCAAATAGGTATGTATGTATTTTGTTACAATTGTAATTCAAATTGTTGGAAGGAAAAGGTGTCCTAACATATCTCCACACAAGTTTTATGGGCTCCTAGGCCAAAGAGATACAAGATACCAAGGACTATTAATACTATAATCACCACCCCAGGGAAGGTTGCTGGGAACTAAGGGTGGAGTTAAGCAGCCAGGCTTGGTATATAACCAGACATGGAGACCTGGAGAGGCTTGTTTTTTCACTGGCTTTTAGAGTGCTGTTGGGGTCCCAGCTCAGAGGAATTTTTTTCTCTCTCTCCCTAAGTTATTCCTTTCTTCATTTCCTCTTTTTCTAAATTAACTATTTAACTTTTCTGGGTGTGCCTGCAGTTGAGTTTTTGTTTAAGCATGTGGGTGAGAACCCACAGTCAGGTAATACATTTCACATTGGGATTGCCTTGTAACAATGACTTTCCTTATTTCTGCTTCTTTTATTTCATTATGTGTGTATATATAGGAAAGCAACTGATGTTTGCATACTGATTTTGTATCTTGCCAAAACAAGATCTTTGCTTAACAAGATCATTGTTTCAGTTAATTTTTCCATGGAGTCTTTGTGGTCCTCTGTGTATTTTGTCACATCATCAGTAAATAAAAATAGCTTTACCTCTAGTTTCCCAAACTAAATTTCTTTCTCCTACCTACCTCCTTTACCTAAGACTTCTAAGACCATGTTGAATAGTAGTGTTGAGAGTGGGCATCCTTATCTTGTCTTTAGATAGATAGGTATATAGGTAGATAGATAGATATAAATTAGATAGAGATAGATATAGATGATAGATAATAATATCATTCTTTATTTTGTACATTTTTTTCATCTTTGTTGTAGTCCCCAGGAACTTCCCACCACAAATTCACCCATGTACCATCTCCATAGTCTCATGTGCTCTCGTATCATTTATCTCAGAGGGAAGACTTTCAGTTTCTCAACACAGAAAATGATAACTGTGGTGTTGTTATATTTGGCTTTTATGTTAAAATAGATTCCATTTATCCTGAAATTTTCAAATGTTTTCATCATAAATGAATGCTGAATCTTATCAAATCCTTCTTAAGCATCTATTATATGGTCACGTGAGTTTTTTCTTCTTTTTGTTGATGTGGTAAATTACAGTGATTGATATTTAGATGCTGAACCATCTTTGAGTTCCTGGTATATATCCCTCTTGATTATGACATGTAATATTTTTACTACAGTGTTAGATTTAGTTTGCTAGGATTTTATTGAGGATTTTTTGTATCAGTGTTCATTAGGGAGATGGGTCTGTAGTTTTCTTTCTTTGTGTTGTTTTTGGTTTTGGTATTAGAGTATTATGACCCATAAAATGTGTTTGTGACAATTTCTTCTTTTTTGAATTTTTGAGTCTGAGCAAAATAGGTATTAGTCCATCTTTGAAGGTTTGGTATAACTCACTTGTGAAGCCTACTGGTCCTGGACTTTTGTTTTTGGGGAGCATTTCAATTTCTGTGCTTTATATTGGTTTTTTGAGATTTTTTATTTCTCCCCTGTTCAATCTTTGATGCTTGTCTAATTCTAAGTATCTGACCATTTCATCTAGGTTGTTTAATTTGTTTGCACATGAATGTTCATAGTAATTTCTTTTAATCCTCTAAGTCTCTGCTGTGTCTTTTGTAATTTCTCAGTCATTTTTTATGCCTTTTAAAAAAAATTTTCTCCCTCTTTTTCTTAATGAGCGTAGCTAAATTTTTGTCTTTTTTTGTTGTTGTTTATGTTTTCAAAGAAGCAGCTTTTGGTTCCATTGATATTTTGGACTTTTCTATTTCATTTATTTCTGCTCCAATTTCTATTTCCTTCCTTGTATTGGTTTTTGTTGTTGTTATTGTTCATTTTTCATTCCTTTTAAGATGAGAGAAAAGTTGTTTGGGTTCTTTATAGCTTCTTAATGTAAATCTGTACTTCTATGGAAAAACTCATGCAATTCTTTTTTCTATGTCCCATGCATTCTGAAAGGTTGTGTCCTCATTATTATTTATCTCCAGGTATTTTTTTAATATCATTTTTTATATTCTCATGAGTCCAGAGGATGTTCAATAGCATAGTGTTCAATCCCTTGGTAATAATGTATTTCTGTTTTCTTTTTAGAGTTGATTTGTAATTAAGTACATTTATGCTCAGAGAAGTACTTGGTATGATTAAAGCTTTGTGAATTTGTTGATGTTTGCTTGTGACCCAGTTTTGGACAATCCTGGAGAATGACCATATGCACATCAGAAAAATGTGCATTCTGCTTTTGTGGTGTGTAGTCCCTGTAAAAATCTATTGAGCCCATGAGGGTTGTATTATTGTGGAATAAGGGAGAGAGTATAGCCACACACACACACACACACACACATAGGTCATGACTTGGAAATTAATGCTAACAAGTATCAGCAAAAATAAGTATTCTCAACCCTGTTTGGCCTTTTTTTCTTTACATCACTCCAAAAGGACCAAGTGAAACTTCACTACCTAGCATAGATATCTAGAATTCTATTTGACATTTCTATTATGAGAACTAGTGGTGCTATGATAGAGAAATTAGAATGTTCACTTTCTGTCTGGTAGAGATTCCCTTTGCCTGATCCCTTAGCTAGAAAATACTAACTTTCAGGCCTTCCTGGTGAGCCAAGGGATTAAGTCACAGTGCTGTGAAGCTGTCAGCAGCCACTGCAGCATGAGTTCAACCCCACCCCCCACCCCCAGGGAGCGACCCACTTGGCACAGCACCTCTTTTGTCTGTTTTTGTCTGTCTTACCTGTTGCTCCCCTCAGCAATTAATTTCAGTCAATCCACCTGTTCTGTCTTTGGTGAATCCTCTCACTGCACCTCCCCCCTGACACCCCCCCCTCCGCCACCCCCCATACCTCTAGCCAGCTCTCTAGCTCTTGTTTAAAAAGAAAAAGAAAATACTAACTTTCTTTGGCACTTTATCTGGAATCATTGAAATGCCAGGGTTGTCAGTTCCAAATGGAATAGATGAGGCATAAATAATGTTCATTATCCTGTTTTGCTAAGGATTTTGTGTTCTCTGGGAAGTCTTTCTTCCTCTTTCTCAAATATCATCATGATTGTTTGCCATATAATATGAGGGATTTTTATTAATTTTTGTGGAAAAAGAAGAAAAGTGTGTATCTTACACCTATCTGGAAATGGAAGTCCTATGATAAGCTTCTGAATTAAATTATTTAGGCTGTTTTCATCTGAAATTATTGATATAGTTGGGTTTAAACCTATAGTCTTTTTGTTTCTTTTCTCTTCATAACATGTGGTTTCTTCCCCTGTGCTTCTGTTCCACTTTCTTTTAGGTGAATTTAAAATTCATAATAGACTTTATTTTTCAAACACATTTAGAGTTACAGAGAAATTAAGACAATAATGCAGTTTCTATATGCTCCATGATCAATTTTCCCCATAATTAACATTTTATACATTACTGTAATAGTTTTACAATAAAAAATAAAAGCTGATGAATTATTTATAAATAAATCCATAGTTCATTTAGCACTTCTAAGCTGTTCTCAAAATTCATTTTTTCTGTGTGATCCACCCAGAACACAGAATTCTATTTTGTTGCCTTTATCATTAGGTTCCTTTTTGTTCAGAGGATTTATCATAGGCATATATTTCTTACGACCTTGCCAGCTTTGAGGAGTACTTGTCAAATATTTTATAGAATGCTTCTCACCTAGAATTAATCTTATATTTTTCTCATGATTAGATTGTGAGTAGGAGATTAAGAAGAAGATCATGGAGGTAAGGCACAGTTTTTATCATTATCACATCAAGGGCACCTACTACTAACACAATCTGCCACTGTGACATTGATAATCTAATGGGTCTTGTCTGTTTACTACCTCCACTATGACGTTACTTTTTCTCCCCTTTTCCCATTTGTCCTCATTGGAAAGAAGTAATTCTGTCCAGTGCACTTAGAGAGAGAACATATTCTTCTTTCCTTGAAAAAAGATTACTAACATAAAACATCTGGAATTTTTAAGCCTGTGATGTTTGTCTCTTATCCTTTATGTTTCAACCATGTATTTATATAAATATCAATGCATGCATATTTTATATGTACTTTAGGTTATAGTCCAATACTGCTTCATTTACTGTATTGTTCTCTATTACTTACATAGTACATTTCAAATGTTCTATATGTTTTGAAGTTCTGACATCTTAAGAGAAAGCTTCTATATGTTTTGATGTGCTGACATTTTAAGAGAAAAATTTGCTTCCCTTGACCAGTAAATTCTAGTTCTTGGAGACAACAAAATTCCCTTACCTTTGATATAAAAAATAAATTAATACAATACCAAACAGAGCCAATGTTTCTCTGCCTTCATCATGTAGAGCAAGGTACTGGACAATGAAATATTCCTATAGCTTGGACCTGATAATTTTGTTCATCTGGTCAACCCCAGAATGTTCACTCTTCCCTCGCTTGGCCTTCCCAGGGAAATCCATGACTCTTCTTGCGGCCACATCTGAAAAATCAGCCCATTAAAAACAAGCATGCTCAAATTTTAATCCTTTTAGAATCTTTTTTCTGTGGTCTGTAAGCTTAACTTGATTTATATTTCTTTAATCTTGAGATGTTTTATCACCTAGAATATGGCCTATCTTGGAAATATTCTCTAAGCACTTGAGAGAAAATCATATTCTTCTATTATTGCATGAACCCATGGATATCAATTAGATAAAATTGACTTATGCTATTGTTATTCAGTTTTTTTTATTATTGTTTTGCCTGCTTAATCTATCTGTCACTGAAAGAAGAGCAGTAAATGACCAACTATTACAATGAATTTGTCTATTTCTCCTGGAAGAACTACTGTTTTTTTGGTCTCATATTTTGACATTTATTGCTTGGCACAGACACATTTCATATTGTCTATTCATTTTTTTTTTTGCTGTGTATTTTTGGAGAATATGTTTATCATTACAGAGCATGTTTCCATATTTGTGACATTTTTTCTTATTAAAAGTCTTTGTTATCTGTATTAAATACCTAATGCAGCTTCATATTGATTAATATTAGTATTGTTTATCTCTCATCATTCCTTTATATTTAATGTGCTGTTCTCTTCAACAAGGGTTTATTTAGAGATAATATGTAGTTGCTTCTTGTTTCTATACATTATGATAAACTGCTTTTAATTGTTGCACTTGGATCATTCACATTTAAAATAATTTCTACAATTAATTTAGTATTTGTCATGTCTGTATGACATTCTATTCTTGCACTTGTTCTTTTTTACCTCTGTTTTCTTTATTAGTGTTATCTAGTCTTAAATGAACATGTTATCGGCCCTCCGTGGTGGCGCAGCGCGTTAAAGCACAGCACTGAGAAGCTAAAGCCACTTCCGCAAGAGTTCGATTCCCGCCTGCCCCGGAGGCGACCACATGGTGTGGCAGACCTCTCCTGACCCGCCCGCTGCTCCCCTCAGCAGTGTACTTCATTGATCTGCCTGTTCTGCTCCCCACTCTGTCTCTGGTGAAGCCACTAGCCACCCCCGAGCCTCTGGCCTGTACCCCAGTTCTGTATGTACAAATAAATAAATCTTTAAAAAAAAAATATGAACATGTTATCCAATTTCTACTCTTTTAGCATATCAATTATACATTTGTAAGAAATGTTTATAGAGACTGTAACATGCAATTACAACTAAATCTATTGTCAAATAACATGATAATCCTTCATGGGTAATACAGTAACTTGTAGTAATTATTTGTATAGTATTTACCTTTTTATCTTATTAAAGATAAAAAGTAAGTATTAACTTACCTTTTTAACTCTTGCCACATTACTTTGTATATATTATAGTCACCCAATGTACTGTTATATTTTATTTGAACAAAATATTATTTAGTAATCAGTTAAGAACAAAAACCCCACAATATTTTGTTGTTCATTCATCTGTTCCTCTTCTGATACCTTCCTCTATCTTACTGCTAAGATCCAAATAGCTGACCAAAATCTTTTTCCTTCTCCCTAAAAAAAACTTCTTATTAAGATTTCTTGAAGGTTAGATCTCTGGAAATGAATTTCCTAAGCTACTGATTTTCGGAGAATCTCACTATTTCTCCTCAGTGCTGAAAGAATCATTTCACGGGATATAGAATTCCAGGTCACTAGTTTAATTTTTTCCCCAAAGCTTCCAATATTCCACTCCATACTCATCTTTCTTGTGAGTTTTTTTTATACAAAGTTTAATGCAGCATTTACATTGGTTTATGTATATGCAGGTGTTTCCCACCTCTGTCTGCTTTTAATTTTTTCTCTTTACCTTGGGTTTTCTATAGTTTGATTATGGTATGACTAAATGGAGCTGGGGGAGAGTTGATCTGCCATTATAGTTTGTATTCTCTGAGGCTCCTAGTTCTGTGATTTGATGTCAGTCATTAACTTTAAGTTTGGAAAATCCATGCCCATTTTTATTTCAAATATGTCCTTTTATATTTATCTCTTCTCTTACAATTTCAATCACATATATGTATTGCTTTTTGAAATTTCATCATCATTTATGGATATTCTGTGCTTATTCAATTTTCCATTTCTGAATGAAGTCTAGAAGTTTTATTTACAGATATTCAAATTCATTGATACTTGTATTTTTATAGCTGGTCTATTGATGAAACCATGAAAGGCATTCTTTACATTTATGATGATGTTACTGTTTTCTGAAATTTCCTTTTGTTTCTTCCCTAACATTTTCACTGACTTACTTACATAGCTCTTTTTTTTTTCAGCCTTTTGTTTAGCTTTTCCTTTTGAATCTTCAACATTGTCACAATTGTCTTAAATTACTTGAGTGATAATTACAAAATCTCTGCCTGTCTGAGTTGGATTTTGATGATTACTTTATTCAAATTTATTTTGCTCTTGTCTTTCAGCAATTCTTGGGATTTTGTTGTTTTTCTTGAAAGTCAGACAAAATATGTTGGGCTATAGGAAAAGAAGTACATGCAATTCTAGTAGGAGTTTCCAGTTGCTCTGGCTGGGGATTGGACTGTTGGATAGTAGGTATGCCTGTAGACCTTAGAAGTTTACTTTTACTCTAGGGTCCCTGTTTTTGTCACCTCTGTTGTCCTTTAAATATTTTCTTCAATAAAGCATGAAACTTATAACCCTTCCCCTTATAATCTAGTGTTGTTATATTAGAGACCTGTGGATCTATGATCAGGTATCTTACAGGTTTCAAAATTTAAGAAATTTTCTGTTCCTGGGAAGTGACCTTCACAAGTTTTCCTTGATTTTATTTTGTCTCTTAGATGAAACAGGAACAGATGTTAAGTGGTTTCCTTTTCCCAGTTCTGATAAAGCTGTAGCAAAGTCTTTCCCATGATGAGTAGGCATTTGTGATGGAAAATTATTTTAGAAAATTTCACAATGGTTACTTTTCTTCTTTCCCTACCAGAGAGGTTTTTGTCTGCCTTAGCCCTCCATAATTAGGACCTGATGGGTTTCTTGGAGCTAAAACCCATGGAAGTAGGTCCCTTCTGTTTGTACAATCCCAGAAGCTCCTAAACTCATATTTGTCTATATTCCTCAAACAATTTCTAAAATGACCATGTGTGATCCTAACACTTTATGCCCGAGTAGCTTCTGCTGTCAGTGAATTGATATCATATGTGAATTTTATATTACATTTATCTGAAGCTTAGGGTTATGCTTTGCCCTGTAACTTAGATTTCTAATGGAGCCACAAAAAGTATCTTTTTTTCTGTTTGTTCAGGTGAGTGTGTGTGTGACATTAAGATTCTGAGTGACAATCGCCAAGCTTATGTACTGTGTTGCAGCCTAAATTTTTAAACATTTTTATTTCATCATCTTTATGGGCTTAGTAACTATAACTCTCATTTGTATTGTTTTATTTTTTAATGGCTGTTGTAGTATGTCTTCATACTACAACTTTAAAGAGGTACAGTAGTAATTCATGGAGAATAAAAGAAGCAGACAAAGTCATACAGTTCAGCCTTTGAGATATTTTTATTTCTTTTTATCACATTCTTCCTAGTGTAATTTGGTAATTTTGCAGTTCAAACTTCCATCTGCATGAGATTATTTTCTTTATTATAGAGAAGTCTCCTCATTATAAAGTCTGCCTTGATTTCTGAAGGATGTCACAAGGAAAAGCATTGTATGCCAATATATCTTTTTTTTTACCATAACTCAAATACATTTTCTTCTTGACTTCTAACATATATTTTTATGAAAAATCATTATGATAAGTTTCATTCCAATCACAGCTAAAGATGAGTTACTTTATTTTTGTTCATCTTTACCTAAAATATCTTTCATTTTTTGTCTGTTTTTAAGATTTTCTCCTTATGATTTATTCTTAATCAATTTGGTTTTCTTTCCTCTACCTCAGTGAAATCTCTTCTGTTAACTAGGAAAAACATAACGTCCTTTTTTATAGATACTAAGCAGTTTTGTGTGCTTTCTTTCCTTCAAGATATATAAAATAAAGCACCCTTTTCAAAATGTAAAAATATTTGCCTATTTCCCTCTCATGAGATTATGAAGGAAAAAAAACAAAACAGTTTTTGGCTGCTCTGTCAACACTGTAATTGTCTAGGATATCATGAAATCCTTTAGTCTGCAGCAATGAAAATCTAAGTGATTTGTCCTAATTACATTCTGGCATTCAAGGCTAAGTATCTACAGATACAAGTAGAAACAAGCTGCTGAAATCCAACAAGGAAGAGATTGGTTAACTGGCATATCTTTCTTAGGTCCCCTCAAACTCTCTCCCCTCAAAATCCCGACCTGCCCACCAACTTCCAGTTACTTAGAGGCTTCATTCTATATAGGGTCTTTCACTTTGCCATGAGCCCAGTACAGACAATGAATATGAATATAAATCAAAGTATGCCCACCTAACATTTTAGAGTCCACATAGGTCAAGGGTTTGCTAATCTGGTATATTGTATTTATGCTGAGATGTCCCTGGGTTTTTGTGGACAGCTGCCCTTTCTGGGAATTGTAATTAGTGGCCCCACTAAAATCTGTTTTTTTCTATATATGTGTGCTGAAAAGAGCTGGTCTGAGAATTATGCTCAGCAGTATCCCACCCTGAATATGGGGATGCCTAATATCCTCAACCCACGTATTGCTTATTTTTTAAGATTTATTTATTTAAGCATATAGAACTGGCGTACAGGGCAGAGGTGCAAGGGTGGTGAGATGATTCACTAGAGACAGAGTGGGTTTGCAGAAGAAGATTGACGACGTATTCTGCTGAGGGGAGCAGTGAGTGAGACAGGAGAGGTCTGCTGTGCCATGTGAGTCACCTCCTGGCCAGGATCAAACTCCTCCTGAAGTAGCTGCAGCTAGCTTTCTAGTGCTGTGCCTTAATCCATTGTGCTACCAGGGAGGACCCCTGATTATTGCTTTTCTAATGATTTGTGAGTTAACTTTGTAGATTCTTTCTTTCTTTTTTATTCATAAAGACGTACCAAACAAGAAAGCTACTCTAGACAAAATTAAAATAAGGCAAATTTACATCCCTACTAAATTTTTTCTCTTCCCCAGCCTACAGGCCCAGCATTTATGTTTTAAACATTTCTGAAAAGACTAAATAGCAGTTAGAGTAAATAACAGGGAAAGAACACAGACTTGGTCAATGACATTTGAATAAGAGTTTTAAGGACAACTATTCAACTCTTATTAAATGTTTTTCTTTTTTTCCCCAAATTTGAAGTGACCGTTTCCTATTCAGAAAGTACAAATTTTCAGGGCTCACTTTTATTTTTTTTTAAAGATTTATTTATTTATTTATTCATATAGAACTGGGGTACAGGCCAAGATGTGGAGAGTGAGAGGATTCACCTGAGACAGAGTGGAGAGCAGAACAGGCAGATCTATGAAGTACACTGCAGAGGGGAGCAGCGGGCGGGACAGAGGTCTGCCACGCCATGTGGTCACCTCCGGGGCAGGCGGGGATCGAACTCATGTGGAAGTGGCTTTAGCTTCTTAGTGCTGTGCTTTAACCCGCTGCGCCACCAGGTAGGGCCGGCTCACTTTTATTTAATGAGATTTTTCTAGTTTATTTTTATCTGAGTTTTTAAAATTATTTAACTTCTATTTCCCAAGCCACCTATTTCCATACCCCATCCACCTCCCTTCTCCAGCCCCTCCACCATCTCCCCCATTCCCATTGGTACCCATTATCTTCTTTTTACTGAACTGAAGTTTTATTCCTTCTATTATTTGTATATAATTTTTTTGGTTATTTATATTCAATAGATTAATGAATCCTTTCAGCATCTATTTTTCATTTTTGACAAATTTCACTCAACTTAATCACCTTAAGTTCCAACTACTTTGTCCCAATGTCACTAGGTCATCTTTCTTCACAACAATGTAGTACCCCATTGAGTATATGTCCATAATTTCTCTATCCATTCATGTATTGGAGGGTACTAGTCCCAGGCATAGTAAGTCTTTCTGTATTAGAGCTTTCTTATCATTTGGATAAATGCCTAATAGACATATTGCTGAATCATAAAAAATTATTTCCTTGGTAAATATCCATACCATTTTTCATAGATGAAAGCTTCTTTTTCACTGCAGTCTCACCAACATTTGTTAATTCTGTTCTTTTATATATTGGCCATTTTCATAGAGTGAATTAGTACCTCAGTGTGGGTTTGACCAGCATTTTTATAATAATAAATAATTTTGAACATTTTTTTCATATGTCTATAGGCCATCTGAATATCTTCTTGAGGGCTGTGACTATTGAGGTAATTTGCTAATTTTTTAACTAGGCCAATTGTTTCTTTGTTGTTGAATTGTGTAAATACTTTATAAATCCTGGAGATTAAGTGTATGTCCAATGCATAGTAGTCAAATATTTTCCCACTCTGTAAATTATATTTTTGTTTCTTTTAAGATACAAAAGTTTTTAAGTTTGATAAAATCCCACTTGTTTAGTATTGCCTTTGTATCATTGTTGTTGGAGTTGTATTCCCAAATATGTTTTTATGTGTCCCTTATATTTTATTTCAAGTTCTTTATGATTTAAGCTCATTTTAAAATACAAATTTAAAGAGCTGGGGTGGAGGTAGTAGGCCAGAAGTGCAGGAAGATGAGATGATTCACCAGAGATAGAGTGAGATGCAGAACAGTCAGATCTACTGAAATACACTGCTGAGGGGAGCAGTGGGTGAGACAGGAGGGGTCTCCTGCACCATGTAGGTCACCACCTTGGCCAGGGATCCATTTGGTGCTACAGTAGCTACAAATAGAGCTGAGATGTAACCCCTCACACCAACAGGGAGGTTGATGATTTCAGTTCTTATGTCAAAATATTCCATTCATTTTGAGTGTACTTTCATGTATGGTATAAAATTTGGGTCCTGCTTTATTTTATTTTTCCATTGGGTATGCTTCCCAACACCATTTATTAAAAAGGCTATCTTTTCTCCATTGTGTCACTTAATAATTTTGTCAAAAATCAGCTGTCCATATTTATGTTTTATCTCTGGGCTTTCAATTTTGTTTCATTGTTCTAAATTTCTGCTTTTGTTTCAGTACCATGTTGTTTTGATTATTGTGGTTTGTAATATTGCTTGAAGTCAGGAAATGTGATGCACCCATTTTTTCTTCTTTTCTCTCAAGATTATTCTAACTGGAACATTTTTTGGTTTATAAAAATTTGATAATTGGTTGACCTATTTAATTTCTAAAAAGTTATTGTTATTTTGATAGCTACTATATTAAGTCTATAAATTGCTTTGGGTAATATATGCCATTTTATTGATGTTAATTCTTCCTACCCATGAGCATGGGATATCTTTCCATTTTTTTTATCTTCTTTTATTTCTTTTAATTTTGTCTTTTAGATTTCATTGTACGGAGATAATATATGAGTCACTTCATTTGTTAAGTTCATTCCCAGGTATTTCATGTGTCATTGTATGTGAAATAGTAGTTCTTTTTTCCATTTCTTCTGATTAGTTGTTTGTATATAGAAAAGCCACTGATTTTGGTATATTGCTATCTTGCCACCTTGCTGTATTCACTTATTATTTCTAAAAAAAATTTTGTAGAATATTTTAGTTCCTCTAATTATACTACCATGTTATCTGTGAATAGTACAGTTTTGCTTCTTCTTCTCCAATTTGAATTCATTTTATGGCTATTTTTTGCATAATTGTTTCAGCCAGGACTATATTGAATAATAGTGGTGATAGTGAACAGCCTTGTCTTGTTTCTGATCTTAGAGGAAATGCCTTCAGCTTTTCATCATTGAGTATGATGTGCATTTGTTACTTATGGATTGTATAACATTTAGATAGGTTCCATTTATTCCAATTTTGAAGGATTTTTATCATAAAAGGATGTTGGATATTGTCAAATACTTTTTCAAAATCTGAGATGATCATGTGATTTTTTTCCCCCTGTTGTTGATCTGATGAATGACATTGACTGTTCTATGTATGTTGAACCAACCTTGAAATAAATGGGATGACTCCTACCAATCATGGTGACAATTCTCTTGATATGCTGCTGTATTTAGTTTGCTATACTTTCATTGAGAATATTTGCATCTATGTTCTTTAGAGATATTGTTATGTGATTTATTTTTTGCACTGTCTTTGTTTAGTTTTGGAAATAGAATAATGTTAGCCTCATAGAATGTGTTGAGATTTCTTCCCTTCTCAAGTTTTTGCAAAGTGTGAGTAGCATAGATAATTATTCTTTATAGGTTTAGTAGAATTCACTGGTTAAGTCGTCTGGCCCTGAGCTTTTGTTCTTGGGTAGAGTTTTTATTGCTTTCCATTTTAGCGCTTGTGATTGGTCTGCTTAAGTTGTCTATTTCATCCTGTTTCAATCTTGGGAGGATATGTGTGTCTAAAAATATTGTCCATTTCTTCCAGGTTGTCCAATTTGTTTGCACAGAGACTTTTAAAATAGTGGCTTATAATTCTGTGTAACAAATTTTACATCTTTCATTTCTGATTCAATTAATTTAGGTTTTCTCTCTTCTTTATAAGCATAACTAATGGCGTGTCGATTTTTTTTTTTTTCCAAAGAATCAACTCTTGGTTGCATTGATCTTTGGACTGTCTTTTTGTTTTCTATTTCATTTATTTCCACTCTAATTTTTATTATTTTTTGACTAGTTCTGGTTTTCGGGTGCTTTTGTTGTTCCTTCTGTAGTTACTTCAACTTCATGTTAGATTGTTAAAGTGAGGGGTTTTTTCTTGTTTCTTTTATGTGGGCCCATAGAGCTATGAACTTTCTACATACAACAGCTTTTAAAGCATGCCATAGGGTCTGGCAGTTTATTACTCTGTTTTCATTAGTCTCCATATATTTTTTATTCTTCTTTGATTTCTTTGTGGACCCAAGAGTTGTTCAACAGCATTTTGTTTAAGTTATATATACTTTGATTTGTTTCAGGTTTCCTTTTGTGTTTAATTTCTAGTTTTACAGCATTGTAGTCTGTGAAGATGTTAGATATAATTTCTATTTTTGTATGCTTTCAGAAAAAAAATTTGAGATTTTTTTTTTTGTCCTAGTATGTGATTCATTTTGGAACATGTTCCATTTAAGTTGGAGACGTGTACTCATTTTTAGGATAGAAAACCTTTGAAATGTCCAGTAAATTGATCTGATCTAATACTTCATTTAAGACCTTTATTTCTTTTTAAAAGGCATTTGTTTATTTTTGTATAGAACTAGGGTGAAGGAAGGGGTGTTGAGATGATTCACCAGAGACAGAGGAGCAGAACAGGCAGACCTACTGAAATACACTAATGAGGATAGCAACAGGCAATACAGGAGAGGTCTGCTGAGACATGTGGGTTAGCTCCCTAAGGATCAAACCCAGGCCTTTATGATGGGCTATAACAGTGGTAACTCTGAGGTTTAACCCCTAGGCTACAAGGGACACCCTAAGATCTTTATTTCTTTTTAATTTTCTCTCTAGGTGATCTATATCTTTGTAACAAGGTATATTGAAATCTCTGACAACCCTTCCAGCTCCATCCATGTTGCTGCTTATGGCATGAGTTTATTTTTTATTTTTGATTGTTGAGTAATCTTCCATTGTGTATATGTACCACATCTTCTTGATCCAGTCATCTATTTTGGGGCATTTGGGTTGACTCCATATATTTCCTATTTTACATAGTGTAGCAGTAAGCATAGGGGTGCAGATCATGCTTAATGAAATAATCCAAAAAGAAAACAAAAAAAAATACCAGATGGTTTCAGTCATAGCAGGAGTATAAAGAATGAGAAAAGAAAAAAAAATCACTTGTAATAAAGTAAAAATGAAAATCAACTATAATCAGAGACTTCACATGGGCAAAGTGGTGGTGGTAAATCCACAGGGATTACAACCCAGATGAAAAAATGTACTAAATGAAGAATTATGTTAAAGATATTCATATATAGATACATAATTTAAAAATAAAGTAAAATAAATCTCTGACAAAAATTGTATTTTTTCTGATACATTGTTTGAAGTCCATTAATTGTTGCTTTATATAACTAGGTGTTACAATATTTGAAACACAGAAGTTAACAAGAGTGATGCCTTCTTGTTGATATGTCACTTATCACTATTTGGTAGCCATCTTTGTCACTGATTATCCATCTTCGTTGAAAGTCCAATTTATTGGATATAAGAATAGATGTTCCTGATTTTCTATCTCAGGTATAAGCATGTATGACTTTATTCCAGCCTGTTATTTTAAATTTGTTTTTGCCTTTTGTTTTTGCCTTTTGGTTTGCCTAGTAAACAAAATATTGACAGCGAGATTTTTTTTGAAATCACATTGTTAGTCTATGATTTTTCCATTGGTCAATTCAGACAATTCACATGTAAGGTTTTTTTTTTTTTTTTTCCTTACACCATTGTTGGATATTTTTTTTTGAAATATATTTATTTATTTACTTTCTTACATTATAGATCATCCTTTTATAGTTATTGTTCCTTTCCCTCAAGTGCAGCCCTCCCACCAGCAACCCACACCGTACTACCACGCAGCTCCCCCAGGGTCTCCCCTGTATTCCTGTCACTCCTGTACTCCCCTGTTTCAAGACAATAATCGATGGTTTGCCCACGGACATTGCCTTTTTCTTGGAAACTTGTCCCTTTCCTGAGCTAAGACCTGGTCTCCTGGAACACAGCAGATCACGTTCCTCTAATCCCAGGGAGCAAACATGAAGCAGGTAGCCAGTCAGTCATTCAGGAACATGTTGTAGGGCAGGTATGTGGATGGTCCTCTGAGTCCTCAATTTTGGAGCTTCCTGGGACAGGAGGCTGTCCCATTTTGTCCAGGCCAGTGTGGTCTCGGGTTCTGTGACTCCTCACCCACGCCATTACACCACCCATTCTGCTGGCTGTCATATGACCGATGCTCAAGACCCAGACCATGATGGGTGTGCAGCTCTTACCCAAGGTGATTATTGACAGGAATTGTTTGTTTTTGTTCATTCTTGATTTTTTGGTTTTTGATTGTTTTATTTTTCATTGTTTCTTTTTCCCTTTGTTGCCCTAGTCTTTCTGGGTAGTTTTCCTTAACATTTTCAAAAGTTGTTTTGCTTCTTTTTCTACAGGTGTCTATTTTGGATTTTTAGTTAGTGGTTACCAGGGAGGTTTTACTTGTTTCTGAGTGTTAGGACCTGTGTGAACTGGTGTCTGCTCTCTAACATCATAT
>NW_004567105.1:41581136-41594689 GCF_000260355.1 Condylura cristata
AGCCCCATCCATTTTAATATACTGGATCTTCCCATTACATCCTCCCACTTAGTAGATGATGTTATTAACACGTAGTTTTCTTGTTCTTGGTAGTGGTGGTATACCACTCTTGTCATTTTGTTAAGGAGTTTTTGCTTCTGTTTTTCTTTACTTATAGAAAAATTCCTTTTAGTATTACTGAAGAGTGGGTCTGGTTGTAGCAAACTCCATTAGTTTCTATTTGAAAAAACCTTCATTATCCCTTCATACTTAATTGATAAATTTACAGAATAGAGAATTCATGGCTAACAATTCTTGTCTTTGGGGATTGTGAATGTTTTCTGCCACTATCTTCTAGTCTGGAAAGAATTTGGACTGAAATCTAAGGGAAATCTTAAGTTGGTAATCCTTGTAAGTTATTTTTCACTGATTATTTCATCTTTGATTTTTTTCTTTATCTTTGATTTTTGATAGTTTGACAGTGATGTGTCTGGGTATGAATATTTTATAACTAAGAATTTAGGTGTTCTTTCTGTGTGGACTTCCTTGTTTGATTATTCTTAGGTTTGGGAAGTTCTCATTTATTTTTTTGAATAGGGTTTAACACCTTTTTCTTTTTCTTCTTCTTCTGGAAGTCCTATCATTTGTAGTTTTCTTTTTCTTATTGACTCTGACTTTTGTTTCAGACTTTCCTCAGTTTTCTTTGTCTTGATTTTTCTGTTGTGTGGCTTTAATTTGAATTTCCCTTATAACAAGTGATGTTGAACATTTTTTCATATATTTGTAGGCTATTGAATGTCTTCTTTAAATAAGGGTCCAATCAGATTATGTGTTCAATTTGTTAATAGGGTCAGTCATTTCTTTATTTTTGAATTGTTATTGTTGGATTTTAATCAGTTTGATAATGACATGCACAACATAGTTTCTTTCACTGCTTGCCCTTGGCATCTTTGAATCTCCTGAAATAAGAGCTTACACTTTTATTTAAATTTGGGGGGGGGGAGGAGATGTGGTTTTTTCCTGGGATGTTTTTCTTTCTAGCTCCTGTAAATACTGCAGTCTTTTGTATGTTTGATATTACGAAGTGTTTATGTTTTTCATTTTTACTTAATTTTTTTCAGTCTTATTCTTTTTAAAATTTATCCAATTTTATATTCATTTCTTAGGGATGTTGTGGCAAATTGCAACAAACCAGATATCTTAAAACAGAACTGTTTATCTCTTATTTTTAGAGACCAGAACATGAAGTCAAGGTGTTAATAGAACAAGGACCCTTCTGAAAGCTCTAATAAGCTATTCATCCTGCTTTTTTATGTCCCCAGAAATCTTTGGCAACCATTGTCTTGTGGCCATGATCCTCTGGTTGATGCCTCTGTCATCGCATGATGTTCTGCCTGCACATCTTTATGTCTGTATTTAAATCTTCCCTTTTTACTCTTATGGCATCTTTCTTTAAATTAGAGGCCAAGATAACTTCATCATAGGTTCATTATATCAGCACAAAATCCTCTTTCTAAAATCTGACATGTACTTTTAGAAATTGCCATTCTATTCTATAGAAGTTTCTACTGATACAGAGATAGATATATATAGATATATATACAACTTCTATATACATACAAATATATATACAAATGGCTAATCCAGTGTCAGTTACTCCTTCTTAAGTAAAGACAGAATCCCAATGCAGTGTTTTAAGCAAAAATTGGGGTCCCAAAATGATTACATAGTACCCTCTATCCTTTATCTTTCTTTCCATGATTTTAGGTAACTGTGATTAGCAACACTATCAAATTAAATGGAAAATTATATAAATACATAATGCATGTATCTTAAATTTGATGCTATGCAGAGTGAGATGATATAAACTTGTACTCCCCTCTTCATTCCACTCTTCATTACATCCACACAGCCTATGCTCTCTCATCTTTAGTCATTTACTAGCTATCTTGGTAATCACATCTACTGTTGTGATACTGCAATGCTTGTGTTAATGTGCACCTCAGTTTACTTAAAGCAGCATAGTAAAAACATCATATATGTAGGGTTTGGTATTATATAGCACTCAGATAGCCACAAGGGGTCTTAGAACATATCTCCTAAAGAAAAGAGTGGATGTGTCTATTTTTATTTTGGAAAAAACACCTTTAATAGAAGTATTAAGGAGGGCTTGGATGTTAAGTTCCTAGAAACAAAGACAAAAATTAAGTCATTTTTGCAATATCTTGACAGAACACTAAGAGTCTATGCACATGGATTAAGGGAGAAGGAAAGAAGGACAAAGAATATATCAAAATGACACTCAATTGACATAATAAAGAAGAAAAAGCAGAAGCAATGGGAAGCCCATGGGGATTACCACTGAGATGGAAAAAGGCACAAAATGATGTAAAAAATAAGCTATTATATTATTAAAAAAAAAAAAAAAGAAGCAATGATAATTCCCCACATATAGCAAGTTTTATTCCCTAAAGGCAAAAATCAACTAAACCTACTGTGAGAATATTTAAAAGAAAACCATGAGGAAATTTTGTGCACATTGACCTGTGAGAGAGGTCAAATACAGGGATATATTTGCACTCAGGGAGCTTAGGAGTGAAAGCTAGTCTGAAGATATACATGTAGAAAACACTCCATAGATAATGATTGAAGTGGGGTATGAAAATAGATTCATGAATAATTCAGTGTGTGGATGGTGAGAAAAGAAGGGTTCAGGAGCTGAACTAACAAGGGACAACAGAGACCTGATTATTCCCATGCCCAGATGAGGTAACCATAATAGCTAATTCAAAACATTGAAACAATGGGAAAACAAAAGAAGTTCTCGAAATAAAACCATTACTATATCATGTCTGAAAGTATTATTGATGTCTGTGACCTAAGGCAAAACACTCCACAACATAGATTTCAAGGATTGCCACTCCAATACAATGGGAAACTAATGGAAAAATAAAGCAATGAGCGTACATAAAATGAAAAGGCTCCATTGCAGTGAAAAAACTTATCATTAAAATGAAGACAACCTACTGAATGGGGAAAAATAACTGCAAGCCATGTACCTGACTAGGGCCTGATATACAAAGTCTACAAGGGATTCGAACAACACAACAACAAAAATAAAACATTTAATTCTAATTTAAACAAAAGAACTAAATAGAGACTTCACCAAAGAAGACTTACAGGTGACCAAAAGCAGATGAAAATATAATTAGTTTTCATCAGGGAAACACAAACCGAATTACATTTAAAAATATCAATAACTATTTTCAATTTGAACATGTTAGCTTGTGATATCAGCTAACAGCTGTGAAATAGCCCAAACTAAAAACACCGGAAGCAAGAACAGGCAAGCACATGGAGAGAATGGAGGTCTGTAAAGTGTTGGTGGTAATGTCTACTGGTCCTGTGGAAAATGGTTTGGCTGTTTCTCAAAATATGTAAGTATATTCCCTATTCAACATATGATCCAACAATTTCACCCCTAGGAATCTGTGCAATGAATACAAAAACACCAATTCAAAGGATATATGCATCCCTATGCTTGTTAGAGCATAATTTATAGTAGCCAACAAACAAGGAAAAACCTAAGTGAGAGGTCAAATGTGTGAACTAAGAATGTATAATATAATATGCATGTTAGAAAACTGCTCAGCTATAAAAAGATCAAATCTTGCTATTTGTGACATCATAGATGGAACTAAAGTGGTTATACTGAGCAAAATCAATCAAGAAGAGAGACAAATACTGCATTACTTCACTTATGTGGACTAGAGAAACAAAACAAAGAGAAAACTAAATCAAAACAAACCTTTAAAAAATCTTACTGTAGAATTGAGCCAACCAGAAGTGTAAAACAAAGGTTGACCCAATATTTTGTGGTGGTCAGTGTGGTCCGGTAACATAGATCTGAAAATGTGAGCTGGAGCCTCTCAGACATATACAGTGTTATAAATCAACATCTCCTCAATTAGAAATTATTACAATAAAAAATTAAGATCAACTAATGTATTCTTAAAAGGAGTGAATTTCCAACAAGTGGCTATTGAACTCTTGACATTTACATTGCTCGCATAAATGCAGCAGGAAGGCCTTTGTGCAAAGGATTTCTTTGGAGAAAGTGCTTTGGCCTTCCCACCGAAGGAGTAAAGAGTCTTAGATGATGACAGGGAAGGATGTGATGACCAGTCTTTCTGTGACTTAAGATTGAGGGGAGCTAATCCACATGGCACAGCAGACCTCTTCTGCTCACCCACTGCTCCCCTCAGTAATGTGTTTCAGTAGATCTCCTGTTCTGCTCCCTACTCCGCTCTAGTGAATCCTTTCACCCCTTGCTCCTCTGGCCTACACCCCATCTCTTGTAAAATAAATATATTTTTTAGATGTCAATAACTATTTTCAATTTGGACATGTTAACATGTTTCTTGCAAATTCACCATAAAACTATTGATTTTAGGAATTCCAAGGGGAAAAAATTGTGATTATTAGCATTTTTATCTATCAGGGAGGAATAAACTTCTCACACTGAAAATAAAACCTAAAAGGACAATGACAGATAAAAATAAGATTGATATTTGATGATATTTCATAAATTAGACTATTACTATGCACACCCCTTCTTATATTCTCCAATAAAATAAATATGGATCCAGAAGTTTGTGTTCTTAATACATTCTACTGATGTCCAGTGGGAGTGGGGCCCTGATTCACAAGATTGAGATCTAGTCTCAAACTTTACTATGGAGTTTGCCCTTATATTAGTGGATGAGATTCTTCTATAGAAGATGCTTAGCCCTTCATATACTGTATGTGGAGCAGTAAAGATTGCTGATACATTTTCTTACAGTGTGAGGTGAACTGTAATGGTAAATATTATGTGTCAAATTGGCCACATGATGCTGGCCAGTTGTTTGCTTAAATATGAATCTAAATGTCATTGTTGAAAGTATTTGAGTAAAACATTACCACAAGTAATGTAGGTGGGCCTCCTGCAGTCAACAGAAGGCCTTAAGAGCAAAGATTGACATTTCCTGAAAAAGAAGAATTCTGCCTCTAGACTCAATACAGAAAACCTCCTTGAATTTTGAACTTCTGATTGCTCTGCAGATTTTGAACTTGTTGTCTGATTTCCACAGTGTTATGAGCCAATTCCTTAAAAAATATTTTTCTTTTTTCCTTTTCTAACTCCTTCTTTTTCCCCACCTTATTCTGTGTATAAATATGAAGATACGTAGATGGATGTCAATATGTATGTAATATATATTATGTATTGTGTAGGGATACACACAAACATCTGTTTGTGGAGGTGTTCTTTGGAGAAATTTGGCCAATGTAAATGGTATATGTGTATAATATGTGTGTATACACACACACATACATACATATAATTATATATACACATGCACACTATAAGATGACATTATATGTGTGTAGACATTATATGTGTATCTTCAGGCAACTTTCCTGGAAGATGGTATTTAGCAAATGATTTAAAGAGGAAGTTTATTGGAAAATGTTATTGGAATCAATAATAAAGAGGGCTTGAATGCTATAGGATTGGGGAAAAGTGAGCCTGGAAATGTGATCTGGTCATAACACTGGAAGTTCTGAGGCTGGAGTCATCATCAGAAGAGAAGAGGGATCATTATAGTGCCAAACCTCACAGTCTAGAAATGTGGGTATCTATGGAGAGAGGCACAGTCTGAAATTCTCTGGAGAAGCATTGGGCTGATATGGTTAGCTCTCTATATTCCAAACAATGAGAAAACAAGAAAGAGTTTCATTCTTAAGTGGGTCCTAGAGCCTTTTTTTTTTTTAACACCCACTGTAAATCTTAAGGTTCATTTTGCAGCTAAGACTCGAATATTAGTTTACCTTTTTATTAGTTTACCTATTTACTTATTTATTTTAAATATTTATTTATTTATTTATGCATACAACAGCTGGAATGTAGGCCTGAGGTACCGAGGACAATCAGAGGGATGAGAGGATTCACCAGAAACAGTGGGGAGCAGAACAGACAAATATCCTGAAATACACTGCTGAAGGCAGCATCAAGAGAGACAGGAAAGGTCTGCTGTGCCATGTGGAACATCTCTCTGGCCACGATTGAACTAGTGGTGCAGCAGCTATGAATAGTTTCTCAATGCTCTTAACCCCTTGTGCCACCAGAAAGACCCCTATTTAGCTATTTAATTAGAACTTAAAAATTCCTTTTCAAGTTATTTTGGACACACTAAGTTCTTATAAAGATAGTACAGGGAATTCCACATACCATTATCCCGCCTCTCTAATGTCAACACCTACCTATTCATGGAAAATTTATTAAAACTAACCCATGAATTTTGGTATAATATCATTAACTAAAGTACAGACATTTTCCGATTTCTTCAGTTGTCCTACAAATTTCAGTCATCTGTTTAGTATACAAGAGAAGATATCCTATTACATGTGTTTATACTCCCTCAGGCTTATGAAGGACAAAATGCACTGGACAATTAGAGATAATTTTATTCAGCCTATTGCAATAGGGAGAACATTTATTAATGAAGACTGTCTCAACATTTAAGTCTTGCATCTCATAGAGGAAGGCAAGCAAGCAAATCAGAGTTTTGGTAATGGTGGAGGGGAATCTTATCTCCAGGACGTGGGTCTCTTGGGTAAGGGACTGACGTCATGTGCAGTGTGGTCTTCTTCAGCTGTGATTAGTCCTCCCTCTTCCTCATCTGTCCTGATGTGGAATAATACTGTAGCACATTGTACAATGTGTCCATACTTTGTCTGGTGTTTACTCATGATCAGATCAAGATGTGGATTGGGAGAAGACCACAAAAGGGACATGTCCTTCCCATCACATCATGTTGTGAGCCCCTGCCATAAGTACTAGCTGTGATCATGATGGTAACTTGGTCACCTGGCAAAGGGCTATCCTGCAATTTTTTCCACTGTAATGTCACTAGTATTTCCTTGTATTAAGCACATTTTTGGTAATTGTGCTCCAGGCTCTGAGGATTCAGATCTTAACAAAACCTGTTGATTGCCTCTAAGTAGTTCGTACAAGCCCACAGATATGGAAGGGCAAGGGAGTTTAGACTGAATTTGGTGGAATGTTCCCAAATCTGAATCCCAGAGGAATCCTAGATTGGATTTCAGGATGGTGTGTGTCCACCAATAAAGGTTTCTCTACATGATCTCAGTTAAAGAATCTTCAAGGGATCTTTTTGCCATTGCAGTCATCCAACCAACCAAAATGAACAATTTCCTGGCTCTGTTTCACTGACAATTTGTCATTGCCTTTTAGGACTAGAAATCAGCTTTCAATAATAAAAATCAAAGAAGGAAAACATACCAACTTCTCTGCCCTTTAATGTATTAGACAGGGTGCGGAATCCAGACAGGAGATGAGAAGTGGAACAATGGAAGTAAGAATGTTCATGACAGAGTCTCTGACAATGTTTTCAGCCACTGAAGTGCCCTTATTGTAAACAGTTCTAGTTTTACTACAAAAAAAATGTATGAACCAAAGCAAGGAATTTGTGAGACATTCCTGGTTCCTTCCCATTTCATACTCCATAATCATTCCCCAAGCTGCATCAATGTTATTTTCTAAGTGTTGCTCACTGTTCTTTCTCAATCTGAGACCTTGGCCCAGCCCTGTCATCCCACAGAGGTCCTTGCAGTCTTCCTTATGGTTGGCTCACCCTCAGCAACACTACAGAGCATCCAGAATGTTCTTTGCAAAACAAATATCTGACCTTCAGGTCCTCCCCAACCCCAGATATCCTCCCATGCACACTAGATAAAATTTTCTTTTCTTGACAAAACCCAGCACCCCAAGTACTTCTCCATCCCTCTGGGTCAGCTTGTCTCCCTCAGATCTTAGTCTTCACTGCAGCAGCAATAATTCAGTTGGTTCACTTTCCACCTATGCTCGCACCTTCAATAATTCCCTTTATGCCAGTTCCACTGATTGATTCCTGTTCATCATCTCTGGTCTGATTTTTACTCATCTTTGAATAGTGTCCCTGACCTTTCCCTCTCTCAGATCTCTGGCACATTCTAAGTGTGATCTCCTATGACCCGCACTTAACTCTGATCTGTCACTTATCAACTGTGAGACTGATTGCATATTGTCAGTTAACCCTCTGAGCCTCTGTTCCTCCATCCAAAAATGCAAATGTAATCATAGTAAGTGTTTACTTACTATGAAGGAATAATCCATATATAGTGCTGGCTGACACTGTAGAAAGAGGCTTTGATGATTGCTGCCACTTGGACATTGCCAGTTATTTCTTTCTGTGATTATCCCCATCTTGAACTGGAAAGTCCTAAAGGGCAACATCTGAACCAGCATCATATTTGAATTCCCATCAAACAGTTCAGATCCCCTTACATGGTTTCCAATAATATTTAATAAAGGAAGATGAAGTGAAAACAAGGAATTAATTATATTCTTTTCTGAACACTATACAAAATTTATCATACATTGAATATAGATCAGTCATAAAATCGTGTTTTCTTGCAGGAGTGTAACTCACTGATAAGCATGATCAATACAAAAAGTATTTCAGTGTTTCCAATCTAAAACCTGATGGAATTCAAGAGAAAGAGCCAGGAGAAAAATAATTGCTAAACTGTTTTCCTTTAACAATGTCTTTCCATAAACATTTATTTTAAAAATAATGAGACAGTGGAAGAACTTCTGAATGGAAAAAGCTCTGCTACTCCAGATGTGCCAAAAGATTTCTAAATTCTAGCCCTTCTTTCAAGAAATGTCCTAATCACTGTAAAATAAGCTTTTGAAAAATGCCTAATATTCATCTTACATTCCTTGATGCTAACAATGACCTTGTGTCTTGGGCTCCTGATGAAGAAACCACATCGGGCAGCTGCAGGAGACACGGGCTGCCCCCAGGCTGCAGGGAGACAGGCATTGCCTCTAAGAGGAATGCAGTACATGCAGGAGTTCTTCATTGAAGATACTGTTTGCAGAAGAATCGCTCCATAATGTAATGAAGTGCCAAATCCCAGCGTTGATTTATTACATTACCCAATTTGTGGCTATGTGAGTCCTTTAGAAAATGTCAGAATCAAATATTTCCAACTCAACACTATCGATATTTAATAATCAGTTGTCAAAGCATTATAACAGTTGTTTTATCCCTCGTTGACATGGTTTCACTGTCATCAGAGTATTAATGAGGTCTAAGTATTTTCTACCTTTGCATCACATGTTCTCTCCTCTACAACAAGACCCCAAGCAACAATTGTTTTCTCATATCAGTCTCCATGTTTTTCCCACTTCCCTCCATCTTATCAGGCCAGCTTTCCTTTCTTTCAAAGGAATGTTCCCTCCACGGTCACATAGTAAGTTCAACTGTATCAAAACCAGTGTGAAATTTTCAGTCTTCCTCTCACCAAGCCTTTCACCAGCATCTGACACAATAGAGTTTTAAGAAACTATTTCCTGAGTGGGTTTTCCTGACACCACACCCTTCTTGGTTCCTGTCTTGTTCTTTGATGTGGTCTCCTCTCCCTCCAACTATACTCCGTCCTTTAAAGTCATCTCTATGTGCTGGCAATAGCCATCCTGGCACAGTCCTGCCTCAACATCGCCCTGGACAGGACCATATGCATAATGGAATAATAGCAACTTCAGGCCTAGACATCTCCAAAACCAAACTCTCCTCAAACTCCTCTCATGCTCCACCAGTAAGTCCACTGTTCCACTACTACCTTTCTCAACCAGAAGGACAAGAATCTCCAGTCCTCATGAACCCTTCTTTTCCTCTAAATATTCTCAAGCTCGGCATATCATCTCTGTCCTCCTCACCATCTGTGGCCAACTGCACCATTAGCTTACTGAAACAAGCACATCAAAGGACTACAGTATTCAGTGGGCTCTTATCATCACTAGAATAAAATCCAGTTTGGGTCATGTGTCTTCATCTGACAACCACACATAAAATTTGTTGACATAAAGTGATTACTAATAGTTCCAATATTTTTTAATGTCTGGAATTTCTATTGCTGTCCTCTTCCCACCCTCCCACCCCACTCCCAATCCCCAATCAATGTTATACATCTTTCCAAAGAAAGGCTTTCGAAACATTCTTAATGAAAGTGAGCAAATAATGAACTTTCCCTTTCACCACCCTACGAAAGGACAGCTTGCCCCGTCCAGAATTCTGAACATCTTTTTCTCTGGCCCATCACCAAACGCAGGCCATTCTCCTTGCCCAGCACACATTTCCCAGCTATGTTCACTTACTCATGCCATGAATATGACTATGGAAAAAATTATACCGGTAAAATGCTACTAAATATCAAGGACACATCTCTCCTCACCACTTGTGACTGTGCAAGTGCCTCGTGTTTCTTTCTCCTCTTCTTAATGGATCTGTCCTTCTAAAATGGAAAAATAAATGAATAAATAGATTAAAAAAAAAAGTAAATGTAGAGGATAAGGGTCCTCCTGAAATGGGAAGTTGCTTTTTTGTATATTCCCTATACACTCTCCACAACGTATCTAACATCACCTCACTTGCCTGACTTGTCTCACGGTAGCCATCCCTTTCTTGTGAAGGGCAGTGACTGCAGAGTATGGCTGTGAGGGTGCTCATTTCTCTGCCCCTTGGCCTTGTGTCCTCACCACTCTGTCCCTGTGGAGTCAAGTCCTAATGTGCTTAAACGAAGAAAAAAGCAGCGCTCCCCGGCTACCTACTGTTGAGTCTCCGTTTTGTCCTTGGCATCTATGTGACCCCAAGCACATGCATCCTACCCTGTATCATGGTCTTCTCACTGAAATAAAGGTAAGTTAGTCACCTGACTATATGGGAAAGAGGTGAGGGACTGTTGGTGATGACCAGATGCAGTGAGACATGCAGTGGCTCTCCTTTTCCAAACAGATCTGGAAGAAGAAGGCTGCCCGGGTGCAGCTGTCCACTGAGGTTCAGGCATTGGAACCTTGTGTTCCATCACTTCTTCATCCTCTTCTTTCTAACGCAACTTTTCAGAAAAGTTAAAAGAAGATGCCTTCTTTGCAATGTTGCCAACATTGCCTTTCCCTCATCTCTGGAACCCTGGCATTTCTTTTTGTTTTGTTTTGCTTTGCTTTGCTTTGTTTAAATATTTATTTATTATTTATACATACAGAACTGGAGTACAGGCCAGAGTTGCAGGGGCAGTGAGAGGATTCATCAGAGACAGAGTGGGGAACAGAACAGGTAGATGGAGGAAGTACCCTGCTGAGGGGAGCAGTGAGTGGGTCAGGAGAGGTCTGCTGCACCATGTGGATCATTTCCGGGGCCAAGAATTGAACTCATGCTGAAGCAGCTGCTACCATCTTCACATTGCTGCACTTTAACACAGTGCTGTACCAGCAGGGAGAGCCCTCTTTGTTGTTTTTTTAATATAGTATTTTTTTTTAAAAATTTATTTTTATTTCTTTATGCATGCAAGACTGAAGTGTAGGCCAGAGGTGTGGGGGGGGTGAAAGGATTCACCAAAGACAGAGTGGGGAGCAGAATAGGCATACTGACTGCTGAGGGGAGCACCCGGTAAACAGGAGAGGTCTGCTGCACCATGTGGGTCACCTCCCTGGCTGGGGATCCAACTCAGACCACAGTGGCTGCCTATAGCTTGACAGTGTTGAGACTTTAACCCCTGTTTCTCCAGGGAGGACCCTATGTCTACGGTTTTGTCTCTGACTCACCTGTTCCCTCCCCTCCTCTCTAGACCCCAGGGGCCACACCTTTGTTTTCTGCACAATCCAGAGGTGATGTATATATAAGAAGAGCTCACAGAAGTGAGGGTTTGGAAATATATTTAAAGTGCATTTAAGGGTAAGCCTGTCTCTGAAGTTGACAGGGACTTCAAAGAAAAAGCACACAGGAGCCTGCACTGGAGATGTAGCAGAAGAGCCTGAGCGCAGAGCCAGATAGCTCCAGATCTTCCATTTCCCCTTTCAGCAACAAAGTGTGCAACGCTTGAGTCACATTATCCACCGTACCTACATTTAATTACTTCCTCATCCCTTATGACATTTATTCTCCTACAGAAAACTTCCTAAGTTGTCCTGATTTTCTAGCTCTAATGATAATGGGGTGAGGAAAAAGGAGAGCTAGTCTATTGAATGGGCAGAGGTCCCTCCAAGTCTTCAGTGATTGCTGGCCAGCTGAGGAATCCTACAGCTGTTTGGATGACATGAGGAAGGGAAATTAAGGCAGAGTGTGATGTTGGCAGGATTGGGGGTTAGTTGTGTAAGAATGACGAAGATTTCTCTCCAAAACGAGACTTCCTTGGGCAGGCCTGTTAGACACATCGATCTGCAGCTTTCCCTGAGCAGAAGGGAAAGAGGTCTCTTAGCCGCAGCTTCATAATCATCCTCCTAACAGGAACAAATGATGAGTCACAAGAATACAGGAGCAATGGTGTACATGAACAAGAAGTTTCCAGTGCTTTTAAAACAAATTAAGAAGCACTGTGATGTTGGAATTCATGACTCCATTTCAGGTAATCTGTAGCTTAATCCAAATTCACTTTATAGACACCCCTTGCCAATATGAGAGTCTGTGCTTCGGGCCCCCAGCTGACACTTGTTGGAGTTAGATTCTTTCTCTTCCTGCTCCTCACTCATCTCAATGTACCTCCAAAGCCACTAGCTTGCAAATATAACTTCAGAGAGAGCCCACGACTTCTAGAGAGACTCCCACAGCAAGGGAGTGCTGTGATTCCCTTGAATACATTGATCCTTTCCCTAATTGCACAGAGTGACGATCCCAGCAACAGCTAGATTTCTAGTGGCATGGAGGGTGGGCTTCTCCACAGACCTGCAGCATCCTGCTCCACATCTACCTAGTGGATGGGCAGAACAGAGAGACTCTTGGGAGACCATGTGTCACTCAGTGGAAGGTTGAGGCAGCCAAGGCAAAGTTGGGACAGGAACCTTGAATCTGGGGCTGTAGGAGCCTCCTAATTTTGAGCCTCCTAAAGTCTGGCAGCTGCCTGCATTCCAGGAACTGATAAGTGTCAATGATGAATCAGTTTCTTAGAAGCAACTTCTATGCCCTATAAAAGCTTACCATGTTCCCCAGCGGGCACAGAATCAAGAATAGAGTGTGGTGGACCTGGATATTTCTGTGTAGGCCCTTCAGCTGGTTGGGTGGAGACTGGAGAAAGACCAAGCAGAAAAATAGTTGAAGGGACCCAGATGGCAGGAGCACAGCAGTGAGCAAGCTGCTGCCTGAGGAATGGTGAAAGAGGATGAGGGACGACACTGCTTACTGCAAGGAAGATTTTCAAACAGTGGTGCGGGGGGAGGGCACAAGTCACATTTAGTCTTTTGCTTATTTGTTCAGATTATAGCAGTTGGAGTTCATGAAATTGGAGTTCATGAAGGACACTGGTAATTAGAAATTGGAAATTGGGCTGTGTCCAGCCAGAGATAATAGACACATGGAAATAGAATGCTGGGCAGGAAGTGCTTCTAAATGAAGTGAAGGGAAAACATGCAAGAGGCTCAAGCCAGAGTCTTGGCATTTGGGGGTTAGGATGGGAAAAGAAGAAGCAGTGAGAGC
>NW_004567105.1:41595349-41600238 GCF_000260355.1 Condylura cristata
GAAGGGGCACACCAAGGAACTTTTTAAGCCCTGTATGTATGACCTGCTCACCCCCTTGTTTCCAACTATTTCAGCAGTAACCGTAAAATTCATTTTTTTGAGACTTAGATCATCAATATGGTGCTAAAATTGTGAAAGGCTATTATAAGAATAGTGTGTTGGAAGGTTCTAATTAATGGTGGAATAACTGTTCTATATTAAAACCTGGCAGTTTGAAGGAAAAAAAAACAGTAATTGCAACAGATGAATGAAACATGTTCATTAAGTATGAGACAATGGAAATGTTGATGCTGTTGTTATAGAGAAGTAAGAATCTCAGGATTTATAGACAAAAAGCCATTGTTTCCCACAGACATGGAAATCTTGAAAAGTTAAAGGCAGATAAAAAGATGGTAACATAAAGCATTAAAAAGGACGGAAAACTTTAGCAGCCACAATTTAGTAATGTTTTAATAAAGATGCATAATGAACAACATTCATCTTGCTATGAAACAAGAGAGTAATAACAAGTGAGAATTGTTGGAAGGAAGCACATATCTAAGACACTAGACTATGAGACAAGTGGAATTATCACCAAAGCAGTCACGTGACAGCCCACAGAACTGGCTTCTACATGGGTCTGAAAGCCCAGAAATGGCAACAGTTAATGTAAACACCGTAAAGAACCAGGATGCTGGCCCTCCATGGTGCAGCAGGTTAAAGCGCCGCACTGCAAGCCAGCCACTGCCACTTCAGCATGAGTTCGATCCCTGCCTCGGAGGTGACCCACAAGGCACAGCAGACCTCTCCTGACCGGCCCGCTGCTCCCCTCAGCAGTGTTCGTCCATCTGCCTGTTCTGCTCCCCACTCTGTCCCTGGTGAATCCTTTCACCCTCCACATCTCCGGCCTGTACCCCAGTTCTGGATGCATAAATAAATAAATCTTTTTAAAAAGAAAAAGAATCAAGATGCTGAACAAGGATGAGGGAAGGGGAGCACAGAGCACTATGGTGAGGACGAGGGGTGCTTTGGTGGTCGAAGTGATAAGAGGATGCCACCGGAGGGGTAATCCCACACTGTCAGAATACTAGCAAGGATGTAAAACAATGATACTTCCAAAAGTAAATAAATAAACTTAGAGTCAGGATGCTAGATGGGCAGAATTCCTCCTGGAAGATGACAACCTCTTCCTGGGGAAATCCATCTGACCAATTCAGTGTTTCCTCTCAGGAGTCACTATTTTTTTCCTAAACTCCAGCCATGAATACTGCTTCTGGAATGTCTAAGACCTTCAACCTCATGAGCAGCTTAGCTTCCTTTTAGATGAGCCAACTGGCTCCTCCCTTTCTCCCCTTCCCTACCACCCTTGGATGTCTTTTCTTTAGTGGCTTACTACTTTATTGCCAAAATCTCTTTTGTGCAATGTTCAACTTAGGAACTATCTTTTACTTCCCACCCCTTGTCTCTGAGGGGAATCCCAATACCTGTTCTTCAGTGTCCTGGGGCCTGAGGCAGGCAGCCCTTCCCACTGGATGTGCAGTGACATTGCAGGGGTGACCCTGTGAATCACTGAGTCTCAGGTGCCTCAGTTTCCCTGTATGGAGGGAAGGTGATTATAGGAGAGAGTGGTTCACACATGCACCACAGTAGCCATGAACATTTGTGCTCACTGAGTGTGGTCATCTCCACCACCCATTAACCAGGCCCCTGGGTGAGCAGAGCACTGTGAGCGCTACTTCCCAGAATCAGAGCTGACACACTATAATGGTGCACCAGGGAAGAAGGCCCAAAAGGAGGCGAAGGAACAGGAGGTGGTGTGGTTTCGGCTTATCTGGACAACAGGTTAGATTCTCTGTTAACTTCTCTAGATGATGATTTTAAAACAGCACGTAAATGTTGTATGTCACCTATGATCAAGTTGTTGCAGGGTAGCCCCGAGTGGACTGGGCCGCCTGTCTGTGAGGCCTCACCCACGCACTCAAAACTCAGTTATACTGCAGGCACACACAAAAAGGTCAATAACGGGTTTATTTACAAAAGGGGAAAGAAATAGGAAACAACCCAGGGATAGAGGGCGGGATACAAAGTCTATGGAACACCTGAGTCACACGGTCCGGAGAACCGTTTCCCGAGCAAGAGAGCGATAAATGCAATTGCACCCTATTTATCCCCCAAATGTCCCAGAATTCCTGCTAGCTCCACCCTTGGGTCCTCACAGTTTTTTCCCTGGTACTGCTGGGAGTTGTAGTTTCCAGTCCCTGGAGTAGGAGGTAGAGTCCATAAGACTCTGCGGAGCTCCCTTAGGACAGCCTTTCCCTTAACAAAATGACTAAAGAAAAGACCAAACATTGATATACTTTCACCTTGAGCACTATTCAAACCAATATGAGTAAATTGAGCTGATTTGACCAAAGAAGTCAGAGTTGGGGGGAGAAAGTGACGGGGCCTGTTACTGGCACTGAGAATTGCCTGCAAATCAGGGTTTCTTATGAGAAGGACAGAAAATAGACTGGAAGTCAAAAAAACATGGTCATGAAAGATGAGAGGCTAGACTGCTGCTGACACCTCAGTCTCATTAACCAATCTAGGACTTTCGATGGTGTAGAGGATTCCAGTCCCTCACCCTACCGCTAGAGTCCAGCCAGACAGATTTCAGCCTTTGAGTGACCGCAGAACTGTGTGTTAGCCACATTTCGGAATAAAGACCCACCCAGGCACAGTCTCCCACATGTGAGATAAGTTTCAGCTCCCAGCTCCAACATTGCCTTGCAGATTAAACCCAGAAGTGCTGCAGGTTGTGATCTCAGGTGGGTGTTAGGGGTGGGTCTCAGATATCTGCAGGAGTGGCTGGTGGTGCTGAGATCCCCAAAGTCAGAGCCCATTAATACGAGGAGCTAGGAGCCCTTACCCTGAATGGGTTTTTGTTCCCTTAATTCCCTTCACTGGCACTGGAGGAAGAATGGGGGCGGAGTCTGCTGGGGTAAGCTCTCAATATCTGCAGCACAAAGCTCTCCTTTCTCAAATCCTCTTCTGAAAGCCCACTGCCTGGCTAGTGTAGTGGCAGGAAAATCAGGTAACAGGGGCCATCAGCAGCTGGCCTCTTGCTGGGCAGTGCTGTTGGAATGTAGTCTAAAAAGACATTTCAATTCTGTTTCAATCCCTTGTTCTGCCCTAGACTAAATTCCTTCTCCAAGGAGGGGAAAATGCGTTGCCTTTCTCCTGTGAAGTCCAGGGGCTTTTGTTCTGTGCCTTGCTCGAGGAGCACCTCAATGTCTTTGTAAACCTCTGAAGGCCCTCCACACACAGAGAAACACACACGCACTCACACACATACAAGTGTGCACGTGCACACTCATGCACCCATGGGAAGAGGGCTAATGAGAAACACTGGACACAGCGGTTCATCTATGTATCCTGGTTGAGACTGCAGAGTCCTGCAGGCCCCAGACACCGTGTTCTGGGAGGTGCAGGGGATGTGAATAGTGTCTGTGCAGCTGGAGATGGTGCAACATCAGCTCAGAAAAAAAAGGACCTCAATGATGTCCTGGGGCCCTCCCTGGTGGATCAACAGGTTAGGATGCAGCACTGCGAGCTGGCCACAGCCGCTCCAGTGCAGGTTCGATCACTGGCCCCAAGGTGACCCACATGGTGCAGCAGATCTCTCCTGTCTCGCCAGCTGCTCCCCTCAGCAGTGTACTTCATCGATCTGCCTGTTCTGCTCCCCACTCTCTCTGGTGAATCCTCTTACCACCCCTACACCTCTGGCCTGTACCCAGGTCTGCACACATAAATAAATAAATCTTTTTTTAAAAATGATGTCTCAGCAGGGAGAAGAGAAGACAAATACTCAGGAGAGTCCAGCACAGGCCTGGACAAGACAGTGTCCTGAAGATGGAAGTAAGGCATTCAGTTTCTCAAGGTCATTGTGGCTAAACCTGAGGACATGATGGGGCCGGGGGTGGGGAAAGGGTCTGCGTGCAGGACTCCCTGCTCTGGGTCTGGCATGGACTCACCCACCAGGGTTTGGGGAGCTGCCTGGTGCCAGTGGCAACATATCACAAGGAGGGGGGGGAAGTAACACATACGATTACCAAATCCATTAGCCTGTTTTATTTTCAAGTTCTACATGTTTATTGATAACAGAGAGATGATCAGGGAAAGAGTGGTGAGATGTGCTCCCTGCGAGCATCTACCCCCAGCTGGCTTCCTGTACCGAGATGGTGCTGGCAACGTGCAGCACAACAAACCCTCAAAGAAAACCACACTGAACACACACAGTGGCTCAACCCAGGTTACCCCAGGCCACGTGCTCTCGGACACCTGTCGCTAGGGCAGGCATGTGCTGGATCACAGCTCAGCTTTCCCCTGGCTCTAAGTTTGGATTTGCTCAGTTTCTTTAAGCAAAGTGGATCATGGCCCCTGTCTGCTTGACTTGCAACAGAAGATACTAAGGTTAGACAGATCCAAAGGTGTTTTGTTTTCTATATGAAGGTTTAAAAAAAAAAAAAAAGATTTGTTTATTTATGCATACAGAACTAGGATACAAGCCAGAGTTGCAGGGCCGGTGAGAGGCTTCACCAGAGACAGAGCAGGGAGCAGAACAAGCAGATCCACGAAGTACACTGCTGAGGGGAGCAGCGGGCGGATCAGGAGAGGTCTGCCGCGCCATGTGGGTCACCTCCGGGGCAGGGGATTCAACTCAGACTGAAGCTGCTGCGGCTAACTTGCAGTGCAGTATCCTAACACGCTGCACCACCAGAGAGGGCCTATATTAAGGCTTTGACACCTGGGGTGCTGCTGATCCTAGAAGGACTGGCCTGCCCCAGCTTTTACCAATTTCTAGGGAGAACAAAGCCCTCTTGCAATGGTGTCTTTGGTATATGAGAACAGCCTCCTCGGTGGGGCTCTCA
>NW_004567105.1:41600778-41611513 GCF_000260355.1 Condylura cristata
GTCATTTGCAAATATTTTTCTCCCAGGTTTGCCTCTTTTTCTTTTCTTTTCCTTCTTTCTTTCTTTCTTCTTCTTCCTTTTTTTTTTTTTTTTTTCAGGGGGTTGGAGGGTTCTTTTCTACCAACTCTCTTACCTGGCCCTCTACTGTGTCCGAATTTCTGTGTAAATTGGATGATGTAATGTTTTCAGGAATGTGATTTAATTTCCTGGAGTATTTTCAGTTGTTTCAAAAAAAAAAAACTCATCCCCTCTTCCTTTTGTGGTAAATGCTATTATTTCTGACTCAAATGTGTCTCCTGTGTTGGGGGACAGATGGTGGCATCCATCCCAACAACTTAGACTAGAGTTTGGGCCAAATCACTGATAACATGAAAGAGGAAAAAATGTGTTTGGGGGTTTCTGTGAAAGGAGAAGACAGTGATGGAAAAGCTTGCCTTTGGCCACGTGGTTTGCTAACCTGGAAACAAGGTGCTGGAACTGGCATCTTGAAACCACAAAGCTTGCAGTGTTCTCCCAGTAACAGGGATCACCAGTGCAGGGTATCCTGGGAGAGGAGAGAAAACACTTAGGTTTGAGGCTTGTGACGCAAAGGCCTCCCTATGTATGATTTCACTAGTGATTTGGTCTGTCATCTTTTGGTGCCTTTTTAGGCCTTCCCACTGACTTAGAAATCCCTGAACAGCTTTTCCTTCACTTTAGGCCTGTATCAGTGTCCCCTTCTCACTGCTGACACCGGGGGCCCAGCCAGGCCCATGGAGCAGCTGCTGCAGATTAGGGGACTGACACAGACCCACCCCCTCACCCCCATCCCTGTTTCCTGGGTCTCCTTCCCGCCAACAGAAACACATCTCCCCCAGTCCCACACACATGTTCACATCCCTTGCCAGCCCCCCAGGATGGAATTTCCTCTCATTACACTAAAGAGCCAAAGATGGAAAGGCAAATCTATAGAGCCTGGGACAGAACAAAACCCTCTCAACCCCGTCCAATCCTTGATGAAACTGATACTGTATTATCCCAATTCATTTGTTTTTATTTTCATAGTGTATCTAGCCCATAGCCAGGGATTTATACCAAAGTTCTGGGAACCTTGGGGTTTGGGCCAACCTCCAGCAGATGTGTCTGGTCTCTGCAGCCATCCTGGCCCTAACTCCATTGAGGCCATGGCCACTCTAACCCTCACCAGGGGCACCCACAGATTTTCTTCCTTTCTTGATTAGATTATATACACTTCAGAATATAGATGGTGTCTACTATGTGTTCCCTCAGGAAAAGCTTACCTCAAGTAAGATAAATGAAGTGAAGGTCACCAATGAGTTAGTGGTTCTTGTACTTCTACAAGAGCCTACAGATTCATGGGTCTTTTGCTCTTATTTCCCATTGGGTGTCAGAATTCACCTCCTCGATGTTCCAGGACTGGGGTCTCTGAGAAACACATCACCAGTGTTCATGATCACAAGCACAGTCTCTAGAATCCTTGATAGTATAACTATCCACTCCTGTTGATGCATTCTGCATCACACAAACATAGTAATAGATTTAACATGCCTCTCAGGAACACATGAGCAAGATTCTCTGCAGCTGGCCTTGTCCCTGTCTAGACAAAAGCCCTCCTTGCTGGGACCCTTCACCTGCTCCCCTTTCTTCTGCCATCTGATCCTGCAGGAGTCCAATGGAATATTAATCAGCAATCAAAAAAGATAAACTCATGCCTTTTGCAGCAACATGGATGGAGCTGGAAGGGATCATGCTTAGAGGAATAAGACAGAAAGAATAAGAAAAATACTGAATGTTTTCAATAAGGGATCTGGGAGAAAGAGACAAATGTAATAGAGTAAAAATGAAAACAATGAACAACTATAAACCAGAGACATTTTATGGAGGTGGAAGAGGGAATGGGATGGGGCTGGGGTGGGAAGAGTGGTGATGGTACATGGGTGAACTGATGGCAGGAAGCTCATGGGGATTACCACTGAGATGGGAAAATGCACAAAATGAAGAACAATGTAAAAAATAAAAAATGTAATAATAATAATAAAAAGAAGTCCAATCCCTAAACAAAACCAGGGCACTTCACCTGAGCTGTGTTTCTCTGGAATTTTGTACTGATCTTCCCTGCCTGTATCACAGGGAATTAAAGACTCGTGGATCTGTCCACTCCGTGGACACGTTTGCTCCACAGGCTCAGCTGTAGGCCTCTGGTCCACGGCTCCTGTCCAGGGGCACAGCACCTGCCACTTCCTTTGTTGACTAAAGGAAAATAATATTCAGATTAAATTCAAAGCGTCTTGCATTTTCCCTGGACACAATAAAGTTTGAGCTACTTGATATGTCACAATAAATCTCAGACAGGTGAGGATGGTAGCAAATCTTCACAGACTCATGGAGAAAAATAGAAGAAAAGTTTGTAACTTCAGACTAATGATGAAAAATGCAGAGAAATGACCTCTCGTGCATATAAAAAACTCATTTTCCAGGTTAAAATACTAAGAAAAGACAGGTATCTCTTTGTTTTTAATAGAAAAATTGGGTACGTTGATGATCAAGCAAGACTGAAGCTATCTAGGTACATGACAAGTGCTGGGTTTGGTCATCAGGATGGGCATCTCCTAGAAAGGGCAGAAGGCAGTGTCCACAGTTTCCTCACCCATCCATGCTTTCTCTGCACACCCCATTTCTGGTCCATTAAAAACCAGATGTCATTCTACAGTTCTGCTATTCAAGCAGGTTAATCCAAAATGTGCTTTCCTATCATGTGATTCCTAAGTTAGGTACAAGGCCTAGTAGCAAGATCTGATTATGTTTATATCATTTTTTTAAGATTTATTTATTTATGCATACAGAACTAGGGTACAGACCAGAGGGGCAGGGGCAGTGAGAGGATTCACCAGAGACAGAGTGGGGAGCAGAACAGACCGACAGAATAAGCAAATTGCTGAGGGGAGCAGCAGGAGGGTCAGGAGAGGTCTGCTGCACCATGTGGGTCACCTCTGGGGTGGGAATCGAACTCATGCTGAAGTGGCTTTAGCTTCTTAGTGCAGTGCTTTAACCACTATGCCACAAGGGAGGGCTCATGTTTATATCATTTTTAGCATAGTATATTATCTGTGGCATACTATACCATAATAATTCAGGAAAGAAAGAGCGAAAGGAGAAGGAGGGAGAAAGTGTGGGATCTCCTAGGAATGTATTTCCTGTTTTTATTGCTTTGAATCTTGTAGAACAGGATATATAATTCAGAAATAACTGGACAATTTATGTAATTATAACCTAGCATACTAGTCTTAACTAAAAAGGAGACTTTCATCATTTTCAAATGTTTCCTACCCTAAGCTAATATATTATGCCATATTTAAACTCTTTGACATTATCAACATATCTTTCATTTAAAAATGAAATAAAATAGGAAAATAGGACATCACTTACAGGTATTTGTATAAAAATTGATCTGTCTTTCACTAAGAAGTTCTAATAAAGCAAAGAATATTCCTCGGTGGACATTTTCCCTGTGAAAATACAGTTTCTACTACCATCGCTGCTTTTGTTGATTTTGTTGCTCTATTTTGTGGTGATGATTGGTGTTTATTTTTACACCATAAGTTTTATCAGTAGTCTCCACTATACTTCTAGAAACAAAGTTGTTATTTTGGATAAACAAAGACTTAATTGTGTTTTCCTTATTTTTGGATGGATCCAGCTAAATTTAGAGAGATTAAAAGTGGGCCTGTGCAGCCACAAGAAGAGGTGGGGTTCATGTAAGTTTGTCAGAGACAAAGCCTCCCCCTAATCCCCCACACCGTTAACAGCTCCCTAATGAACACCTGTGAAGATAGCAGTTTAAACATAGGAACTATCAGAATTTGTGGGGAGGGGGAAGGCGTTGCTGGCAGAATCTCTTGGAGTCAATAACTAGCCAGTCTGGTCACATGATGGTAAGATCAGTCACTCTACTTGCATCAAAAAGAAGGAGAATGTCCTCATCATCTTATCCATCAGAATAATCAACCTATGATGTATTCTGATGAACTAAGGAAATTTCTATCAACACATTCTGCTCTATGAGGGTTTGTTTGTTTTTGTTTTTTGTTTGTTTGTTTATTTGTTTGGTTGGTTTTTTTCGGCATATTTACTGAGGAGAAGAGGAGCATGAGTGATCAGTGGCAAACTATGAAAGCAAGGTGCTATGAAATAGGGAGATGAGGCATTTATGAAAATTCAATACTGAAATATCCCAGCTGACATTTCTTTGGGAAAATACAGGAAAGATCAGCTATATGGCTGTAATCTGTAATTTTGGAGGGTGGTGATTAGCAGTCAAGCTAGGACAGGAGCGAGGGACCATGGGAGTGGAGGGAATTTTGCACCACACTGCAGCAAGGGAGGGGGGCAGCAAGAGGAAAGGGAGTGATGTGGCTGTCCAGAGGTGGCCACACACAGCGCTGAAAGAGGACACAGGGACTGATCCCCTCACTCAGCAAGCATGGGGCACAGAAACACAGTGGCCCATTTCTTGCTCTAAAGTTGATGGTGTTAAGGAAGGAAAGGGGATATCAGCATGAAGTGAGGCCATTCAGTGAGAATGCAGACGCAGACTAGAGGAGGAGGAGAGAGAAACTTACATGACTCTGGTCAAGAGGAACTGAGTCAGGAGTCCCAGTCAGGACACAGTGGTCCCTCAGTGTTAGTTGTCGTGATTATACAACTGTGAACATGTAGCCTAATTTATGTCATCTTGTATGCATTCACTCCACCTGTTGTGATCTCTTAGGGGTTTCAGGTGATTATGTGACAACCTCTCTCTGCTTACAGCTGAATCTATAACAGAAAGTTCATGTATAGCCATGTTTGCAGAATAGGGGCCTAATTTTTACAGACCATATTTCATATTTCATAAGAATAAGGGGGATACTGTGAAGTCATTAAAGGCCTATATGCATAGCAGTTAGTTCTAGTCAATGGCACATGAATACGAAGTGACTCAGTCTAGTCTACTAACAACAGGGACAGAAGCTCACTCAGGACTATTTGCCTCAAGTACTTCGCAGCAACATGGAGAGAAACCTGATTCCCAAGATAACTTCTTATTTCTGGGAAGAAATAATTAACTGTCTGCTTGACTCCCAAGGATACTTTGGGGACATAAAATCTAATCACTAAACTTTCTCCATATGAGACAAAGAAGAAAGTAACTTTTGCTTTGGAGAGGAATAAAAAGGATAGAAGGACCCAGGACAAGGATAGCCAAGGTCCACAAGATGAGTCATTCCTCTGAGGTCTGAGGTCTCCAGTCCCAGCTTGTAGGGTGAGACATAGGTGTGCATGTAGAGCCCATGGGTGTAGCTGGTGAAAGGGAAGGTCGCAGGTGTAGCTGGGGAGAGGGAAGATGGGCAGTACAATGAAAGCATGAAAGTATCTCTTACAAGAAAGCAATTGGCAGCTGGTGGGAGGGAAGATGGGAAGGCAGTGTTGGATCTATCCCACCACATCCCAAATCCAGCACCTTCTCCAGAGTCATGGGAAATTATAGAGTTGTGGTATGAGTTAGGAAGTTGTGGGAATGGGCCACATTTACTCTGTGGGACTGTATTCAAGATCCTGATGACATCTGGTAGACATGCATTGTGTGTGTTATGAGGTACTCAGCAGCCCAATCTATCCATTTGTAGAATCTTTGAAGTTAAAGTGGGAAAGATAGAACCTCTAAGAAAACATTATCTGTTCATATGAATCTTCCCAGACCACAAATACTACTCTTCCAGAGTAAACAAGCTTATTCCAGAATCTGCTGGGCAACTTAAAAAGCACTAAGTACTCAGATGCTGCAACTCAGTAGGTCTAGAGTGGAACTGAGAAATTGTCTAGAGACTAATAGTACAGTTGAGACTCACTGGCCTCAAGTGGATTGAATCTATTTAGGATCTTTCATATATAGGTGGCCTTTTTGTTCCAAGAGACCCTGATAATTTGGAACATGAAAACTGAGAGAGGGCACTAAAGAGGTTATGTGCATCAGGTCACACTGGTTCCCATGAGAATCTAGTGCCCACTGTATTTAAAGTGTGGGGCTCCAGAAGGATCCCTGGAGCAGCCAATGCTCCCATACCAGCTCTCTATTCTGCTACTCGGTGAACTCTAACCTGTGTAACCAGGATGCCCACCTCAGTCCTCCTTCACTGACTTGCCTACAGATGGGACTCAGAACTGTAGCTAGGGCTTCTTTCTTGGAAAAAACACTATCTAATCCAGCATGACAGATGAGCTCCCCACTAACCCCTGGAAACTTCATGCAGTTTTCCAGACTTACCTGCTGTCTTGTTCCATATCTTAAATTACATTGTTGACACAAGTCCATCATTTCTTTTCAGTGTTCCTCTTCATGCTTGTGTTTGATGTGTGTTTGTTTGTTCTAAATTTAACTACAAATATTTTCCAGGATTTCAGTCATGCATTTCATACAATTGGGTCCAAAATCACCACATCTAAGGCTCTTTCTCTCTTTCTGGGATGCCAAAGTTGATGAGTGATTATTATTATTAGGCCACCCCATTGATCACTTGCCCTAGTCCCCACTTTGTAGAAGCATTTTCTCTATCTATTTTGAATATTTTGAAGAAACTCAAAAGTTTTCTTTTTTTCTTTTTTTTTTTTAAGATTTATTTATTTGTGCATACAGAACTGGGGTACAGGTCAGAGACTCAGGGGTGGCGAAAGACTTCACTAGAGACAGAGTGAGGAGCAGAACAGGCAGATCTACGAAGTACACTGCTGAGGGGAGCAGCGGGCGGGTCAGGAGAGGTCTGCTGCGCCATGTGGTCACCTCCGGGGCAGGCGGGGCTCGAACTCATGCAGAAGTAGTTCAGCTTCTCAGTACAGTGCTTTAACCCGCTGCGCCACCAGGGAGGGCCTCAAATGTTTTCTTTTTATGGTTGACCATGTTACTCTCCCCACTAACCGTAAGCAAGACTTCTGATTTCCTCACATTCTCATCATTATCACTTGACATTTTGCTAACGGTCATCTTACCAAGTTTGAGGTGACATCTCATTGTGGTTTTGATTCACATTCCCCTGATGATTAGTGATATGCATCTTTTATGTACCTGCTGGTGATTTATATGTATTCCTTAGAGAAATGGCTATTCATACTATTCGACCACTTTTTTAACCTGCTTATTTACATATCTTGATATTAAGTTGTAGAATTCCTTATCTATTTTGGGGGTTAACTCCACATTGAGTACATGACTTGTAAATACTTTCTCCTACCCTGTAGTTTTTTCTCTTGTCATTTACTGTGCAGAACCTGTTAAGCTTGACATATCTATAGTTTCAGTTATCTGTTTTTATTTTTGCTACTTGTGCTTTTGGTGTTATGTCCAACAAATCTCTGCCAATACCAATGACAAGGTCTTTTCCTATGGAAAACACCACAGGTATAAAATTGTTACTATAAACCTTGAATCAAATGTAAGGTATAGCTTTTGTCTAAACACATTTGACAAATGGTAGTATGAGTAGATGAAAACATTTAATGATGACACCAATCAGCATTTGAAACAGATTTTAGTATCTTGGTCCTCTAAGTCAAAAATTTAGAAAGCATGCACGTTTAAAATAATTACCTAGTTTGCATTCCTGCACATAGTATCCTTCTAGTTGGCCAAGTAAAGATTATGAATATAATCTAGTTGCAAACTATCATTTTAGGAGGGTTTTTAAGTGTTCCAGCAATTTAATCCAACCTGAAGAGGCTGTTGTGAGAACTTCTAACTTGTAGCTGATTAGTCAGCACAGCACCCAGCCCATGCTCCCAACACCCCCAAAGAAAATCCCTCAAGAGCATTTCCTACAACAAATTACAAGTGACCATCCCATTTTTCTTGATGCAGACAGGCAGCGTTTCTGAATTTAAAATGCTTGTCTATGAGCTTTAGTGGACTAAAAAAATAAACCACCATTGGCTCACAAAGATAACCTCATTTCAGAGGGAAATAACCCAACAGCACTGTTTTTATGGAAACCACAGAAACTTATCATCCTGTCTCCAAGTCCCAGGCTCAGCTAGGACCAGCTGCTTTCCAGACTTACACTGCACTTTTGTGTCTTGTTTCACACAAGCAGAACAATGCCGCTTAGCCACGTAATCATTCAGTTGCTGTCACTTATTTCACCAGCACTTGATGGAGCAGGTGCTATAGGCTTAGCGTGGTACTACAAGATCAGTTAAATGTGCTAAGGCTGGTGTGAAAAAAACACACCACACTACATTTGGGAAGAACAGGGGCAAAGAAGAGTTGCTAATTTAACCAGTGATATGAACAATTTGTAAATATCATTCAAAACAAAAATAAGTCCCTGAGTTTGCCTTCACCCTGAAATAATAAAAATGCATTATTTTCTATAAGCTTTCAAATTTGCAAATTCTCAAAACAGAATCTTAACATTATCTAATCTTATCAAATAAGACTCTAGAATAGCAAATTTTGTAAACACTATGCCTGATTTTCAATTACTTTATTAAATTTTCTGTTGAAAGGCATTAGAACACAAATATAATTTCTACTGAAAAACATGAAAAAAAATGTTTAAAATACCTACAATGGTCACATTTTCTTATAGATACAGGAAATTTATTGCAAAAATTGTATCAGCTATTGCTGTCTTTTCACAAAGGTTTTGAAATATAGAATAGTCCCGAAACTTGACATATCTAGATAATGAACTTTATTTTTTTATTTTTCAAGTGTATCATTTTTTTACTGAGATATCATTGGTTTAGAATATTCTATGCTATTTAGGGGTGGAGGTTCACATTTCTTCAGATATGTGTTACCACATACCCACCACCAAAGCACCCATTATCCTCCACCATTACCCACCAAAACCCCCACTTCTGCTCAGTTCCACTGTCTCATTTTGGTAGCCCTCAATTCTGGTCAGATTTCTGTGATTCTTCTCATTTAGTTTTGTTTATTCCTTTGTTTTGCCTCTTTATACCCCACATGAGTGAAATCAAACTACATTTACTTCTTTCTTCTTCCTTATTTCATTTAGCATAACCCCCTCCACTCACAAATGGTAAGATTTCATTTCTTTTAAATAGCTGAGTAGTATTTCATTGTTCATATATACCACATCTTTATCCACTAATCTGTTGTTGGACAATTAGGGTTTTCCCCATGGCACATCTATAGTAAACAGTACTACAACCAACATATGAATGCATATATCCCTTCAAATTAGGTTTTTGTGTACTTTGTTGGTTTTTTAAAAGACTTATTTACTTATACATACAAGAAGTGGGAAGCAGGACAGAGGTACAGGGGGGTGAGAGGATTCATAAGCGACAAAGTGGGGCAGAACAGGTCAATCCACTCAAATACACTGCTCAGGCTAGCATGGGTGATTCAAGAGAAGTCTGCTGTGCCATGTGGGTCACCTCCCCTGCTGGGGAACGAACTTGTGCTGCAGTGGCTGCAGATAGTTTCACAGTGCTGTGCTTTAACCTGTTGTGCCACCAGGAAGAGTCCTGTTTTTGTGTACTTTGGATAGATAAGTAGGAATGGAGTTGCTGGGTCTTACAGAAGCTGTATTTTTTATATTCTGAGGAACCTCCACACTGCTTTCTGTTGTATCAGTCAGAATTCCCACCAACTGTGTAAAAATGTTCCTTTTTCTTCACATCATTGCCAATGCATGTTTCCAATTTCTCTGTGTGTGTGTGTGAGAGAGAGAGAGAGAGAGAGAGAGAGAGAGAGAGAGAGAAGGGTAACATTTTAATTATGGTTCAAAGCTAGTATTACAAATATTGAATAAATGCTCATTGGTCACTGATTTACAAGGAGATTTCACATATTTCATTTTTGAAAATGTTTTTTCACTCATGTAAATACTGCTAAATGAATAAACATGTGATTTTAATTGACCATATTAATTGCTTGGAAGACAATTTCAAGCATTCTCTTGAAAACAACTCTTTAACCCCCAATTTTGCACAAAAATTCAAAAATCCCTCTTCCCTATTCTCAAAACTATGGAGTATCTGACAGGACCTTAGGAAAGGTGGCTAGAGTGTATGTGGTATTGCCTGCCCAGGGGTTCACAGTAAGACCCCACCTTTTGAGTGACCACCTCCTTCTGTTCATGAAAGGATGTGGATGAGCCACTGTGTTCTTGTGCTTCAGGACATGACCACTAATAACGCAGCTTAGTAGAAATATGCAGGGTGGGCAGCATGGCCAGGTATGGACATTACTCCCTTCTCTCAGTTCTTACTAACTTTATGGAATAGACAATGGAAATGTCATACCACATCACAAACAACATTCAATTATGTGTCCTCTACATGTGTCTTCTGTACACTTCTAATGTTTTTTTTTTTTGTTTTTGTTTTTTCCATACAAGTTAGTTGACCACGGGGATTTGTTGAATATATCAGCTCGACAAGTCATTTAGACATAGGGCCAAACATTATTCTGAGTAAGTCTGTGAGGGTGTTTTTTAATGAGATTAACATTTAAGTTGGAGTAAAGCAGACCATCCTCCCCAATGCAGTGTGTCTCAGACAACTAGTTGAAGGCTTGATTCAAACAAAAAGGCTGAGGAGGATCCTCCCTGGTGGTGCAGCGGTTTAAAACACAGCACTGAGAAGCTAAAGCCACTTCAGCATAAGTTCCATCCCAGCCCCAGAGGTGACACACATGGCATGGCAGACCTCTCCTGACCCACCTGCTGCT
>NW_004567105.1:41611883-41640774 GCF_000260355.1 Condylura cristata
TCTCCTGACCCGCCCGCTGCTCCCCTCAGCAGTGTACTTCATCGATCTGCCTGTTCTGCTCCCCGCTCTGTCTCGGGTGAATCCTCTCACCCTCCGCATCTCTGGCCTGTACCCCAGTTCTGTATGAGTAAATAAATAAATCTTTAAAGAAAAAAAAATGACTGAGTAAAAGGGAATTTTCTTGCCTGACTGCTTCACTAAGACATTGATTTTTTTTCTGACCTTTCGATTTAGACTGAAATATAGTTCTGTATGTGCCAGTTAGCATTGGGAATAAAATGTACTCATTGACTTTGCTAGTTCTCCAGCTTGTTGACTGCAGCTTGCTTGGGGCTTCTTCTCACTCTCAGTAATCATGTGAACCAATTTCTTATAATAAAGAGTTATATATAACAAGATATGTATAGTTCCTGTTTGTGTATATAAACATATATATCCAGAGTTATAGATATCAATGCAGATAGATGAGAGAGACTAGTAACTCTAAATACTTCTCTAAACACTTCTGTTTGATGGCAAATGCAACCTTCATCTATCCACTGACAAAACTCAGGCTTAGGACCAATGTTAATCATCCATTATTCATGGAGTAAGGAAATCTCTCATGGGGAACTTCTAGAAATATACCATGGGAAGAGATAGGTAGGCTTCCCACAAAAGAGAAAAATTACCCAGACCAATAATTCAATCTATTAAATTATGTGTTCAAAACTTCAGTGTTCAAAACTTCACTTGTTCCATTTTTAATTTCTACTCTGAAACAGTACAAATGCCTACTTAAGAAATTTATTCTTCATCCTCCTAATCTACATATGTTTTCCTGTAATTACACAGCACCCATTCCCTAGTCAAACAAAATACATTTAGACCCAGGCACCAGCAGTGAAATGTGGACTAGAAACAATCATAAAAGATTATTTATAACTAAAAACTCATTTAGACAGTGCATTTACACCCCCAAACCCATCTCTAGTCACTTGGTATTGCAATTTTAGCATCTTGGAGTTAAGCACTCAAGTGAAAAGGAAGTGAATACAGCTATCAAATAAGATCATAAATAAGATAGAGAATTGAAGTAGGAAATCTTAGGTAAGGACCTCACAGAGGCTTTTAGGTAGGACTGATACCATAGCCACAGTCTCCATGGGGTAACTGAGTAGAATTGTCTGCCATCTGGGCTCCCATTCCTGACTCCCAGCTGAAATTGGTAACTCCTAATGTTGATCCTCTTCTTCTGTTAAGACGCTCTCTAGGAATATAGTTCTGTATGTGCCAGCCAGCATTGGGACTTTAATCTTTCATTGACTCTCCTGGTGATTGACTTTCACAAGCACCATCAAATAGGACTGATGAATATTCAATGGAAATACTGTCCTATGGAACAGTATGGAAATCCACCCATCTTCCTATCAGAACTGAGAACCTTGGCAATGAAGAGATACCTGTTACAAGAGGGACAGCCACATGACCTACAGATTCTTTGTTCATAAAATAAAGTTATAGTCTACAACAGTAGAGCACTTTAATGTTATCAGTTGTCCTAATGTGACATAATTCAATTTTTTATTATCCTTTAGGAACAAGAGAAAACTTGCAGGCAAGCCATAGATTTAAAGCATGCAGCAGGGGAAGGAAGATCATAAGGGACTTGGGTCATCACACCACTGTCATGATGGTGGGAGAATTAATAGCACTACATAAAAGGGGAGAAATTAAATATTGTGCAAAAATGAGCAATGATGTAAGGAAATCTTATTCATCACTTTGTACTGTAACCTCTCTTTCCAACACTGCCAATAACACTGAATGTGTACACAGGACATGGGGAGACAATCAGCTCTTGGGAGTCTCCCTACACCTTCATGGTGCCAGAGACTCTGAGGCCCAGAGAAATGTCACTAGCTCCATGAGAACACACAGGTATCCACCTGTTTTACTTCATTGTGTCATAGTGTTTCTCCTTATCCACCAACATACTCTCTTTTCTGTTTTAATCTGTAAGAATCAAACTTATGTCAATGTTGCATTTACTTTGACAATCGACAGATACATATCTGTGATAGTGGCAATAACATGAATATGTTTTGACTCTTGCAGATGAGCTTGCTGGGACAATTTCATGTAGAAGAATTAGAGAAAGAGGAAGCCAGCAAACTAGGTCTCATACTTCAGACTGGATGGAATCATGTTCCAGGCTGAGAGAATAACTCAGGCAACAAAAGAACTCCAAAAAAGGCTAGTCTGGCACTTCTCTCACGAGGGTCTCTTCGGTAGGTTGGATCATTGTTGTGAGTGATTTTCACCTTCCTGTTAGAAGCCTGCACAATCCTGTCTGTGTTGTGTCGCTTGTAGGTCCCCACTGGAGGAGATTGTCCAGTCAGACATTTCTGTGGTTAAAGCAGTCCAGTCCTCTTTTCAGAACAACACATGCTTTCCTCAAAAATCAGAAGAATTTTGCTTTATTGCAGTTCCTACATCTTTGAGGCCAAAAACACAAACAAAATAAGTGAAAGCTGGTTATATGTGTTAAATTGATAATATGTTCTTACAGATTTACTTGCAGTGTTAGAAAAAATTAGCATCCCACCAAGAACACTGGAAGAATGGGGAGAGTAAGCCATAGCAATGTGGAGGACACACCTGTGGTCTGAGAGCCTTCTCACCACCCTGAGGAAACAGGGTGGCTCCTTTTGGCAATTATAAAGCCGTGTTCCAAGTCAAGGAGATACTGCCTTTGGCCCATTCTCTATATAGCCCTCAACATTGAGGCTGAAGTTCAGAAGCCAAATGAATTCCCATGTTACAAACCCAGCAAACTGCAACTTATTGTAAAAGATATATGCTACTTTCAAGTTTCTAGACTAGATTTGGACAATAAGCACACCAAGTTGGAAGTGTTAAATGTTGTGCCAGCAGGCACATGGTAGGTTCGCTATCAGTTCAGGCACCCCTGAACTCCTGGAGACTCCTGGAGCCCTCATTGGATTTTTCAGGCTTTAATGCTCTCAAGAAACCAGGTACGCAAGCATACTAAGCAGGGAGGGTGATATCCAGAAGGCAGGCACAGTTTGGGCAGGCAGTGCTGGGAGGCAGGTAGGCAGCCCAGCCCCTATGAATCTCTGCGCTCTTTCTTTGTTTTGTTTTGTTTTTAGATTTATTTATTTGTGCATACAGAGCTAGGGTACAGGCCAGAGATTCAGGGGCCATGAGAGGATCCACCAGAGACAGAGTGGGGAGCTGATCAGGCAGATCATCGAAGCACACTGCTGAGCAGAGCAGCGGGGGGTAAGAAGAGGTCTGCCAAACCATGTGGATCAGCTCCCCTGGGATGGGGATCAAACTCGCACCCAAGTGGCTGTGGCCTGCTTGGCAGTGCTGACTTCTAACCCATTGTGATTCCAGGGAGTGCACTCTGCGTTCTTTCTTTGGGCTCTCACTGGTGTTCTCTCTCTTGGCCTCACCTCTTCTGTAATCACACTGCTTATCTTGCTGCTGCTGCTGCCGCCACCACCACTGTTTTTATTTCCACCTCTAGGCTCAGGTGTGCACATACACCTATACACACACACCCATAAAGTGTTTTTGACTCAAAAATGATGAAAAACTAACTTTCTCAGCCCTGTGCCCATGAGGCAGGTTCTCTATAGCTCCAGACAAACAGGTGAAGAAACATCTTGGAGGCTTCAGTTGCTTTTTCAAGCTCTGATGATCCTTCTATGCCAATCATAGTGAGGCAACAAGGTACAGGGCAGACTGGGAGAGGGGAGCAGAGGACCCTCTCTCTGAGGGGCTCTTTGATGTAGTCCCGTGGTCTCTTCTCCTGTAGCCATTCTGCCACTGACTGCTGCTGTCCATTGCACTCCACCAGATGGTCCCCCACCGCCCTTATAACCTGTCACTTGGCCCAGGTGTACCCACTTACACGTGCCCACACCGTACTCCAGTTGTGCACTGTCAGGTATGCATACACTGAGTCCACGCTCTCAAGCTCCTCCTGTATTCAAGGCTTTAGGTAGTGGCCACAGAGGTCAATGGCACACAAGCATGAGCAATCTTCATTTACCCTAGGCACATCAATGAAAGTAACAGTGTGTATCACTGAAAGCACTCAAGATACTAGTGAGGAATTATATTAACCAACCAGAAACACAGGCATTATGCATAAAAATCCAGAGGTGTATGGTATCCCCAAGAATTATGCAAAACACTTACCAACCATGACAAATGAGCCAAAGTTTGCATAAGCATCATGGCATGGCATCATTGAGTGGTTGCCTTGGAGGGAATCTTGCTCCTGGAAAGGGTTAGATTAATGCCCTAAAGTCTTTCCATCTCTGAAGACAAAACTGTCATGATCTCTAACATGTGAAACTTCATGCATCACTATGACTCACAAATTCATCTTCAGAGAATTCTGATTACGTCTGTAGAAACCACCAGCAGGTGTTCTTGATAACAGGGAGGAACCTTGATCCACCCAGAAGTACTGAGTTGTGAGTAGTGACAACACTTCTCAGATAGCATATCTTTTCTAGTATTTTCCCCAATAAGGTACAGGAGCATTGATATCTCAAGCATCTCCAGAGACTGAGCCAGATTGGGCTCACCAACTGAGGACTGTGGGTAATAGAGATGGCTTAGAGCAATGAGAAATAGCTGTGTCATAATTAATTTAGGCCAGGATGGACACACAAGTCCTGACAGCAGAGTTATGCAAATGGGAAAATACCTCTAATCACTGATTAATTCTCCTATTTGCATTTCATGGAATGCAGAAAGATAAAGAATGACATGATCATTGAATTGCATCACTAAAAGAGATTTGCCAAATCCAGCTAGACAAAATTAAACACTGACCAATGTAGCACCACCCATCTGTAAACTAAGCATTCAGCAAGAGCTGCTCCAAGCCAAAACTCAACTCTAGAATAGAGGACGCAAACTTTAATGGCAGATGTACTAAAATAATTAAAAAGCAATAGCTCCACTTACAATTAGAGCCAAAGATGCATAAAATCACAATGCCAGAAAAAATCCCCATTGCTTATACAGTATTTTTTTCTTGTGACAATACCATACTGATAAAGTTATTCTGACTAAATACTTCAGAAAGAAATTAAATACCTGACGAAAATCCCTTATTGAATTAGTAGTTGGGGGGAGGTGTACGTTTTTTGATTGAACTAATACAAATACACACTGGTAGATGTTTGCCTGAAATTACAATGGACCTTCAAACCTGAACTTGAATAAAGCATGATTCCACTGTACGTGTCCGCTATCTGCCCGTATTCCACCATCTGATGTTCTTTCTATTAACATCAAAGTCATTGTCATGAACTTGTTCTTTAACTTCAGCGTTTGTACTGTTGGAACTGAGCATTTAAAGTAGTTAGGATTTTGACATTAAGTCCCATTCAATCATTTTACAATTGTCTCTCACAAAATTTGTGGAGAAAATTCTTCCGTTTATTTAAAGCAGTGAAATCACACTTCAATTCTGAGAAAAGTCCAAAATTCATGTTGATTTTTTAAAAATATTTCATTGTGTAAAGCCTTCTCACTTCTTATTCATAACTCTCAAGGTCTTTTTAGCAATGAAATTATGCAAATAAATAGAACACAAAGAGTATCACTACAGTTAAAGGAAGCTGTTGAAAGGTAAAAGGAAATAACTGAACAAAAATGTTTCCCTTCAATATCAAGGCTTTTCATCAAAAGTGACATTACTTCCAAACAGAAAAAGAAATTCTGATTTGAGTGGCTAATTACCACAGTTACCATAAGTATATTTGAAATGAATTTCTTTCCTTTAAGAATTCTTTTCTTGGGCCCTCCCTGGTGGCGCGGCGGGTTAAAGCACAGCATTAAGAAACTAAAGCCACTTCCGCATGAGTTCCATTCCCGCCTGCCCCTGAGGTGACCGCATGGCATGGCAGACCTCTCCTGACCCGCCCGCTGCTCCCCTCAGTAGTGTACTTTGTCAATCTGCCTGTTCTGCTCCCCACTCTGTCTCTGGTGAATCTTATCACCCTCCGCATTTCTGGCCTGTACCCCAGTTCTGTATGAATAAATAAATAAATCTTTAAAAAAAAAAAAAGAATTCTTTACATGGGCATCACTAAATACTCTTCTCAAATGAGAACAATTGCTCTACAATTTGCATGGGGTTAAGAAGAGAGGAATAAAAAGGAAGGGAATCATTGACTGAAACGTTCTTTTTGGCATATCCATGTACCACATTTAAGGAATCAGTGAACAAGAGATGCCATGGAATCCTGAAGAATGGCAAAGAAAAAGGGGCCATTACATGATCCAGAAATCAAAAAGTTGACAAATTTGACTGAGTTCCATGATGCCACGGTTGAACTTGTGTGATCATCACTGTAGGCAAAAGAAAGATGAGCCATGTGACTGATGTCACAGGAGCATTATACCAGAAATGGAAAATTACTGCATCTACAAGGGCTTTCTTTTTTAAAACGACTTATTTGTTTATTTTGCATAGAAGGACTCGGGTATAGGCCAGAGTGGTGTGTGTGGTGAGTGGATTGACCAGAGACCAAGTAGGGAGCAGAACAGATGGATCCACTGAAACACACTGGGAAGGGAAGCGGCAGGCGAGGCAAGAGAGGGCTGCTGCACCACTCATGGGCGAGCTCCCAGGCGGGAGACTGAACTCAGGCTGTAGTGGTGATAGCGCTGAGACTTCACCCATTGGCCACCAGGTAGACCCTACAATGAATTTCATATGTGAATTCTTCAAAATAGGAAACTAAATGGAGACCCAAATCATCACAATAAAAATAATTTTAAAGGTTTCTGACTTAGAAATATATAATTTATCTAAAATAAATAAAAGTCATTTTAAGTAAAAGTGTAATTTTCTTTGATCTCACTGTAAACACACAAAGGTAATTAGGAATAATTCAGAGTTAACAATGAGATGTGTGGTTTCATTTGCTGAGCTGGGTAGCTCTGACATGTGCCTACCCTGCCACTGTAGAGGGAGCCCTGCTCCTGGAATTGGGGATGTGGGCCCAGCCCACTCCAACCACTAAACACTGGAGAGCTATGTTTAAACTCTTAGCGTTTGGTTTTTCTGCTCATTTAACCACTCAGAAGGGCACTCATTACTAGGGCTGTTATGTTGATTAAATGAGAGTGTTTATGAGAACACCACATAGACACTGAAAGTGTATGTAAATACACACAAATGTATAGTTTAAAAGAAAATTGTTTCCTCTCTCTTCCCCCCATTTCTACATGCCATAAAAGTCTGTTTTTATCTAATACCTTCTAATTTCTGATCACCCTACAATAACTTCACTTCTACAATAACTTCAAAGTCCTTTTTCTAATTCATTCATTGGATGCCCTTAATATTCCATTTCAGATCCATAAGATTTATTTCCCAAGGAACCACCAGCATCATGCCCCCCCTTACCAAGATATCCCTTAGGGTTGCAAATCTTCTTCAGGTTCCTGAATGGATAACCTGCATCCCTGGTGTGTGGGTCACGGGCCCCACAGCAGTGTCCACCAAGGATGCCACAGGTACCCTGAACAAAACCCCTCCTGTTTCCCAGGCTCCATCAGTTAGACTAAGAGGGAACCCACACCTGCTCCCTCATGTCCCCGTCCAAGATCTGGGAACAGTTCCTGGCACCACGAGCTCCTTACCACCAGAGCCAGGGTCAAAGGGATTCCCTTATGCTTTCCTTCCCTGTCCCCAGTCACTCACATCTGGGACCACTGAAGCTCTTGTCTGAACCACCCCCATCTCTACAAGAGGTACTAAACTCAGCTCATCACCATGTGGTCTGAGTGTCTGTATACCTCTCTCTAACCACCCCACATCCTACACCACATTCTGTCTCCCTAGAGCAGCTCTGCAATACCCTTAGAAAAGATTCTGCTGCACTTCACCTCTCTCTGCTTTTCACACAGCAGCCTGGGATTATTTTGGCAGTATCCCCACACTCCTTTGCCACTCTCCTCGTTAACACTCTGGTCTCAGCCACCTGCTGACCTGGCTTGTTGGCTCTAAGCCTGTAGATCTGGCTGCTCCCCATGGGAGGGTCTTTTGGTCTGTCTGCTGGGCCCTCCCACAATGTTTGCTAGGCAGCTCCCTTTCACCTCCTACAATTATCTGCTCCAATCTCAACTTTTTATGAAAACAAATCCACTCACCCACAGTCCAGGAATGGTGACACGCCACCCAGGTTCCCCAACACCTTTATTCAGCTGTTTTCTCTCTTTCCTGCACTCATTTCATCACCCCATAACTTCTCCATGATTAACTTATATACCATGTTTATGATTTTGGGTTTCTTTTTCTGCTGGAAGTTAAACTCTGTAAAAGTGGGTATCTTTTGTCCAATAACATGTCTTCTTTACCCCCAACAGAGGACTCAATCTAACCGACGCTTAATAAAAAATGTGTTACATGAACTTCTTGAGGAGGATGTGAGTGTGAGCTCCCAAAGACAGGCCGTGCACTGCCTCGTGGGTGGGCTACAGTTGGCATGTGGAAAGCGCAGCCTCGGTGCCTGAATGGTAGCAGTGATCCCAGGCATTTCTTCCTGGTGCAAAATCTGGGCCATTCTGCTAATGACATACTGGGCTTCCAACTCATCTGTGCTCCACAAAAGTAAACTAATGCTGAACACTCACACCCCAAACACACAAGTGACCGCCTTTCCATAAGGGTGTCCTTTTGGGGCTCTCCCTGGTGGCATAACTGGTTAAAACACTGCGTTATGAAATTCTCCAAAGGCAGTGCAGCACAAGTTCGATCCCTTGCCAGGGAGCTGACCCACATGGAATGGCAGACCTCTCCTGACCCACCCACTGCTCCCCTCAGCAGTGTATTTCAGTAGATCTACCTGTTCAGCAGATCCACTCTGTCTCTGGTGAATCCTCTCACCCACCATACCTCTGGCCTATACCCCAATTCTGTAATCATAAATAAATAAAATCTTTAAAAAAAATATGTTCTTTTGACTGTCATCTCTCTTCTTTACACACTTCCTGAAAACATCTAAATATTTCAGAGTAACAACTGAAAAATGCAGTCATAAAACAAAATTCCTTTCCTCTCATTGCTCATAAATCTATTTCTTGGAAGAGGAAATGTGCATGTTTACATAATATTGGCTTTCTTTTTGTTTTTCTTTATTAGAGATGAAGTACTTGATCGATTAAACCACAATGAATTCTTAAATACTTGCCCATGTCAAGGAACAAAGTTGAATTGTACCCTTTTTCTCCAAATTTTTAGAAATTTTAATTACTTTAAAAAATTAAAATCTGGTTTCTGGCCAAGACAGGAAGTGGAAATGTCAAAACTCCTCCAGAAAAAAAGCTTATTTGACTATAATTTGGTGTAGCAGAGCCAGAAATCCCAAGCAAACCTAATTTCATTGTTGTCTCAGCTTGGCCCAGACGGAAAACAGCCCCATCATGAGTTTAAATGTGTCCTGCATGTCAGATCAGTCCATAATTAAGGGCACTTTTACCCCACACTGCCCTGTGTTTTCGCCCATACTTACAGGTGATGTCAGGAGAGTGCAGGACACCCAACCACTTCCATCACTTTGAGTCCAAATAATGTAAATTAACTCCAAGTATAAAACATAGTAAACCTAACATGCTTTGGAAGTAACAGAAGTAGAGACAATGGAATACAAGGTGCGTTATTATTATTTCCCAATGAAATACCCTTGTCTCCTCCAACTGTTCTAAGAGTTCAACTGTTCAAAAAACAGTTCAAAGCTTTGTTGGGTAGAAGAGAACAAAAAGTTCAGTCAAGGAGACATGGATGTGGGGTGGGGGTTGAGAACTGGGAAAGCCCATCCTGAGACCCACCGAAGGAACCAGGACTTCTGCAGCGGTTCCAGCAGGCTCAGGTCAGGGGACTAAATGTGTGAAAGAAGAGCCTAGCAGGGTAGGCTGTGCATTATCAGCTGCCTAAGACATTGCAACAGGCCCCAGGCAAAAGGGCTTCACCTGATCGGGTTGAAGAGGACAAAGGGTTCTGGATCTAGAGGCTGAAAGGAAGCCTGGAAGAACAGAATCACGCCAGGATATGGCTGACGTGGAAGACCCCACATTCCTGACAACACTGACCGAAGGTGGGCTGTTCCTTCTCAAATATTCCTGCCTTCATTTTCACACCTTACTCCATGCCTGCATGTTATTTTATCTGAACAGTAATAACTTCTGGGTGAGTCCTTCTGATTTCAGACTCACCCAGAAGTACTCAGTCCTCACCAAAAGCAGCTATAATTACAAGAATTCTTGAGAGCTGCATTGACAACTGTATTGCCTCACTGGACTGCAGAAACCTAACTGCTGATGCTTCTGATGCTATAGGCATGGGAATGTGCATTTCCAAGTCACTTCTAGGTGAAGTTACACTACTGGCCTGAACTTCATTTTTTTTTTTTAGATGTTTTTTTTTTAAAGATTTATTTATTTGTGCATACAGAACTGGGGTACAGGCCAGAGGCTCAAGGCGGCGAGAGGCTTCACCAGAGACAGAGTGGGGAGCAGAACAGGCAGATCGACGAAGTACACTGCTGAGAGGAGCAGCGGGAGGGTCAGGAGAGGTCTGCCACACCATGTGGTCACCTCCGGGGCAGGCGGGAATCGAACTCATGCGGAAGTTGCTTTAGCTTCTCAGTGCAGTGCTTTAACCCGCTGCGCCACCAGGGAGGGCCGGCTTTAGCTTCTTAGTGCTGTGCTTTAACCCGCTGTGCCATCAGGGAGGGCCCTGAACTTCATATTTTTAATAACACTTATAAAAGGCTAAGATACAAGAGACCCTCAGGTAGTCACATACTCATCACAGAAGACAATTGTCAGGATGTATCTTCCAAAAAAATCTTCAGAAAACCAAGAACCCAGAGATGCCTCTCATAGGTTGCAGCTCTAAAGGGATTCGTCAAAATAAGGCCAGTATTCCCCCACCCCCAACCTGGTGGGCAATGAGTTAGAACTCAGCAATGGGAAGCTGTCGAAGCCTCTGCAGCACAAGTTCGATATCCAGTCAGGGAGGTGACCCATATGGTGTAGCAGACCTCTCCTGACCTTCCCTCTGCTCCCCTCAGCAGTGTATTTCAGTCAGCCTGCCTGTTTTGCTTCCCACCCTGTCTCTGGTGAATCCTCTCACTCCCCAGCACCCCTGGTCTGTACCCTAGTCTGTATGTATAAATAAATAAAAATTTTTTTTAAATAGGGTCAGCCCCCAACAAATCAATCTATCAAGATAACAGTAAGAGGGGAGTTATAAAATGAAATGGCTGTAAAGAAATGTAATTACTCATTCTATTCCCAGCTTTTGAGGGAGTAAGGACCCAGTGGGAGAGGAAGAGACTCAAGGAAGCCACCCAAGGAAGAAGTCCTCCAAGCCCAGGCCCATGAAGGCTGCTCATTCCACCAGGTGGGTGAGCAGGTCTTCTTACCTGTTGTCCACTCTAGATCTGTTCTGATCTCTCTCTTCACTATGATTTTCTGATATTGCTCTTTCTCCTCAGACTTAAATGTGTGAGTGTAGAGACAATGTTCTGTACTGATGAACCCTGTAGTCCTTCATCACAGAATGGGGGGCTGATGTAAAAGCCAACAGATACAACCATGAAGTGGTGCAGGTATTGGGTCATGATCCAGAATTCCATGGAGGGACCACTGTCTACCATAAGCATCTACACTAGACCTGCCAGACTCCAGGGTCCTCTGTCATTATGATCACCTCATTACTAAGTACAGTTTCATTCTATAATTATGATAAGCCCAATTTTTACTAATTCTTCCTTTGATTTTTTTTTTAAAGATTTATTTATTTAGGCATACAGAACTGGGGTACAGGCCAGAGGTTCAGGTGTGGTGAGAGGATTCACCAGAGACAGAGTAGGGAGCAGAACAGGCCGACTGACAAAGTACACTGCTGAGGGGAGCAGCGGGCAGGTCAAGAGCGGTCTGCGACGCCATGTAGATCACCTCCGGGGCAGGCAGGGATCAAACCCATGTTAAAGTGGCTTTTAGCTTTTTACTGCTGTGCTTTAACCCACTGCGCCACCAGGGAGGGCCCCCTTGATTCTTTTTTTATTATACTTTGTTTCTGTAAATAAAATCTTTTGTGCTTTAAATTTTTAATGTTTAATTATAGAAACAGGTGATAAGAAATGGACCTCCAATGATTATCTCTGATTGTCACCTAGGACTAAATTTTGCTTTCAGTAGATTTTACCAATTCATCACAAATGATAAGAAATCCAAATATGCATATGTTTTTCACCTAGATTGGTGACTCACTATGTGGGTGTAGCAGGGAACTAGTCAGGGAATTATGGCTTGCACCTTAGTCATATAAGACAGCTAACAAGTTGACACACCACGTAATACACCGACTTGTGCAGAAAGTTTTCTTAGTGAGCAGGAAGTTCAAACTGACTTGCATACATAAATTTTGGATTCAGAAAGCAGAAATCTGGCTGTTGCCAAAACAGGCTGTAGAACCTCCCCCTTCTTCCTAGCTGACTGATCTGAGACAAAGATAGTTTGAATGTTTTATACTTAAAAGATTCATGCCCCTCAACAAGAACAGCATGCTCCACACAAATCCCCACACTCCCTTTGTCAAGGTATACACCAAGCATCATGTGCTCTGCATCAAAATCCATGTACCCCATGACAAATAGAGGAGTGTGGAGGAAGGAGAATCCTAGAATTTGGTGTTTTGTGAAGAGGTGAAGAACATTCACTTTGCAGAATAAGAGAAAATCTTGGGACACTTATCTGATTAAGCTAAACAGTCTCAAATAACCTCTCCTTTTCATAAGGCAAACTGTATTGATCTTAGGAACAAAAGATAGCCAGTACTCAAAAAAAAAAAAAAACTCAAGTCTTTTTAAAGAACAAAACTAAAACATTTTTCATTTTTCTCATTTGGAAATTGAAAGATTGCAATGAACAACAGAAAACTGAATTTTCACACCAATTTTATAAAAATAGGGTTAAATTTTTGCTTTAAAAATATTGTGTAAAGCAGTGTCCTGCCCCCCCTGTGACTACGTAATTGTTCCTTTCCATAAAACTTTCCTCTTTGCAAAGTAGCAGTGGTAGTTCTTTCTGCCCATTTGTATCTATGCAAATGTTTTGTCATTTTCTTTTCTTGATAAACCTGTCTTTTTAAAATGAATATATATGCATGTATATATATATATATATATATATATCGTATATATATATGCAAAATATATATATCATATATATCTGTTGTTTTATAGACATCAGCTGAGAGGTTTTATAGAAATGAATTCACTTATTAATTATTCTTGTGTCCATCCAAGTCAACAAACATAGAAAGAATTAGTTTACAGAACCACTGTTTTGAGCCCATTGATATTTTCACATTATGTTATATAATTGGATTTCAAATTATGAACACATGATTGAGAAAAAAGACAAATACTACTCTTAGAATAAGGTGCTGCAAAAAGAGAAACAGATGCTGTTGAATTTTTTTTTTAAGATTTATTTATGCATACAGAACTGGGGTACAGGCCAGAGGTGCAGGGGCGGCGAGAGGCTTCACCGGAGGCAGAGTGGGGAGCAGAACAGGCAGATCGACGAAGTACACTGCTGAGGGGAGCAGCGGGCGGGTCAGGAGAGGTCTGCCATGCCATGTGGTCACCTCTGGGGCAAGCGGGGATCGAACTCATGCGGAAGTGGCTTGAGTTTCTCAGTGCTGTGCTTTAACGCACTGCACCACCAGGGAGGGCCAGATGCTGCTGAATTTTAAGAGTCACTTCATTATGTCCTGAAAAACACAGCTAGTAATAAAAGAGAAATGATTAAGCTAAAGCATTTAAAACTGAGGTTTTAGGTAGGAAAAAGCAAACAAAACAGTTTCACTAATATGTAACTAGTGTAATTACAGAAATAAGCTACAAAAGAGGGAGAGATAAAAATGAAGATGCAATTCAAGAAAGTTTCCATAAGTAAAATGAGTCTAACATAGATAATAAAAGGACACTCCAAATCTCAGGACAGGGCTACCTAGGGCAATACACATATAAATATATTAGTAAACCTACCTGACTTCCAGGATAAAAATGTATATTCAGGGCATGTACGGATAAAGCTCAAATTGCCAATAAAGGAGAAAGACAACCATCACAACAAGGAGAGAAAATATAAATTGAAACAACAACAAAATGCTATTATCTTACAAAAGTTAAACAGGCATATAGATTTTTTTGTCCAGATATCCTATTTCCAAAAATTTACCTGCATACATGTGCCACATGAGAAAATGCAGGTCTCACGTTGTTGGTATACATGTTTTTGGTTTTTGTTTTTTTTTTTGCTTTTTCCAACACCAAACTTTAGGAAACTAAATGTCCATGAAAGGAAAACATCTGAGTCAATTTTAGTCAGTTTACACAAAGGGATTCTTTAAGCCACCCAAAGAACGCTATGGTGTTAGGCAGGAGATAGGGTCTGGTGAGTCACCTAAAGGTCCTGCATTAAGTATTAAGGAAGAATTCAGTACAGTTTATGTAACTCAACATGAGGAATTCCGATTAGGCCAGGCGGCACACTGTGCCACAAGAAACAGGAAGATGCTCTGTTGAAGCAGCTTGAATCTAGTGAGATTAGAAGGTGAAGTCTTTTCTTCACTAGTCTCTACATGAGGTCCTTCACCTCTGGAACCTTTGGCCTCCTACCTGTGACCTCTTCATGGTGGATTCCAGTTCATTAACCTAAAGAGTTGTTAGTGGTAAAAACTTTATTTCATCTAAAGTATCTCTTGGGGAAACTTTTCTCCTTGGAGACAGGGACAGTCACTATCAGAGTGTGGGTAGGTGACCTTGCCTCGAATCTCCAGTGGAGAAAATGCTACTTTATGCTTTCTTTTCTTTTTTTTTTTTAAGATTTATTTATTTATTCGTACAGAAGTGGGGTACAGGCCAGAGATGCAGAGAGTATGGTACAAAACAGGCAGATCGACGAAGTACACTGCTGAGGGGAGCAGCGGGCGGGTCAGGAGAGGTCTGCCACACCATGTGGTCACCTCCAGGGCAGGCGGGGATCGAACTCATGCGGAAGTGGCTTAAGCTTCTTTGTGCTGTGCTTTAGTCCACTGCGCCACCAGGGAGGGCCCGCTACTTTATGCTTTCTAAAGACATGGTTGGCCTCAGCTTGAATTAATGTCCAGTATCCTAGGATTTCCTTAGGTTCATGAGACCTCTCCCCGGCCTGACACACAGTTGTGATAATGTTTAGAAAGGGGGACATTGCTATGGGAAACTTACCTAGCCCAAGTGAAAGTCCCCAGTCATTTCTAGTCATTAGTATTATTAACAATAAGCTGAGACTAACATAAAACTCACATGTAAATGTCAGCAAATTTTAAAAAAGACATAATGTGTGCCCATGCAGTAATCATGGCATAATACATAGAAAGCTGGTGAATGTTCTCTGAAAAAGACCAGCAAGGACACCAGTAGAAGCAGACATGTGCCCATCTTTGACTATTGTGCCATGCGCAATATGCCAGCCAGGTACAAACAGAGCGTGTCTCAAATAGAATGAAATGCTGTTGGTTTGTAAAAATTAAACATGATGAGCAGGAGGACTCAGGAAAAGTGAGGGCAGGAATGTAGGAACTCCAGGACTCCAGTGTCACAGACCTGACCCCACTGGGACCTCACTTCCCTTTGGGAATTCAGGAATCCTCCAGGCAACAGCCCTGTGCTGCTGCGGACTCCAGGCCCAGGCCAAATGCTGCTGTACTGAGGGCATCCCAGCTGATTTGCTCTTGGGAGCCTATTTACTTTCTCTCAGCGGGAATGTGGGGCATGCATCATGTCACTCCATTTGTAAATCTCCCTAACAGGCATTACTAAGGCCACTCTTGCCTAACTGGTGAAATCCCACTATCATTTGCTCGGGGCTCTGCATCTTTAAAGATTGCTGAGCATGGAGAATTAGAAAAGCAGGTTTTTGCATAGCTTCAGTTCCCTTAATGGTGAAGGTACAGTGCACGCTACCAGAGGTGACCACCCTGACTGTTCAGTGCTGCCCAGTCTCTCTGTGGGGTGAATAGCAAGTAGCTCTGTTACTGGGAAGGTAGCATCCATCACCCCAAAAACAAGGTTGAAATAGTAATATTCCAATAGTAATAGTAGCTTTACCACTGTGCAACCTTTCTGTCCCAGTCTAAACCATTTCAAGCCATGTTATAGAACCCACCCTTTCTCCCAGAGCTGGCTCTTGTGGTCCAGAGTACACAAATGTAAGGTCATTTTGTGAAGGGATTTTTTTTTTTTTTACAGTCTTCCCCTCACTCCCGACTTACCCAGTGCTTGCATCATTCCCCTGCATTGCAGACTCTGCTCCATGAGCCTAGGAAATGTCAGTGTCGCTGATGCCAACAATCATCCTGTTTAAGAATTTCTTCTACAAAGGATTATTGAATTAGAACCCTGCCAACTCAAGTTTCTGGTGACAATGACACACACTCCAAACATAATTGACCTTGCTAATTTTCTCTCATTCTTTAGCCTGAAAATACCTTGCTCACCTCACTGACTTTCTACTCATCTCCATAGTCTCCATCATCCCAGGCTCTTTGTATTGACAGAAGTCTCATGGGTCCCTCAGGCAGGAACAGAGTCTCCTTCGAAGATTTCCTGTGGAAATAAGGAAGAATCAGACTCAAATCATGTCTATGTATAATGTACAAGGACAGAAACACTGGATAAAAGGCAGGAAAAAATGGGGAGCTTAGAAAGCAAATAGTAAGAACAATTGTGAAGCCATAAAACTTGTACTGGGATTGAACAATTAAGTAAATAGGCAGAAGATGGTTAGAGCCAAGTTTGTCACAATTAGAGAAAAGGTGTCAGACCAGCAGGAGGACGAGGCTAGAATAAAGCATGTAAGATAGGTTAGAACTGAAGATGTGAGCACAGGCTCATATTTCACTTAATATAAATACAGATGAATACACATTAAAAAAGTGTTAAAATGTGTATACACACAGGGTACTGTGTACATCTTCCCTTGTTCTATGAAGGGCTTAGAAGCACCTACCATAGTAACAATAAGCACACATACCTAACACAATCTTGGTTTCCAACATAATTCTCTAGTAAAGGGAGCAGAGATTCCTTAGAGAAATGTCTGGATCTAGGAGTGGGGCAGGAAATATACAGTAGTGCTAAAATGTAAGAATGTACTAAAAAAAAAAAAACCACAATGATGAGGGTATGTCAAAGAGACAGAGAAGGCAATTGAAAATTTTTTGAAAGACAAAATTAAAACAATTTCAATCACAAAGTGAAGTAATATTGAATTAGCATACAAAACATAAAATAAAGTAAACATGAATCCATATTCATGTTAAAAATAAAACATTGAATTAATAAACAAAAGGAGGAAGAGATCTCTCTCCTCTATAGAAGCACTCAACTGCTAGAAGTAGTAACTTCTGTGGTCTCCATCCTCCATAACCTTGGGATGGGGGAAACAGAACTCCCCACTTCTTCAGAGTGGGCTGCACACAGTGACTTCCCTCCAGGAGATTAAGGTCAGTGGTAATGAGCCCTGTTGAGAGTGTGTGACTTCATAGTACATGTTTCAAGGGGAACTCTAACTCTGAGATTTCACTTCCCATTATCCATCATCACAGTAGCATCATGAGAAAAACATTAGACACATCCCAACTGAGGGACATTTTATAAAACACCTAACCAAACCTCCTCATGATCATCAGGGGTCATCAAAAGCAAGGAATCTTGGAGAGACTCCAGGCCAGAGGAGCCAGAGGAGATGTGGGGTTTGAATGCCATGTGCTGGCCAGGATGGCGGCCTAGGAAAGAAAAAAGACAGTAGCGAAGTCTGATAAAATAGTGGATCAATATTAGTTCATTAATCAACAAATTACAAGAGTTTCATAAAAAGACACACAGGCATGTGGCTAGTTTCTTTTTCACAATTTTTCTGTAACTAAAAAACCATCCTAAAATAACGTTTATTTACAAACAAGTAAGTGGAATAAAGCATGTAGTTTCACAGGAGAAAGAGGTTAAGCCACACTTTTACCTTTATCACCACACTTGATCTGCAGGACAAAAGTTCTGTTCTCCTTTTAAATATGAAGAAGCTATGAAATCAACTACTTGTCTAATGCACAGGGAAAATTCTGGGAGATGTAGATATGGAGTGTCTGTTCTATATTATTTTCTTTACTTGTCTGTATTCGAGTATTCTTACCAATAAAGACAGTCACTGCTAACTCAGACAATGACAGCAGAGAAATCAGGAGAATGAACAATTCAAGTCTGCACTGGTTACAAATCTCCTGATACACAGGAAGTCACACTGCCATGGCACTGCCATCTTGCTCCACACAGACACTGTCTATGCTCAGAGCAGACCTTCTACCCCACTTTGCTGAGCTGAACCTGGAACCGGCGGGGGTGGGGGGTCTTGAGCCCTCAGGGCACATGGGAAGTGTGGGGCATCTTGAGGGTTAATCGCAACTATAGTCTTTATTTGGATAAATACTCTTTCCTTCATGTGATCTTGGAATGGACTGTCAGGTATGAGTCTTGACCCTCTGCACCCGTGGAAACTGGCTAATCAGAAACTCCTGGTTTCCCAGACATGGGCTCCATTGGGGTTGCTTTTCGGAAGCCTTCCAAGATCATTAACAGAGAATCCTCAGCCTGAAAGTAGAGACCTGCATTCCACCTGTGGAGGTGAGGCCCAAGATCAATGCCAGTGTGCTGGAGAGATGCCCTGCTGGCAAGTGCTGCCTTCACCACTCACTCCTGTGTGAGCCAATAGGTCCCTCTCTTGACTTGCATTAAGTTAAATATAAGTTTATTTTTCCACATATATCTCACCCATCTTTCAGAGCCACACAGTCCTTCTAAAAATAACCACCCAAATGGCTCTTAAATACCAGACAAGGATAATGCTGACCCACATCAGAATGACCTGTCATCCAGTACTCACTTCTCTGCCTTGGGTATCCAGCAACAATGCTGTGGTAGCTGCAAGTTAGCATTTCAGCTACAAAGCAAATATATGTCTGTGTGTATGTATATACTATATATACATTCACAAACATAGACACACCTGTCGAAATAATAAATTAATTAATAAAACAAGCTAAGGAGAATTAGAAGTAACCGAAGTCATAAGCTCAATGGACTCTTAGCCACACAGCCCCCATCGGTACCTCTCAGCCCAGGGCAGGCCAGTCCAATGGTCTCTCCTCCCTGGAGAACGTCAGCTTACCAGCTCAATCTGGAAGGTCACTTGTTGAGAAGGACTAGCTAGAATTTCTTGTGTGCATTACACCCTTAATGAAAATCTCCCCAAGGCCCTGAGACTCTCTGTTTCATGCTTGTTTAAAAAATAATTTGGGGAAGGTAAATGGGACAAATTATATATGTCAAAATCCTTTACCCACATTTTAACATCTCCCCTTATGGGTTCCCCAGGGGAGATGATGAGGGTCCTCACAAATTCTCGAAGCTTTGATGACAGGATTGATGAGTTCTCCATTATTTTTCCCTTATTCTTATTTATTTCCCAAACATTACTGAAGAACAGGACATTTTTAAAGTCCTTGGCATTGCACCAACCTAATTTGTAAACATGTATAGCATTCTGCCAACACTGGAAATTTTCTAGATCTTGGTTATACAACCAAAGTTATCAGAACTCATCTATCAAAACTCATCAAAATAAATGCAGAAAAGTGTAAGTTTTGCTAAATATAAGCAATGTCAATAAAAACTGATTGAAACACATTTTTAGACAAATGCCTCCCTAAGACACTTGCAGACATAATGTTGTGGTTTTGTAATAACAGCACAAATATGATTGTCTCAGGCTTCTCCCCACCTAATGCATTTTTCAGAACCTTTACATATCGCCACACTACCCTGAATCGAGACTCTGAGAAAGTGCTCTGCAGGCAGGTGGGGGGCCTGTATCCACCACATGGAAACAGTGTCTAGTGCAGCGGAATCACACAGCTGGTAAGATGAGCATCTTCCAGACACTTCTTGGGGTTAGGAAAACAATGCATCGTAAATTAACTTAGATGTCCAGTCCCAATTCCGGATTTTATTACCAAGGAGTGAACCGTGGGAAGCAAAACCACATTGCAAGCGTGACAGCAGCAGCCCCCTCTCCCTTCCCTCTCAGGTGCCAAGCATGAAGCTAAGACAACCCCATGGACTTTTTTGTTAGTCTCAAAGTGCACCCACCACATTGCTCTTTGCACCTGCGTGTGTTAGTAGACACGAAAGTGAAACATCTGCATGAGAGGAGAGGAATCCTTCTCTCAGAAGAATAGGGCTCCTTCCAATCAAGCTCAAGAGGTAGTTCTACATTTTTTTTTAATCAATGTCTGTTGGTCACATTACATTCTTTTTACTAATTGATTATTTTCTCAGGCTATCACATGGTCACCCAAGCCACTCATAAAAAAACTAAAATTATAATAATTGGGGCTCTTCCTTGTGGCACAATGGGTAGAATGCAGCACTGTATGCTAGCTGCAGCCACATCAGTGTGAGCTCAATCTCGGCCCCAGAGGTGATCCACACGGCACAGCAGACCTCTCCTGTCTCACCTACTACTCCCCTCAACAGTGTACTTTGTCATCTGCCTGTTCTTCTCTCCGCTCTGTCTCTGGTGAATTCTCTCACAGCCCCTGCACCTCTGGTCTGTACCCCAGTTCTGTGTGCATAAATAAATAAATCTTTAAAAAATTATAATAATTCCTGCAAGTCAGGAAGAACATTAATAAAAATGTGTGGTCAGGAGGCCAGCAGAGCTCAGAGAATTTGGAGCAGTCATTGATGAGCTGAGAAAACAGAAGACTTATAGGGATGCGACAGAATGTCCAAACCACAAGATCAATGACACAAGGAAATACAGGCCTGAAGAAATATGCCAAAGGGAGATGAGGAAATGGTCATTCAGTAAAGAGGAGCACCTTGAAGTTGGCACAGAGCAAGGAGCAAGAGCCCTGTGAGGAGGAAGCTTGGGGCCCACCTTGACAGAAGGAGACAGCAGGAGCAGTAGATGGAGCTGGGGGCTTAGCTTCCATACTGTTGAGTCTTAGACAACTTTTCTTTCTAGTGGAAAAGAAATGGAATGAAAACAGAAATTTGCAGCACATTCAAAGGCTGTACCCCAAACTGGCACTTCCACAGAACCTGACTGATTATCAGATGAGAACTCCCCACAACCCAAATTCACAAAGTCCTCCCCACCGGGGGTTCCCAGCTAGACTACAAAGCGGGAACCACAAATGAGTATTTTCCAACACACTATGTAGAATTTTTTGTCCAGTTTGGAATCTCTGTATTAAAGAAAAATTCAATTCCAACAGCACATAAAATTGAAAACTCCATATACTCTGAAAGCAAGTAAGCATTCTGTGGTTTCTTCAGGTTTTCCCCACTGTCAGGGGACTTCCCTGGACTATGAAGTTTCGGTGCAGAAGACAACAGTTGTCCCTGTCCTTCACTTAGCTGAGTTTCTCCTCAGCATCAACTTCTGATATGGGCAAACATCTGAGTGGTCAGTCATGGCTGAAATACCTGCCACAGTTCCCACACACATAAAATGTTTTTTAAAATGCTCTGAATTGCTATGAGATGTGGATTGGCACCACTGATTTTCTGAGCATATTCTCTTTATGGAGATTTCTGACTTGGGCTGTCAAGTCTGTGAGCTCTGTGCTTTGTCTTTGTTCTTCCCTGTGTCACACAGTCAAGGGGGCGCTACGCTTGAAGACTGGGTGTGGGGGAAGGAGCATCCATCAACACACTATCAAGGTCAGCATGACTCAAGTCCTTCATAAATGCCTTGCTTTGGAGTTGACACATCCCCAGTCTGCCTTCATCCCTTGTGTAGGGTCCTCTCAGGATGTCCCACCCCAGGTGAGGTGCCCAGGTGACTAAGCCCCAAGTGCCTCTCCTCATCCCATCAGCTCCAGCAGCCTAAGTATTTCCATGACACACCTTGAGCTCCATGTGGGCACTATCCTCTTTGTTTCAGCTGTCAGAGTTTTAAAATTCATGAAAAGAAGTCAACTCCATATCTATAGTTTAATATGTTTATATTTATTGCTATTTTATCCATGTAATTCTTCATTCAATTTTGAAATTTTAAGTCTTCTTATTAACAATCTCCTTTCTTTTTGGAAAATTTCCTTTAGCCTTTCTTCATCTGAGGCTGTCTTTATTTTTCCTTATTTTTGCAGAGTATTTTTTTTTTCAGCATTTAAAAATGTGGTAATAGTTCCTCTTTGCTACAATGGCTTCAGATGACAAATCCAATGTCATAATTTCTTCTGGCTGTTTCCAAGATTTTGTTTCTTTTATCTTTATTTTTCAGGAGTCCAATTATGGTCTGTCTGGTTTGTACTTTTTGGAATTTATATAGCTTTTTGAATGTGCCACTCCTTTGTCAGATTTAGGAAATTTTCAGCCAGTGTTTCCTCAGCAGTTTTTCAGCCCCACCTGTTTTTTCTCCTCTTCTGAGATTCTAGTGATAAAATGTTTTGTTTTGTTTTTTTAAAGATTTATTTATTCATTTATACAGAACTGGGGTACAGGCCAGAGATGCGGAGGGTGAGAGGATTCACCAGGAACAGAGTGGGGAGCAAAACAGGCAGATCGACGAAGTACAATGCTGAGGGGAGCAGCGGGCGGGTCAGGAGAGGTCTGCCACACCATGTGGTCTCCTCCAGGGCAGGCGGGGATTGAACTCATGCGAAATTGGCTTAAGCTTCTTAGTGCAGTGCTTTAACCTGCTGCGCCACCGTGGAGGGCCCTAAAATGTTTTTCTTTTTTAATTTTTTATCTTAAAAATGCATTTTTCCATCTCAGTTGCAATCCCCTTGGGCTTCCCATCACCAAATCACCCAAAAATGTTGTCTTTTTATCTCACAGTTTTCTCACCTTTGTTCAGATTGGGTAATTTCTATGGCTCAATCTTTAAGGTCACTAACTTTTTCTTTCTTATTCATCCTGCAAGCAAGTTTTGATGTCAATCACTGTGTATTTTAGGACTGTCATTTCCTCTGCCCTCTTTTATATAGTCTATGTCTTTGCTGAAGCTATTTTGTACATTTGTTACAAGTAATTTTATGATGACTTCTCTAAAATCCTTGTCACATAATATCAGCATCTTATTGCTGTTGGCACTCGTTTCTGTCTGTCCTCACTCAGAGTGTGATTTTCCTGGTTTTCAGTATGAGTGATTTTCTACTATCTCCCCCAAATTTGGCATATTATGTCAAGGGACTCTGGCTCATACTTAAGTCTTCTATCTCACTAGACAAATACATTGTTTAGGTTTAGTGTGCTAGTCCTTGGATGCATGCATGAGCTGTGGTTCTGATGCCAATTTAATTTTCAGATGCTTGTCAGTACTAATCTGTTCTGCTTCAATCACCTGGAGCTGCCGGGGCTTCCACTCAGATATAATTGTACTGTCTGCTGGAGGACATTGTGTTTCCCTGGGTCTGGAATACCCAGGTGTGAGATACAGTTTTGGGGCAAATGCACAGAAAGTCCTTCCCCAGACTGAGCCAGGAACATGAAGTGGAGAACTCTCAGGTGGAATTTGCTTACCTGATACCGCTTCGGTTCACATAGATAGTCCAGGACTATCTATACTGGTATCGAATGTGTGTGTGAAGACTCCTCCCAGCTGTGGCATGAGATGCTGGTAGATAGAAAAGGGGAGAGGCCAGCGCAGGAGTCTGGGACAATTTTCTCAACCCATCCTCCAGCCACTCGGTGTCAACAGGAATCTGTGTTGGCCGGCTGGTGCTGTTAGTGGTGGGAAATACCTGCCTGGGTCACACCCTGGCACGGAGTGAAACACAGGAGAAAGCAATCTCAGACCTGCCAAGTCTCCACTTTTCTTTTTCTTTCAGTTTAAGAGAGCTTTCCTGGGCACCTCTCTTGTTCCTTGTACAAATGAGTCTTTTTCAGGAGAGGGAAGCCAAAATAAAAGGAAGAAGAAATATACAAATTGAAACTGGAGAAGTAGATAGCTAGATAAATTAAGTTAGCAAAACTGCTCCAAAAAGAAAAAAAGAGAGAAACTGCAGTTGTTAACAGATATCCTGTGCGCAGCCCTGCCCCTTCACTGTGGGACAGTGCTCAGCCTTCTCTGTTCCCATCCACAGGACGGCGGTCCTCTTCGTGACTGGATGGTTAGGCATAGAGTTCAGGGTACAGTGCTTCCTTGTTGGCAGAACATCCCCCATGGTTCACCTGCAGAATGTCCTGGAAATCCATCCAGATCCATGAGTCAGTGGTTGGAAGAGGATGATTCACAATAGCTGGTGATGCCAGAGCTATGAGTCCTAGACACTGCCTGTTGTGGAATAGTGAAGGGAGAAGCACCCTAAGACCTTCTGGACGTTTTCAACATGTGGACCTTGGAGCTATTGTTGAGTTATTACACCGAAGATAATAAGGGCAACAAATGCTATTACTTTGGGTAACAAATGCTATTACTTCGAGCTGGTCACAAAAATATCAAATTTCTGGATTCATATAACAAAAGGGAGGGGGAAAAAAGGAAGGACAAAGAAAGAGAATGGGAGAAGAAAGAGGTGGGGAGGAAGAGAGTGAGAAGGGAAAGGGAGAGGATGTGGCGAGGGAGGAACGAAAGGAGTGAGGAGGAGAGAGGAAGGAGGGAGGTAAAAGGAAGGAGAGAATGGGGAGGAAGAGAAGAAAAGGAGAAGTGAGGAAGGAAGAGAAGGAGGAAGGGGGAAGTAGGGAAACAGCAAGGAGGAAGCAAAGAGAAGGAAAGGGGCCCCCATGATAGACTTGCTCCCCCTCTTGCTCATTCAATGTAGTTTTTCTCTACCAGGGCTGTTGTACCAGCCAAGCTGGGGCCACCTAAGATATTAACAAGCATTTTAAATCTTCCCAAAGGAAAGAGATGAATCACAATCTCTACAGTTCTAAAACCAACTTCCAGTAGTTGCATTATAAGCCAAAATGCTACCTTTGAAGGAGTTTCCAAAGCTTTTGACCAGCCTAATGGAAAAACCCATTTTCTTCCCAAGTGGAAGACTTCTGCCACAGCAATCCTGTGTGGAAACCCAATTACTACAAGGCGAAGCATTTTTGTGGTTTATTGACTGAAAAAAAAAAAAAAAGATCAGACTGTTCTTTCTTGTGGCACTTCAGCTGGAGATGGGCAAGCTTTCCAACAAGAACCTCAAGAAGCTAACAGGGAGACTCTTAAAGAAGGAACTCTAAGAGCCAGTCAGGGTCAGACAGGATCAGACAATGGGGGAGCCTGTAGCATAATGGGAGAAAAAAAGGGGGGAAGCACTTTCCACTCAGTTATTTGGAACATATCTGTTTGATGCACTGACTGTTCTAATGTTATTTTTTCAAGCACATTATATTGTCAACTTACTATATGAAAGCATTTTCCTCTCTGAAAATAACGATGTATTAACTTACAAGTCATTACAGAACAGTCATGAGACACTTGGCAGTTTTGTCTTTCTTCAAAGTTTGTACTAGCCAAAGGAAGGCCATTTCTGATAGCCCTTCTTCCATAGTTTAATATCTTTGCTTCTTGCTTACCAAGAATGTATCCCACAATTATATGCTTGCATCATGTGAATAGTACGCAGGGGTCAAGATGACTGTGATGGAGCTGAGGTGCACCAGCCATGTCTTAGGCAGGGCTGTGTTTCTAACTTCCACCACTTCATGCTGTCTCCATCTTCTGAGTGCCGGGGGGGTTGAATTAAATAATTGCAGCCTCACAACTCCCCTTGGATCCTCATACTGCTACAGCAAAGGGATGGTCTGAAAACATAGATATGTCCACAACTCGAAAGCTTCACTTCTCACTAAGTTTCAATGTTTTTCAACTGGCCTCTGGACTGTGGGTGTAGTGCTAGCTGATCGCCAGGAGCCACTGGTTCTTCTTTCTGCTGTTCTTGTACCTCATTGCAAGCCAAACTCCAGCCTGTTCAGACTCTCAGGTAATATAGAGTCTGCTAGAACAAGCTTCCTTCATTCTTTGTCCTGCAGGAACGAAAAGTCCTTTGCATCAGGACCAATGGATGTACACCACATCCATTTATCCTGGGTGCACACAGCTTTCCCACATGTCCCAGCATCTTTGGTAGCTCTGAATGGCTCAGCAGTGGAGTTCTGCCAGGTGGAATGTGAGCAGCCAACATGGTGACATTGTTCCCTGACACCAAAGCTCCCTCATTCTCCTGATGAGAAACAGTGACACTTCTGGCAACCAGCAAGCCAAATATTGAAATAGAATATTGAAAATAAGACAACAGCTTGCCCTAGGGTCACCACACCTAAAAGGGTTACCTTCTAGAATGTGGGTATAACACTCCTGGGAGCATAATACAACAGATATACAGGCTTTCTAGCTTTTCAAACAACTAAAATATGGGGTTATTTGCTTCCAACCCAAAGTCATATTCCTTCTCTGACCCCTTCAGACATCTCTCTCGACCCTATGCTTTTGCTTATGTGATGAAATAGGCATTTGTGGAATTTTTTGTTTTCTAGTCTGTTATTCTTCTTAGAATGATACACTCTATGGGCAGGGTTTAGGCTAATACCTAGTATAAAGGATGTTTAATAAAAATTTGATGAATGAATGAATGAACATTAAGCGTTTACATTTGTAATATCCCATTGAATTTTTTATTGGCTTCATTTAGTGGTGACCATTAGCCTCTTAGTTACAGAGGCAAGAGTGTAGTTAACTAGGCAAGAGTGTTATGGAATTTGTAAAGGACCTTCATTAAATCTCAGTGCTATAACTTCATCCCAGGAATGCTTTCAACGCAATAGACAACTGTGATGATACTTAGGACATAGTTATCAGTCAGACTTTTCTCTCCAGGTCTGCAGTCTAATGAGACAGATGTGGACACAGAAGGAACCAGAAGATATCCAGAGAATCTTAGAAAATGCACACTGTCTTGATGGCAGGAGCAGGAAGAACGTGAATTTATATGAAAGAGCATTGGATAAGCCGAGAGGACAAGAAATGGGTGGCATATTCTGGAAGAGGTGATTCTTGAGGAGAAACTGCAACATGGGTTTCACAGATACTTTGACAAATGAGGAATATGGAAAGGTAAACAAAGCACGTAAGGGCTTTTGTTCTCAGGCCAAGGATTTCAGACTTTGCACTATAGACTGAGGCAGGTGGGGGGGAGAAGTGGAGATTCTGAAGTTCTAAGTGTGACAGTATGTGATGAATTTGTTCTAGATTTTAGAACAGTGACTCTAACACCCAACACAGAGGACAGTGAGCAAGTTGAATCTACAGGCAAGAGGACAAATTCGAAAGTCAGTGTGGGGGCCCTCCCTGGTGGCACAACGAGTTAAAGTGCAGTGCTATGAAGCTGTCTGCAGCCACGGCAGCTCAAGTTCAAGCCCCAGCCAAGGAGGTGACCCACAGGTCTGGCAGACCTCTCCTGTCTCACCTGCTGCTCCACTCAGCAGTGTATTTCAGTAGATCTGCCTGTTCTGCTCCCCACTCTCTCTGGTGAATCCTCTCACTGCCCCTGCACCTCTGGCCTGTACCCTGGCTCTTATATGCATAAATAAATAAGTCTTGAAAACAAATTCAATGTGACATTGTACTAATCAAAAGCAGCACAACATTCATTAAGTGAGATGCCAGTGTGGAAAAAGGAGTCTTTCTCCAATGTGGAACAAGCAGGGTGGATGGTCATGAAAAAGGGTGGGAGACATGAGGATGAAGAAAGAGAAGATGATGTGGGAGGTGGGAAAGGCCATGAGTCTTTCAATGAGATCCAGGGTCTGAAGGACCACTGGAAAAAGCAAGATTAACCCATTCAACTGGGCTTTAGTTAACTCAGAGAGGTCTCTGTTCTCAGAGTTCTTCCATACTAGTCTGTGATTCTCTCACCATCCAGGCTAACATATTTTGCTTTTGTGTTGCTCTTGGAAAATATTGTATGAGAGATTTTAGATGGTCAAAATGTAAACTAAGAGGTGGACAATTCATGGAGCCGTGTCGCTACCAAGCAAAGCATTTAGTCGAACATGCAGTAGACTGCTCTACATCATCATTTTCTTTTTTCTTTTTTTTTTTTTTTTGAAAGAATCAATCTCAGGCTGCAATGGATGGTATAGAGAGAACAAAGTTGTAGCAATTACTGGGTTCTAAGTGGAAACATTTGAAAGCTTGAGTAGCTGTTTGTGTTCAGTCAAGGATTGACTATCCCAATTTTTCCTTGGAAATTATGGGAATTAAAGAGATACATTCCTGGCAACATTTCTGCTTTTAAGACATTGTGAGAATAAGATCTACAACCCATTGAGAAGTACTGTGCTCCAGAAAATAGGATAAGTAGTTGGGAAAAGAGCCAAAATTCTGGAGAAAATACACTAATTAAATTTTTTAACTAAGCAGACAGGAGAGTTTTGGGTCCAGCGAATAACCATACTCTTCCTCTGCCCAGAATCTTCCTGCTATAGGGTTTCCCCTTTTAGCAACAGCTATGCCCTGCAGCCCCCAGTCTGTACAGCAAATTTCAGAAACCTCCAGGACTCCACCTGGACTCCACAAACCAATAACTACACCTGCAAGCCTTATCACAAACATCTCCTAATGTGTTCCTTCCTGCACGCCCCCTTCCTCCTCTGCTTTCACTAGGGCCCTCAGTCCCCTGGTTACCCACCCGGCAAAGTTCTTTGGTCTCTCAATATTATTTGGTCCTGATCTATTCATCTCTCTTCCCACAAGCCAGAATGATCTCCAATTCATTCTTCAGCTAAAAAACAAGAGG
>NW_004567105.1:41641010-41657003 GCF_000260355.1 Condylura cristata
ACTTGTGTGAGGTGGTGTATCATCATGGTTTTGATTTGCATTTTCCTGATGATAAGTGATGACAAACATTTTTTCATGTGCCTGCTGAGTGCTTCTATACATTTTTTGACTTGATTGCTTTTTGTTTTTTGTTTTCATTTTGTTGAGTTGTATGAAGTCATTGTACATATTTGATATCAGGTTCTTGCTGGTAAGGCCTTAGATAAAAGGGAAACCTTGTTAGTGAGAAGGTAAACTACTCTAAACTCATGGAAACCAGTGTAGAGATTCCTCAAATGCTATAAAATGAATTTTTCCAAATGACCAAAGAATTCTTCCTCTCAGTATCTATCCAAAGAGCACAAAAACACTAATTTTAAATGACATCTGTACTCCCTAAGTTTACTGAATCCTTTATTTAAAGGACAAGATATGGAAAAAAACTAAGTAGTCCAAAACTGATGAATGGATCAAGAAAATATACTATATGTACACAATGTAATACTACTGATAATCCAAAAAGGTATTCATGCCATTTGCAACAAAATGGATGGAGGTGAAGGGATTATGCTAAGTAATAGAAGTCAGAGGAGAGAGAGATAGCAGATTGTGTAAACTTATACATGGAATATAGAGAAGTCAAGCAAAGGGTAAGACAAAGACAAACTTAAAACCAAAATTCAACCCCTACAAGCTGACCATATATCTGAGGCATCCAGGATGGGAGGAGGAGTGAGGGGGAGGGGCAAGAAGCAGACAAGTGTAATGGCCTATGGGGGAGGACACTGGGTACTTTGGTGGTGGGAGAATGGTGGTGGCCACACCTGAGGGAAGAAATCCTAACAAGGATGAAACAATACTACTCATTTTTAATTTTAAAAAGGAAGAGACACACACAAAAAAAATAAGTAAATAAATATTTACATAAAAAATTGAGAGCTGGAGACCACGCAAATGCCCATTGTCTATTCCACCAACTACACTGTGCGATGTTGTGGTTCTCACAGCAGTGGGGCACGAGGTCCCAGTGCACATGAGTGCACCTAAGCCACCAGTCAGTAGAGGTGAAACAAACACATGTTGTTGGGAGAAACACAAATATCAGAGGAACAGATGAAACACAGTGTCATTCTATAAAGCTCAGCATTCCACAGGTAAACAATGTTATGTGGAGAGAGAGGGATAAAATAAGAAACTAAAAAGCAGGGGAAAGATAATCATACATGTATAGAGTGAGTAAAGGTGGTAATTGAGGGCCTCAAAGTCCTGCTAAGCTCTCCTTCTGCAGGAACCACTCGATCCACTGGTTTCCATTTAATTATAATTCCTTGAATGTCATAAATAGGTTTTGTGCCTATAATACCTATGTATATAATATATCATGCTGTCATGTTATTATTTTACAACAAATAAGACCAGAAAGGAAAAGCCTGACTCAGTGGGAGCTCTCTGCCTACAGGAAGAAGGAAGCAGAGCTCCTTGGCGTGGTCAAAAGACTTCCATGAGCCATGTGCTGGCCTCCCTCAGCCATGGAGACCTGCCTGGGAGCATCCTTGCTTGTCCATCTGGCCTTCCCTGGAAAATAACTCCAATATTCATGTACTCCATTAACGCTCACTAGACTGTGGGGCCTCTCCAAGACCAACTCCCCTTGGCAGACACAGACCCTGTGGTTGCCTCCCAGCCTGCGTTCATCCAGGTCAGAGAACCAGACTCATGTCACGGGCTTTACCAGCCCTGCCTTGAGGGTTCTGAGCACCAGGAAGTCTTGCTAATATCTACAACTAATAATGCTGTTCTAATGCACACAGGAGCTCTTCCTAGTAGTGATGGGGTGGGGGGAGGTTGGGTGAGAGAAAATGAAAGAGAATGAGGATAGACAGACAGGAAGGAAGATGGGCGGGAGAAAGTAAATAAACAGCTAATAAATACTAATCAGATATTGGAACATTCTTATCAGGAAGTATGTTTCTGTTCAATTTCACTGATAGCCATATGATTTAATATGCTGTGTTTAATGTTTTGCTTTTTCATCCCTCTCATTACCTACTGAAGCACTAATTACTGGAGCACCTGGTAATTAGCTCCACACTTGCATCAGCTGTTCCTTCTTCAAAGTAATTGGTGTTCATTTATGTTGGTCCATGCTCAGAGTTGAAATTGAGGTAGACAGCTGTAGTTCTGGTGCCAGGAGTGGGAGACAATTGAATATGCTCATTTTCACCCAATTTCAAAAGGGAATTGTTGACTGGTAATTTCTCCTGTGGTTTCTAAATTTCAGGTCAGCTTAAAATGAGAGCAGTTGATGAAATGCAGGACTGCCTTAATTGAAATATTTAACAAAGTATGAAATAACAAAAGAAAATTAATAGAAATCAAAGAGCAGGGTAGATTCTGGCTAAACCCTCTAATCTGTAGCCCTATTTTTCCACTGGAGGAAAAGTGAGACCCAGGAATAATTTCTCAAGTCAGTCAGCTCCTCTGGTGGAACAAAAACCAAGTCTCTCCTGAGTCAGTTTGGCACCAATTCACCCTCCACCATGTCAACCACCATATCAAATGACAATTCACCAAATAAAATAGGAGCATGGAGTGGATGCAGAGTGCCAGACAGACTCTGCTTTTCTCCAAGTACACGTGAACTTGGGGAACAGATAACATAATGGAATGGTTCATGGCGTCCATGTCACAGATAAGAAAACTAAGGTAAGGTGCTCTGGTACAGTGGCCAGGTCCCACCTCTGTGTGAAGCATGGCCAGATACCCTAACCCAGAACACCCGGGTCCCACTCTGATATCAGTCAACTTGGTGAATGGTTGCTCCTTTGGGGGACTGATTCTATACCCAGATGGTTTTTCTTCCTGAACGCGGGATGTTTTCAAAAGTAGGTCAGACTCCTATGTGGAAAATATACACTACAAGTCCAATTCCATCTTGCTGAAGAGTCCCATCTAGAAACCCCAAAGCTAAAATCAGTATCATCTCTAAGGAATCTATTTTAGAGGCATGAAGTAAAATCTGCCATCAGATAGAAGCTGTGGAAGACTGAATGTGCCAGCTACATCAGTCCTCTCTATTTGAATATACATGTTCAAGATAAAAATGGCCGATCCTGCATGGGCAGACCCTAAGTCAATGATTGGGGAAAGGTCCTTGCAGAAGAAAGGAAGGGAAACATGAGACAGGGAGAAGGTGGTGATATAAAGACAGGCAGTTTATAGTGAGGAGTCTGTAAGTCAAAGAACTTCAATGATTTCCCACAGCCATTGACAGCTAGAAAGAGATAAGAAAGGATCTTCCCTAGATTCTTCCAGGGAGCACGGCCTACAGACACATTGATTTCAGACTTTGGGCCTCTACGATTGACAGCCAATGGCTCATAGATATCTGAGTCAAATGGGAATGAGAAGTTGGTGCAGCCACACATTTGAGATGGAGAGCTAAGGGCCAGGGTAGGGCAGGAAGCTTGCAGAGGGCCTGGACAAGCCAGGACGAGCACAGACTTCACCAAGGCCCAAAGCAGGAGCATAAACTCACAGGAGCAGGTCTCATCTAGCAAAACAAAGCGTGAACAGTACAAAGAAGTCTTCCAGTTGTCAAGGGAGAGAGAAGTTGGTATTTGGAGAACCTCCCATACAAGCAGGGAATCTGTCCAGTCCTTTGGGCAATAATGGCGTCCACATGCTGAGGCAGGCTAGGCAGCATGTCAGACGTCACAGGCAGGGGGCAGACAAGCTGTAGAGTAAGGGCTTCAGCCAAAGGTAACCTCCTTATTATGGCATGATCTATTACCATGCAGGTAAAATTCCTCTCTCTATTAACTCCTGGAGGGGGAAAGAGGGCAGGAGAGACCCTGGATTCTCCAAGAAGATAACAGAACAGGACAAAGACTAGTGATATTAGCACTTCCAATCAGATCAATATTTGTCAGAACAATACACCTCAAAACTGAAAATGACTACAAAATTGCCACACAACACTGAGTTTAGCAGGTTGGATTTTTATTATAATTATTTACTACTGTTTTATAATGGTGATGGAGAACCAAGCTCATAAAAATGGTGCATAGCTGTAAAAGCAAAGCAATTTATATCACTTCATCGTTACATCTGACTAGTTCACAACTGTGACACTAATACATTGTAAAGTTTTGAAATAGATCTATTTCTAAGGAAAACTATTCCAAAATCAACTCAGGGAAATATGAAAAACCATTACCATGAAATTATAAAATTGACTCCATTGCCCCCGCATCACATAAAAGATGTCTAAAACTAAAATTTACAAAGATTGTGTGGTAAACTTTAGCATGCTGGCTTTGAGAGACTTTAAGGTCTCCCATACATCAAAGATGGCTAATTTTCAAGTCAATAGGGAAAAAGAATAACCCAAAAGAAAACAAGACAATGGGACAGGAAAATATTAACAAAAGAAGAAAATATTCCATAAAACATGAAAATAGACAAAAGATGGAGTTATGATTTCTACATGAAAATAGACGAAAGATGGAGTTATGATTTCTACACATTGAAAGGTAGCTGAGGGAGGATACAAAAAGAGAAGTGTCGTTAAGTTTCTGCAATACACACTGTTCTGTGGCATTGAATATTTCCTCAAAGGCCCAAGGCCTGAAATGTCTTCACTGTGAATTTCAGCATCATCTTTCAGACGCCATGACCCTGGGATGGTACCTAGGAACCAGAATTCACCTCCCCCCATAATGAGCATAAGGCTCTAAATAGATGCCACTATTTGAACAGCACAATACCAACGTTTTAAAAAGGAAAGCACTGTTTTAACCCAGGAAACAAAGACCACGCCCAGAAGTGAGTGAGTGCCTTTGCTCCTATAGGTTATAGAATAGGCTGAACACAAGATGGGGAAAGAGAGAAATATTCACACCCCATCAGAGTCCAGAAGGGAGAAGTTGTTGTCAGAAGGTCAGCACACACCTGTGGCACCCTGGTGTGTCAACCCTTCTGGCTGTGCTGTGGAGCCTGGGTGACTTACCGGATTTTTTTTGCCATTGTCAATTCACTCCTGCCTTTGGGAACCCATTGGTCTGCTTTCTCAGCTGTCTGGGGGGCAGCCCTTCCCCACTACTCTGTGCAAAGTGCCCTCTGGTTACTGCCCAGCAGTCTCTCCTGCTGCTTGCAACTTGGTCTTCAATTGTTGCATAATGATCAGTCTCTGTTTCCAAAAGGAACGCAGAGTCTAGAAGACACAACCAGTGTTTTGAAGCGCGCCGTTCTCATTTTTGTTTGGTTGGCGAAGAAATATTATTTTACAAGATTGTTGTGTTTTAGAATTATACAATCTCAGCCTTCAAACGTTTCCACTCCACACCTACCACCAAAACCCTCAAGAGTCCATCATGAGAGTTCATTTTATTCCCTCCCCACTTTGTTTTCACCCCTCCGCCTTCCCTTCGGATAGCCTCAGTTCTCTTGGCAGCTTTTTTAGGGATTGTTGTAAATTTTTCTTTTTCTGACCCTTTACTTGGTTTCTCTGTATTCCACATAGAAGTGACAATATCACATGTTTGTCTTTCTTTGTCTGACTTATTTCATTTAGCATAATCTCCTTCAGCTCCATCTGTGGTACCACAAATAGTAAGATTGTATCTTTTTTGATCAACTGAGTAGTATTATATATTGTATACATACCACATTTTCCTGATCCATTCATCTGTATTAAGCATTTAGTTTCTTTCCATTGACTATTGTAAATAGCGTTACAATGCCAATAGCAGTGTGTGTTTCCCTTTGAGTTAGTGCTTTAGCATTCTTTGGGTGGATACCTAGGAGTGGAATTGCTGAGTCAGATGACAGACCCAGTTTTAGTTCTTTATAAAACCGCCATACTGTTTTCCATGGCAGCATTACCAGTCTAAATTCCCACAAACAGGGAATAGTAGGGCCCCTTGTCTCCACATCTTCTCCAGCACTGGTTATTTCTGGCCTTTATGATATGGGCCATTTAACAGGTGTGAGGTGTTATCTCCTTGTGGTGTTGATTGCATTTTCCTAATGGAAAGTGATGATGACATTTTTCATGTGCCTGTTCTTTGGAGGAGTTCTATATTTAGCTCTTCTGCCATTTTTTCATTGTGTTATCTGTTTTCTTTTTGTTGAATTGTACGAGTTCTTTGCAGATCTTATGAATCAGTCCCTTGGATTCATGGTGTGAAAATATTCTCTCCATTGAGCAGCATGTCTTTTTGTTTCATTTATGGTTTCTTTTGCTGGACAGAACCTTTCTAGCTTGATATAGTTCCAATTGTTTATATTCTCTTTTATTTTTCTTGCTACTGGTAAAGAAACTTAGGTCGTGAAGGGTTTTGCTTTTATTTTCTTCTCCCTCTACTTCAGGCTTTCTTTCCCAAGTCTTCTATCCATTTTGAGTTGATGTTTGTGTATAGTGTAAAATAATGGTCTAGGTTCATTCTTGTGCATGTGTTTGTACAATTTTCCCAACAAAACATGTTGAAGAAGCTTCACTTGCTCTAGTGTATATTCTTGGCTCATTTGTCATAGATTAACTGTCCATATAGCTGTGGATTAATTTCTCTCAAATGTATTCCATTGGTTTATGTGTCTATTTTTGTTTTAGCACCAACTGTTTTAATTATTATGGCTTTATAGTGTAGTTTGAAGCCTGAAATCTAATGCCATATTTCTCCTATTTTGTCAGGATTGTTTTGCCTGTCCTGGGTCATTTGTGGTTCCATATGAATTTCAGTAAGGGCTTACACCAACTTGTCCTATAAAGAAAAAGAGCACTAAGCATTTTATAGTAGTTATTGTGTTGCATTTGTAGGATTATATGGAAAGACATAATGATACCTTTGGGATATTGAAACTCTTCTCCAAGTGCAGTTGCAACTTCCATTATTACATTATGACTCAGTGTTGCCATCTAATTTTCTTCATGACTTTACAAATTTATTTGTAATATTTTTCCAATGATTTAAATGTGTGCTTTGTTATAAATTAAATATATTTTCACAATGGTTCCTTTTTATAAAGGAAAGATATTTTTATAGTTTTATAGTACTCAGCTGCCTTTATATTTTGTGTTATGTTTTATAATATTTAGTTGATTTTTATTCTCTTGCACATACAATTGTATCATTTACAAATTAAATATGACTTCTAATTTGCATGGCTTAGTGTTATATTTAATTTATTTTCATCACTAGCACCTCCAAGACTTTTTTAAAAATTCTCAATGTGTGAAAGCATAAACCTGAACCCTGGCAGAAAGATGCTAGAAAGAGATTGTAAAGTAACAGTTTTTGACTCCTGAACAGAGATAGACCAGTGAAATTCCAGTGAAATTATTAACTAAAGGAACATCAAACACACCAATGATCTCTCCTTCAAGAATATGTGAAGGAAGTATGTAAAGCTTTGCTTAATTAGAGTGAAAATTCGCATAGTCTTGGGGGGGGTTGTTTTTGTTTGTTTTTAAAGATTTATTTTTATTTACTTATGCATACTTGAACTGGCCAGAAGTGCAGTGGGTGAAAGGATTCATCAGAGAAAAAGTGAGGAGCAGAACAAAAGGAGCTACTGGAATACACTACTGAGGGGGGTAGTGGGAAGTCAGGAGAGGTCAGCTACACCGCCTAGATCAGCTCCCTGGCGGGGGATAGAACTCAGGCTGCAGTGGTGATAGTATGAGGGCACTGAGATTAACCCCTAGGCCACAGGGAGGCCCTATAATCTCTCGTTTTCAAGAAAACAAGAGCTTGCAGCTCTCTGTTTACAGCTGAGGAGGCTGACAATCTAAGAATGATGACCTATCAGAGGAAAGCTTGAGATCTGGTTCAACTGAATGAAGGTGAACAGGAAAATGGAAGATGTCTTTCTGGTGAAGAATAACATGCTCTGGATCGCTATAGTTTTTTAATACAGTATATCTGAACTTCAATTGAAAGACATGTTATGTGGGAAAAAATAGCTGTAGGATAAAAAAGAAGATATGAGAAGTGCACTCAAATTAATATAGATTTGGAAGTTTAAAAATAACTATGGAAAATGTATTTGTTAAAATAGAGGGAAAGACAAAGAGAAGAATAAGTGGAATGTTTTAACAAAAGTAATCTACCAAAAAAGATAATGAAAAGTGAATCAAATTGAAATTTTAAAAATGAACAGTATAGTACCTAACATCAAAAATTGTAAATTGCTGAAATCAGGGCAAATAGACTGAAAAACAGGTCAGTACGGATATCTGAGTGAAGGATAGAAAGTAAAATAAGTGAGGCAAAGGGGGAATAAGAAAAGTTGTGATACATATTTTAAAAGCACAACACAAATATCACTGAAACCCCAAAAGGAGATTATCAGAGAGCAAACAATATATGAGGGTATAATAACCCGTAATTTTATAAAATGATGAAAGATGTGGCCCTCCCTGGAGGTGCAACTGGTTAAAGCATACCACGAAGAAGCTAAAGCCACTTCAGTATGAATTCGATCCCAGGCCCCAGTGGTGATCAACATTCACCACGCTACAGAGCTCTCCTGGCCCGCCCACTGCTCCCCTCAGCAGTGTACTTCATCAATCTTCCTGTTCTGCTCCCCACTCTGTCTCTGGTGAATCCTCTCACCGCCCCTGCACCTCTGGCCTGTAGCCCAGTTCTGTATGCATAAATAAGTAAATCCTTCAAAAATAAATATATTTAAAGGGAATTCTGTAACAGATACAGGTTTCATGGACTCCACCCCCACTCCAGAGAATGGAACTACAAATCCCATCGATACCAAAGAGAAGTACGCTGGGACATGAGGGCGGAGCTGAGCAGCCAGGTTGGGATAAAACCAGATATGTGGGCTCCAGGGGTCTCTTGTCCTGATGGCTCGTGGCTGGTCGTTTTAGCTTTCTATCAGTTTTCAGTGTGCTGGTAGAGTCCAAGTTAGCAGAACTGGTAGGATATTCTAGTTAACTCATATTTCTTTTTTTTTTCCCCAGATTGTTCCTTTATCTTTCTCCTTGTAAATAAACCCATTATGGAACCTTTTAGTGTGTGTCCACAGTACGATTAAATCTTAAGTGCGCAGGTGAGGACCCACAGATAGGCAATCCAATTCACCTTGGGGTGCCCTGTAACAGTTGTAGAAAAAAAATTAATTCTATAACAGAATGACAGCTGTCTTTGCAATAGCATTGATGGCAGCCAATTCATCATTCATTCCTTTGTCTCAGTCATGAGACACTTGGAATGAAATGTTCAAGGGACAGAAATTCACGGCTATGTTAATTTTCTCTTTTCATTCATTTAATGTTTGTATTAAATACACATTAATTGATGATCACATTACTTAAAAATGTAATCCAGTTTCTTAAACTGTATCTATTTCTGTGACCAAGAAAGGACATTTGAACTTGAAAATCTAGCTAATTAGTTTTCTGATGCTTGATGATAAATATCTCTGATTTTAGAAAATTGTAAGTGGCTTTTTCCTACCATCCATGTTTGCTATTTTCAAGAATTTCTCCTTTTATTTAAGAACAAAGGCTATCTTATACAACCACAAAAATTAACTTGAAATATATTAAAGACTGAAATTCTCAAGGTCTAGAAGAAAACAGAAAATTCCTAATACGTGTCTTGGCAATGATTTTTTTGGACAATACCAAAAGTGCAAAAAACAGAAGGAACAATCAGTAGAACTACATTTATCTTAAGGGTTCTGCACTGTGAAAGAAGTCACCAATAAAATGAAAAGTCAGGGCCCTCCCTGATGGCACAGCGGGTTAAAGCATAGCACTGCAAGCTAGCCACAGTGACTTCAGTGTGGGTTTGACCCCCTGCCCGGGAGGTGACCCACATGGCACAGCAGATCTCTCCTGTCTTACCCACTGCTCCCCTCAGCAGTGTACTGTCAACCTGCTTGTTCTGCTCCCCACTCTGTCTCTGTTGGTTCCTCTCACTGCCTCTGCACCTCTGGCCTGTACCCCAGTTCTGTGTGTATGTATGTATGTATGTATGTATGTATAAATAAATAAGTGACAGAAAAGGCAAATTTATGTGTTAGGAGAAAGGCATTAATATTAATAATATATAATGAATAAGACAATCCACGCAATAGCAAAAACTAAGCAATCCTATTAAAAATGAGGCAAAGTTCCTGGGTAGATACTTTTCAAAGATGACATGTAAATAAAAAAGGTCAACAGTTACATGACAAGGTGCTTGATTTCAGTGATCATCATGAAAATGCAAATCAGAAGCACAATGATATGTCACCTGTCATTGTTGGTAAGGATGTGGAAACCAGGGAATCTCGTGCACTCTTTTGGGAAGGCAAATCAGTACTCATGATGGAAAATCCTCAGAAACTGAAAAATAAATGTGTGATCCAGCATACATACCTGAAGGAATGAAATCAGACATATCTGCATTTCCACTTTCACTGCAGTGTTATCACTACAGTGAAAACATAGAAACAACTTAAGTATCCACAAAAGATGAATGCGTAAAGAAAATGTAATATTTCTCAGTGAAACAAGTCAAAAGGAAAAAGAAAAATATTGAATGGTTTCACTTATAGGAGGAATTTAAGAGAACCAAATAAGACAGGAGAAAAAACGTGTATTGTTGTACAAAACACAGCACAACACAACAAAACATAAACAAACAATTATAAACCAAAAGGATCCTACAGGGGAGGGGAACAGAGAGAGATCAGAGGGAGAGAGGAATGTGGGGGGCTATGGGGATGACCGGTGGGGGAGGAGGACGTAAACATGGTTGTAAAATAAACAAAAGTGGAAATAGATATAGAGAGATATATTTACATTCTTGTTTTTCTATATCTATTTCCATTCTTGTTATGTGGGAGCTCTTTTTCCCACATAACTTGTCTTTTAATTGGGATTCTTGAATCCCAGTATTTGCAATGGGATGTTATTTAGCACCAAAAAATGAAGGATCTGAAGCAACAAAGATGAGCCTTGAGGACATTATGTTAAGTGAGATAAGTAAGAGAGAAAAAGATGAATACTGTTTATCTAACATACCTGTGCTGTCTTAAAAAAAACTGAACTAACAGAAAAAGTGAAGAGATTAGGGTAGGTAGCTGGTGGAGAGGGAATGGATAAGGTGCTAAAGGGTTCACACTTCAAGATGAATTTAGTGTAAGTCTATCTTACAACAGTTATAAGCTATCTTGCAATATTTTATTTCTATTTAACTTGAAATGGATGAAAGAATGAAATGTAAAACTTTAATATTAGATAAGTTCTGGGAATATAATGAACACCTTGGAAACTACAGCTATCAAGAGCGAATCTTAAAATTTCTCACAACATACAAACTGTAAGGTGGTAACATATTGTGGTAATCATTTTGCAATATTTATTAAATGAATAAATGTATACAATGTCTTATGTTGATAATATCTCAACAAACTGGAAATAAAAACAAAGTCTTAACAGACCCAAATCAATTTTTGGACAGAATAATAAAACTTGTATATTATTTCTTCTTATAGTACTGCTATTGAAGTTATATCCATCTCTTATAATACAAAATCTTCAACACCCAGGCTGAAATTTTGATCTTTAAATATTTTACTACTACTCTTAACCCATACACATGTTCATAGATGTATGAAAGAAGCTAGTCTGGAAATTCCTTATAGACTTACTGAATTAACCATAAAGTACTACTTAAATCTCCTCCAAGGTTCTCTTTGTATGTGGCTATAGAATATATTTCAGAAACATCATCAATGATGAGGAACTCACCACTAACTAATAAATTTAAATCCTTATTTAGAAGTAAGTCACATATTATAAATTACCCCCATTTGTAGTGAACAATTTAATGATTTTTTAACTAAACTTACATAAGCATGTTATTTTAATTCAGCTTTAAGACATTCCCGTTATCTCCAAAGTAATTTTCATTCCCAATAATAATCAAATTCATTCCTATGTTGAGTCCCAGATAACCAATAATTTCCTTTCAGTGTTTGTGTATTTGCCTTTTTTAGATATTTCATAGACATGGAATCTTGCAATGTGGTCTACTGTATCTGACTTATTCATGTATCACGTTTGAAGTCCATATCTGTTGTTGCATATTTCAGGACTGAACAAAATCCCACTATCTGCACATTCCACTTTTTTTTTTTTAAGATTTATTTATTTATTCATATGGAACTGGGGTACAGGCCAGAGATGTGGAGGGTGAGAGGATTCACCAGAGACAGAATGGGGAGCAGAACAGGCAGAGCGACGACGAAGTACACTGCTGAGGGGAGCAGCGGGCAGGTCAGGAGAGGTCTGCCCGCCATGTGGTCACCTCCGGGGCAGGTGGGATTCGAACTCATGCGGTAGTGGCTTTAGCTTCTTAGTGCTGTGCTTTAACCCACTGTGCCACCAGGGAGGGCCATAGTCCACTTTTTTTATACAGCTAATGAACCATTGGGTCATCTGCAATTTCTTGTCTATAATGATTAGTACTGTATGAACAGTATATAAACTTGAATGAGTATGTTTTTAGTTCTCTTTGGAACATACCAAGATATGGAATTATTAGCCATATAATAAAATTATATGAACTGGTTGTTTTTTTTTTTAACTATATCTTTTGGTTTTTCACCAAAAGTCTTTTTTGTATGGTATAAGTATGACTAAGCTTGCTTTCTTTTGGTTTCTACTTCCATGAAATGATTGTTTACACCCTTTCATTTTCAGCCTGTGTGAATTCTTAAAGCTGAAGACAGCCTTTTATACAAAACATTTTACTGTAAATTATTTTTTTGAAGTAATGTTGTACTATTACAGTAGAAGAGCTTCATGTTTCTATCGTACTGAAAGCCTAATTCTACACTACTCCATGTAATTGACCTCTTTAGCCCTCTTTGCACATCCTGTTCACATCCTTGTAACTGCTAGTTGATCATATAGTCTTAAAGCTTACTTTTCCTTATTTAGTTCACATGCTTGTGTTCTTTAGTGGAATCCTATTGTGTATGTATTTGGTCAGTTTCCAGAGTCCTGAGATAGTTGACTTTGTCTAATAATGTTGTTTCTAGGGAAAAGAATTGTCAAAGTACCTCAAGTACACATTCCAGGTGTTCGCACGATGATATTTTGTTCACGTTCACATTTTTCCTAAAGAAGAAGTCTTATTACTCCTTGCTCCTCAAAGTTTAATCTAGGTCTGGCACATTAATTATCTGTAAATTATTTTGTTCAAAAAGAGAAAATACTTAAACAGTTGGCAGAAAGGGTCAGACTTCAAATAACTATCAGTTTAGAGTATTTCTTTACTGGTGTCAGAGACTGCACTCTCTTGTGAAGTGACCAGAGGCTCACACTATGAACTTTTCTAATTTATGGCCGGCATAGAAACAAAGGTTCATAAATATCAGTTGAGAAATGTAGCTTCCAAAAAAATAATTAAATTTCCTGGAGCTAAACACATGGAAGAATGAAAATAAATTTTCTTACTTTAAAAATTGTGGGTTCTATGTTAAAATTATACACTATCATAATAACAGTGGAATATGTTTTGATTTAGGACAAAGAACTTCCATATTCTAATAATAGTAATGATGGCAACAATAATAATGATTAAAAAATATTGCTTCAAAATGTGGAATATTAAATCCAGAAGTGAATCATTATAATTCTCAATGCATGGGCCTCATGAATGAATTACAATTTCATATATTCATCTAAGCATTCATTCAATAAAATCTATGTACCAGTTCAGATGAGTCATCTGAAAACTACATCTAGCTCAAATACCCAAGGAATGAATGAGAATTCAGCAAGTATGTAATTACCATAAAAGTTGTGAGAATAAAAATAACTGAAAGGAGAACTTAATGGACTCTTATACTACACATAATTTTAATTATAATACAGTATTATAAAATACTATAATTCATGTTTTTAAAGCTATAACTCAGTGCCCAGCACACAGCAATACATGGGTGTTTTTTTCCAAAAGCATGGAGACACTTCTAGATACTCCTTAGCCTCACTTAGGTGCTAAATTGGTGAAAAGGGGCTCTCCCTGGTGGCGCAGTGGGTTAGGATGTAGCACTGCAAGCTAGCTGCAGCCGCTTTGTTACAGGGTAGCCCAGAGTGGACTGGGCCGCCTGTCTATGGCACCTCACCTGCACACTCATAATTCAGTTATACTACAGGGGTACACACAAAAAAGGTCAATAACAGGTTTAATTAGAGAAGGGGAAAGGAATAGGAAACAACCCAGGGATAGAGGGCAGGATACAAAGTAACTAGAATATCTTACGGCTAGGCTGACTGAACACACTGAGTCACCCAGTCAGGAGAGCCGTTTCCTGAGCGAGAGCGCGAGAGATGCAATTGCACCCTATTTATCCCCCAAATGTCCCAGAATTCCTGCTAGCTCCACCCTTGGGGCCTTGCAGTTCTCTCCCTGGTACTGCTGGGAGTTGTAGTTTCCAATCACTGGAGTAGGGGATAGTGTCCAGAAAGCTGGAGTAGGGGGTGGAGTCCATAAGACTCTGCAGAGTTCCTTTAGGACATCCTTCCCCTTAACAGCTTCAGTGCGAGTTCAATCCCCAGTCCTGGAAGTGATACTCATGGTGCAGCAGACCACTCCAGACCTGCCCGCTGCTCTTCTCAGCAGTGTATTTCATCAGTCTGCCTGTCTGCTCCCCACTCTTTCTCTGGTGAAGCCTCTCACCACTCCTGCACCACTGGCTTATACCCCAGTTCAGTATTCATAAATAAATAAATCTTCTTTAAAAAAAAAATGCCAGGTCTTTTAAAAAAAATGATAAAAGGGTTTATGTTTTTCTAGCTACCAATTAAGTTAAAGTGAAAACATTCACTTTTCATTACTTTTTTATTTAAAATCATTGCAATTTTTTATATACACACCTTAGCCTTATATAGTTCAAGAGTTTCTATTTCCTTTGTGACAATTAGAACTTAATTTTTAGTTTTCAATATTTAAGCAGTTTATATACAATATAGTCTGTTGATTGTAATATAACTGCATTTTTGCTATAGAACATGCTTGGATTCTTTTATATTTATTCATGTCTCAGAATATGGTTTTCCTTGGGGAATATCCAACCATGCTTGAAATGAATGTATTTACTGTTGTTGAGCAGAATGTGCTATAAATGTTAACTAAGTCAAATTGATTCTGTCTTTATGATTTGTTGAATATGGAAAGAGGAATCAAAAAAATCCCTGACTGTACCTGTAGGTCTATTTCTCCTGGTGTTTCCATCAGCTTTATTTCATCTACTTTGAATTCTGCCATTGGAAGCACAACAGCTGGGGCCAAATGTTCCATCCTCTTGACAAACTGACCCCTTTACAATAAAGAAATTCTATTGCATGCTCTCATCTACTTTATTTTCTATTAATATGCTTATGACAACTATTTTTGATTAGTGTTAGCATGGCATACATTTACCATCCCTTTACTTTTAACTTATATGGATTTATATTAAAGTAGTTTTGTAGAAATAGTATATTCTTGCATCTAACTTTTTATATTTTATGGCAACCTCTACCTTTTAACAGAAGCATTAAGAATATTTATATTTAGAGCCCTCTCTGGTGGCTCAATGGGTTAAAACACAGCACTAAGAAGCTAAAGCCACTTCAGCATGAGTTCGATCCCCACCCCAGAAGTGATCCACATGGCATGACAGGCCTCTCCTGGCCTGCCCGCTGCTCCCCTCAGCAGTGTGCTTTGTTGATCTGCCTGTTCCGCTCCCCACTCTGTCTCTGATGAATCCTCTCACCACTACTGCACCTCTGAGCTGTACCCCAGTTCTGTATGCATAAATAATAAATTTTTTAATAAAAGAATATATTTAATGGGAGTATAGATATGGTTTGATTTAAATCTACCCTCGGCCCTCCCTGGTGGTGCAGCGGGTTAAAGCACTGCACTGAGAAGCTTAAGCCACTTTCGCATGAGTTTGATCCCCGCCTGCCCGGGAGGTGACCACATGGCACGGCAGACCTCTCCTGAC
>NW_004567105.1:41658068-41666029 GCF_000260355.1 Condylura cristata
ATGTGGCCACCTCCAGGGCAGGCGGGGATGGAACTCATGCGGAAGTGGCTTAAGCTTCTTTGCACTGTGCTTTAACCCGCTGCGCCACCAGAGAGGGCCTCTGCGGGGAGTTTTAAAGTATTATTGTCATTTTCCAGTGACAAGTGAGGGTCCCCTACAAGTTCAAAGACCATCAGTTTCCTCCTATTTGAAATGAAGACTGAATTTGATAATTGCCACCAAGTCAATCACAGGCCCTCTGATTAACTCGATCATCCCAGGAATTATAAAATCCATCTTCTTGCCTTTTGCAGAGAAGGCTACAGGAAGACAGCATCGTGTCTTCCAGGGCACCCTGAGCTAGTCACTAGTCAAGGCTGTTTCACCTTATATTCTCTGTCCACTTTTATATCTCAAAGAACACAATGCCCCTCCCCCTTTGGCCACCATATAACATCAGTTCAATTAAATTGTATGAAGTGTATTTGTTTCTATTTTATATACCTTACACTTTTGAGCACTCAAAAGTGAAAATAGAAACAGTGAAGTTCAATTAGAAGCTAAATTCTATAGCTGCACACACCGACGTGCCCATAGTAGTCCTCACACTGCTACCTGGTGGGGAGACACACTGGTGTGTCAGAGTGGTTCGCTTCAATTCCAAAAAACCAACTTTTAAATACTTTAAAATCTTTTCAGCCAGATGGTAAATCTTCAGTAAATTGAATTATCCATGATGAAGTATTTATAATCTGAAAACTGGGAAATTGCTTCTTTATTGATTATTTTCCACAGAACAGGAGTAATAGCACACTACTATTAGTTGTCCAAAACTCTGTGAAATCTTAACCATCATTTCCTTAAAACCTTACAACCTTACTTTATATTTTCTTATGTAATAGGAAAAACAGGAAATTGACTGGATGGCATGTTTTGTTTTATTTTTTTAAGATTTATTTATTCATGCATACAGAACTGCGGTACGGGCCAGAGGTGCAGGGGCGGTGAGAGGATTCACCAGAGACAGAATGAGGAGCAGAACAGGCTGACTGATGAAGTACACTGCTGAGGGGAGCAGGAGGCGAGTCAAGAGAGGTCTGCCGCACCATGTGGATCACCTCTGGTGAGGGGATCGAACTCATGCTGAAGTGGCTTTAGCTACTTAGTGCTGTGCTTTAACCCACTGCACCACCAAGGAAGGCCTGGATGGCATGTTTTTTATGACCTTATGATGACATCATTATATTAAACCTATGAAAATGTATAATCACTTCTGGTTTGGTTGGTCTTAGAGGGCAATGAATCAGTTGCTGGGTCCTCACCCAATTGCTTATAGCTGCAAGATACAACACAAATATAGACACGTGGGGAGACACAACAACAGGGCTTATTTACAGGGAGTATTAAAAGGAAGTGCTTCCGGGAAGGAACAAATCAGCATGTGGCTGATTCAGTCTGACCCACTCCAGATGGTGTCTTTGCTGCAGAACCCAAGCCAAAAGCCACATGTGGAAGACAGCAACTGTCTACTAAGGAGAGTAAGCAAAAACCTAACTGTACCTAGAAGCCAGCAGCTGGCCCTGTATAGGGGATAGTAGCTGTTTGTCAAGGAGGAAGATGAGGTGACCCACAGATCAAAAACTGAAGCCCAGATGGACTCACAGAAATAGGTAACCTGGTATTCAGAAGCAGGGCCAGACCAGACACGTGGCAAAGAGAGAAGAGAGACAGATGAAAATGCAGACTGAAGATCAAGCCAACACCATCTACCAAGAGTGAGACATCTTCCTACTGCCCTGCTTTGAAGGCTACATGACCACTTAGCTCCTCACTTCAATTCTAGGTACCCTTGTTCAGGAAGTTAAGGGGTGCAGCAGGAAGCTCCATCCCTACTGGTGAGTAACCAGCAATGCACTTTGTCGAGAGAGAGTTCTAGATCATGGCACTGTCCTAGCCAAGACCAGCAAGTCAGAGCTAGACACCTCCTTCAGGGTGCCACGGGGCTGAACGATGGGGCTCCATGGGACTGAACGATATGGGCTCCAGCCACAACCACGGCTTCAATATCACATACTCCAAGCACCTATAATGCAGTGGAGCCACATATAGCCCATCCATGCGCACGAGCCAAGGTGGGTGCTCTGCAAGCAGTCATCTGCATGCCTGCGCTAGAAGATGCAGTGCATGTGGCCCGGTCATCTAATAAAGGTGCTGCGACTTGCCTGGACCTTGATGGCCCTGGAACAACTGGTCCTGGTTTGACTATTCCTCAAGACAGTGGAGCCCTTGGGTGAATGGTGGCAGGTTTGGCCAGGCATGTGTTTCCCTTACACATGCTTCTCATGCCCATTATGTTCTCAGGTATTCGCTCCAGGCCATGTATGGGCATGTCTTCAGGATGTCACTTGGAAAGAACCCTACTGTGTCTGTCTTGTTCTGCTTCTGGGGTACATTACTAGTATGACATGACATGTCACATGAATGTAATTTGTATTTTGGGATCTTATGGTTAATTCAGAATCCTTACAGGCAGGGACTATGTTTTAGCCCTATTAGTATCTACAGAATAAACTCCAAAGTTCGGAATGTACCTTCGTTGCCCTATTTTTTTCTACATGAAACCTCCTTCAAGATCTTATCACCTCACCCATACATCTCAAATGTATCTTTGAGGCTATGAGTCCATGAAATTCCTTTAGGTTTGCACACACTTCCCTTTCTCAGCAATTCCTCTGCATTACTGCTTTTTTGTCTGAGGAAACAAAATTCTTTGGGATCTTAATCAAAATCTTGAAATATATTTTACCTTTCAAGATAGAATGTTTGCTACTTTGCCTCTCATAACATTTACCATACAATGTATTTTTTTTCCTATATTTCTGTTTCTCTGCCTACAGAAAGTATTTTGCCCACTCAAGGTCACTATTTCCTGTGTACCTACTGTTTCAGACATACCTCTTGTTGGGAACATGCAATGAATCAAGTGTTTCTTCATGGTTCTTACAACCATGTGGTATTTACATCTGAATCATGGTATTTACATAAGGCTACTACTATAAATAAAAGCACTGATTCTCATAGCAGGGAATATTCTAACTAACTGGCTCACCCCAAATCCTATGGTGAGTAATTTAAGGGAAAGATCTTGAACACAAACAATGAAATTACAGTTTTCAACATCTAGGAACTCTGAACACTTTCTACACCTCAGAATGAAGGAGTTACTCTCAGGAAACTCACTTATAACCAATTATATTTGGTTTTTAACAACTCAGATAGTATTATGAAAAGTATTCAGATGAATGTATACTGTGGTGTGTGTGTGTGTGTGTGTGTTGTACAAAATCCCAGAGAACCCACAGAAGCAGAGTAGACATAGAGGAGGGAGGATATAGGGAAGAGATTTAATTCCTCCTGGTATATATGACATAGATTTTACATTCAGGTTTTTATCATGGTCTTTTCCAAGACCCCCATAGAGTCACCATTAACCACTAGAACATGTTGAAAATGAGACTAAACCCAAGGAAGTGACCAAGGTCAACTTCCGGTGGAACCAAGGTTTAAATCCATTTATCTCCTTCCCAGTGTCATGACCTTCTCACAAACACAAACTACTACCCAGAAGGTAAGAGTAAGTATGAGCACTGAATATAGAAAGAGTCTTCAAAGGAGGAGTTTCTGAGTTATGCCTGGAAGAATGGACCCATGTTTCAAAACAGCACTTCCTCAGAGTTGTATGTATCTACAAATACATACGTATATACACATACACTTATATAAATATATACATATATGTACACATATATATGTTATCTAACCTTGCTAGTGATGAAAATCAACAATTAAAAGACTATAAAATTTTTTTATCAGCTTAAAAATAACTTGATTAAAAGCGTTAGCACCAAAATAATTTAATTTAAATGTGATAAAGTTGCTGTATGTTACTATCACTGTTATGGAATCAGCAAAATCATCAGGGAGGCCCTATAGTACAAATAAGATAGATAATTTATCAAACAATTTCCTAAAAAGAAGTAAGAAAAAGAGGAAGAAGGAGAGGTGAGGGAGGATAAGAGGAGAAGTAAGAGGGGAGGATAAAGTAACACTGAAAATGTATAGAGCTAAAAGAGTAACAAATTATTTATGACCTCCTATCTTTTAGAGATACATTCAGGAAAGTATACAGATGAAATAATATCTAATATTGGCAACATTGCTCAAAATAACCCAGGACTGGAGGAAGCAGAATCTATGAAGAGGAGTTAATTTCCTCAACTCTCTCTACGTAAGTATTTAATAGTGTGGTATAATAAGTAGATAAATGATAGACTAATTAGAGATGAAATGATAGATGATAGATAGATAGATAAATAGATGTTTTTTTACTAAAAAGATAACCCGAGTTTACACTGAGTAGTGGGTTTATTCTTCCAATTCCCTGGGTTTCACTCTATGGATAGAGCCATTAGGACAAGGAAAACTACCACAGTCATGTGGTCACAGCCATGTGCTCACTTACAGTGATAAACATAACCAATGGTACAATAATTAGCCACACATAGTAAATTACTTGTGTTGCATGCAATTACAATAACTATGGAAGTAGAATTAAGGTCACTGAGGTCAAAGTGTGGCCGTTTGGTTTGATTCAGAAACCACAAAGAAAGAACCACTCTCCTAAACTCTGCCAGTGAGATTTCACTGAACTTTCTCTTAGAACCTGATCCTCTTTGCTTGGGTTTTTTCAATTTTGCTTCATTTTGTTTTCTTTAACTTTGAGCTTTCATTTCTACTTTCTGTAAAGGAAAATCCTGAGATTTTTTTTCTTTTGCTGTTTTTGTTTTGCTGTGTTGTTTTTATCTTACAGTGACTATTCCAGCTTACATTCCCATCAATGTTATAATAGGATTCCTCTTTCTTCACATTCTCTCCAGCACTGGCTATTGGAGAACTTTTAAATATGTGTCAGTCTCACAAGTATGAAATGATGTCTCACTGTGGTTTTAAGTCTTGTTGGAATTGATGATGAATGTTTTTCCATGTAGCTGAAATTTGGAATGTTTTATATGTATTTGAATATTTATATTTTATATATGCATGTACATAAAATTTATAGTGACGTTAAATATTTCTAACCTAAAAAAAACCCCGAAATTTCCAATTTGTTATACAAAAGCTTAAAAAATGCATTAAACAGGGATGTAATTGCTTTGCCAACTTTTATGCAAGTATATCCTTTTAACTTCAGATTTTTGCCTTTTAAAGACAATTTTTCTTACATTTATGGACTCCACACTGATCAAAATATGTTAATAAGATTAATGAATATAAACATAAAATAAAAGATATCCTCCAATATAGTCCCTTGCCTCTTTCTCACCTCATCCCCTTCAGATAACCTTGAATTTGCAGTCCAATTTCTAGTGGTTTGGTTTTGTTTAGTTTTTTGGTGGGAGGGGAAGGGGTTGTATTTGTCTGACCTTTTGTTTTATTTCTCTGCAGTCTGCACATGAGAAAAATCATCCAGTATTTGTTTTTCTCCATCTGGTTTATTTCATTTAGCATAACCCCTTTCAGATCCATAATGTAATTTGTTGTCACAAATGACAAGAATTCATCTTTATAATTGCTGAGTGGTATTCCATAATACCTATATACCACATTTTCTTAATCCATTCATCTGTCATTAGGCTTTTGGTTTGTTTCTGTAAGTTGTTTGTGAGAAGTACTGCTGTGAACATAGCAATGCACTCACTCATTTGAATTAGTGGTTTTGCATTTTGGGGGTAGATACCTAAGAAGGGAATAGCTGGATCATGTGGTAGATCAATTTTTTTTAAGATTTATTTATTTATTCATATGGAATTTATTTATTTATTCATATTCTGGGGTAGAGGCCAAAGATGCGGAGGGTGAGAGGATTCACCAGAGACAAAGAGAGGAGCAGGACAGGCAGATCAACGAAGTACACTGCTGAGGGGAGCAGCGGGCGGGTCAGGAGAGGTCTGCCACACCATATGGTCACCTCCGGGGCAGGCGGGGATCGAACTCATGCAGAGGTGGCTTAAGCTTCTTAGTGCTGCGCTTTAACCCGCTGCGCCACCAGGGAGGGCCCTGTCCAGCTTTTATTTTAAAAGTAAGCATGGGATCATCATGCCACAGCTGAAGAAATGAAGAGTCAAGGAATTTGAATGTCTTGCTTGAATTCATATATTTCAGAGTCTTCCGCACTTCCCCTTCTAGAATCTGTCTTCCATCCAAAAATAAATAAATAAAATTGCTTCATATGAATTGTGTATGGAATATCTGAGAAAGCAAGAATTGATGCAATAATGCTATTTCCCGCATTTGAGGTGAAGCTTAACATTAAACAGAAGATAATTACAGGAAATCTGAGAGAGGAGAATGAATCAGAATATAAGATAACAGGCAAGAAAAACAACTCAGCAGTGGATCTAGATTAGCTTCCTCTCTCCAAATTTTCACTGTAATTTGAAAAGTCAGCAGTTTGCAAAATCAACAGTTTCATATATCAATAAATGATCGACAAAGTGTCTTCTTAACAACCCTTTGGTGCCAGCATGCAAAATACACACACACACACAAAAGCACTTGGATGATTCATTTTTAGTATCTATCTGAACTAGATAAATCCACATAACTAAAAAATCTTCCACATGTTTTTTTCCTAGTGTTCCCATACACCTCCATGGCACCATGTCCCAAAGGGCCCACAGGCCAGGTCTTTGTTTCTGGCCTGTCACATAATTAATTTTATTGTAAGTTGTTACTGGAGCCTCACTAAATATTTCACAAAGTCCTTGAAGCTATGAGTTCATTCATTTATAGTTGCAGCTCCAATTAGACTTTAGAAAGACTCTACTAAAAAGAAAAAAAAAAGCTTCCATATATAATTGGAGTTGAACATTACTCGAAAGAGCATTCCAGGAAAGCACAAGATGTAAAGAGCATTAAATTTTTATACTCCACATGTGGGCTATGTTTCATTTATTCCAAGCCAATGGAAACAATATTTCAGCTTTAGAGATACATAAATGGCACGTTACATACTTATTCAACTGGATAATTTCAAATAGTTTTGATAGAAGTGAATTTATAACAGAAATTCAAATTATAACTGCTTGCTTATTATGACCTTAAAACAGATGTAAAGCTTGTTTAAAAATATATTTTAAGTAAAACACACACAGTTTAAAATAATAATAGAAGGGGGCCCTCCCCTTCTATTATTATTAACCCTCAGTGCAGCGGGTTAAAGCACTGCACTGAGAAGCTAAAGCCACTTCTGCATGAGTTCGATTCCCGTTTGCCCCGGAGGTGACCACATGGCATGGCAGACCTCTCCTGACCCGCCCGCTGCTCCCCTCAGCAGTGTACTTCGTCGATCTGCCTGTTCTGCTCCCCACTCTGTCTCTGGTGAAGTCTCTCACTGCCCCTGAGTCTCTGGCCTGTACCCCAGTTCTGTATGTACAAATAATAAATCTTTAAAAAATAATAATAATAATAGAAGGTTTTAAGAAATAGACTGTTGCCCCAGGAAGCTGGGACCCATGCTAAGCCTGTGAGCAAAGTTCTGGGGCTGCTACCCAACCCCTCCAGGCCCCATTGACCCTGGGAACAAGATTTCCCTAAATATGTCATGAATGTGTTGGAAAGGTCATACAGAATTCCTGAGGAGGGAACTGGGAATCTCAGGGCTAGTTCTTACTTAAGCTCTGCCCTGACAGTCTACCGCCTGGCCTTGAGGAATCCATGCTTTATTCTATACTAACTTCCTCACCTGGACCAAATCATCCTAAAGGGAGTTTTCTACATTCAAGTGTGTAATTATAAAGTGATACCCAGGGTAAAAGTTGCTTTTTTACCCTGGTGGCGCAGCGGGTTAAAGCACTGCACTGAGAAGCTAAAGCCACTTCTGCATGAGTTCGATTCCCGCCTGCCCTGGAGGTGACCACATG
>NW_004567105.1:41666129-41667328 GCF_000260355.1 Condylura cristata
GATAACTGCTTAAACATTATTTCTATTTAATTCTGTGAGTGTATTTCTGGATAAGAACACTGTTTTAATTAGCAGATTGAGTAAAGCAGATTTCTTTCACCTGTGTGGGTGGGCCTCAATGCAAGCCTTTGAGGGTCCAGGTGAATTCACTCTCAGCCTGAGTGAGTGTTTGAGCTGGAACATTGATCTCTGCTCTCAGACTCAATTCCCAGCCTTCACAGCTGGACTGGAACCCACACTATTGACTCTCTAATTTGCAGGCCTTTATCTACCAGCTTTCCTGGATTTCCAGCTTACAAAGGGACAGCTTAGCTTCTAGAATTTGAGTCAGTTTCTGTCAATATCCCCTTCCGCCATTCTGTTTCTCTAAGGAGCCCAAATATAGTTTAAAATCTTAAATTTTGCCTGCATAGACATAGTTAAAGTAAAAGGGTCCATTTGCATTGTTAAGAACATCGCTCCAGGCCAAAAAGAAGGGGGGTGAGGTGGGAGGGGAAGAATTCTAGGGTTGGCAACTCTATCCATGTGATATTTATAATTTTTCACTGATGCCATAGAAGCTGGAAGTATCTTTAGAAGTCGTGAGTTCTGTTCTTCCATTTTGTAAGACAGAGGGAACTTGTTGAAAGTGGCTGAGTTTCACTCTAATCCACAGAGTCAGTGTATATGAAAGTCATGTCCAATCCCCAGGATTTAGCATGCCAAATGCTTTACCACAGTTATTCCACTGGCATAAATAGATGTACTTTTACCCCAAACCCAAGAAAACTGGCTACGTGTGTGAACAGAAAACCCGTGTTCACAAGAGGCAAATCTAGGAGACTGCAGCCTGGCATTGTGTAGAGAAAGATTCCAAAGAGCCAAAGAGAACTTTGTTTTCTTAGAATAATTAATAGGAGGGTACACTTTATTAGGGAACAATATGGGTATCAAGCCTTAGAATTTTAGGTCTCTGTGGCACCCTCCATGGAGCTCACAACTTACCCCACAGAAGTGTATCCAGAATGCTCAGGGACCTCACAGCACCTGAGCTGATCCTCACTGGAAGGAAGATGAAATCACAACCAACTCCAATCTGCCATATAGAAGAACTGAAATATGCTCATTCCAAGACCAGGTGGCTGGGGTCTTGGATGATGGGAATGCAGCATTGAGGCAACCAGTGCTTACTGTGTCAAGATCCTCCTTATCTTACAAAA
>NW_004567105.1:41667713-41672914 GCF_000260355.1 Condylura cristata
AAAAAAAAAAAAAAAAGATAGAACCGCTGGGTTGTATGCTTTCATGAGGTGACCCAGAGCCAGGACTAAGGTTTATTCAAGCCCCATCCTCATGGCACCTGTACCTGATTGCCAATCCCTTCCTGTCCCAGGAGGGAAAGATCCCAGAATAGATCCCAGATCCATTCCCTATTTGCTGGAGATTCCCTGTGTTGGTGATATCGTCATTTGGAGAAACGCTGCTTAGAAAAAGAATCTTCGTTGTCAGTTCAGAAAAGAAAAAATGGTTTAAATGAAATCAAATATTATATTACATTACATTATATATGGCATAAGTTTAATATATAAAATATAACTTCAGGGTTTGCTATATTTGTTCAATGTATTTGCAATGTACTGAAGATTTTTTAAAAATTCAGTTTGCCATATGCTTAACATATCACCTGAAATTACTTCCATAGAAAAACTAGGGTTTACTTTTTTAAGTCCACCTGGTAGTCCCAACCCATGGTGAAGCTAATATCTCCATGTTACATGTCATAAACTCAGGAGGTTACACTTTTTTAGGGTACAGTGTAAATTCATGACACAACTAATATGATAATCAATTCCACATTCTTTTAACACTACCAAAAAAAAGACCTTCTGAATATCCTGTTAGTTTGGGGAATTGCCCTACATTAATAGATTTCAAGGTCATTTTTGATTGGCACTGCAGAATGAGGAGGAGGAAATGAGATAGAACAAGAAGAAATAAGTGAGAGACATGATCACTTTTTTCTCAGATCCCAGAGGATGATAGGAATTGACAGTAAAATAGTACAAGCTAAGTTTGCTGATGAAGAAACTAAGAATAGTTAATAACTACCAGACTGAGGTTCACAGGAATGGGATAGAAAGCCTAGAATATTTCAAATTGAAGGAGGTAAAAACATTTGAGGCCAATACATATCAGAACCACTCAAAATTCTGTGAAAAAATAGTAGTTTGTGGTCCTAGTGGCAGTGAAATGTTTGAATCTCTTCATAACCTCTTTTGAAGGTTATGAAATGCCACCTTTCCTGCCTAAATTCAAATGCCACCTTTCCTGCCTAAATTCAGATCTACAATTCTGTTTTCCACTGTCTGACCCAAGAGCCACAAACAACAGTGAGAAGTCTCCTGCCACCTTTCCTGTCTTTTAGGGTAGACAGGCTCCAAGTTCACCCTCTCAGACTTCCCCAGCACAGGAGTATCATCCTCATTAATCTCAAAAGCAGTGGCAGTGGTGGGTTTTGTGGGCACCTCAACACTCATCCCACTCAGTTCTGGGGTAGGCCTTTAATTATCCCAAGTCAATGAGTAACCCCATCTCTGAAATACTGGCTCAAGAACAGAGAGCCCTTTGAGTGCCAAAGACACATAACACACTTGCTAGAGGTTTCCTAGAAACCACTCAATTCTCCTACTGGGTATGAATTAGTCTTAGAATGAAGTCAGAACAATTATTAATACAACAAAGAGTTACAAAGAATCTTGTCTGAAATGACCAACGCAACAGCCTTAGTAGGATATTAGCTCCTACTAAAACTAACACTGGTCTGGGTGCACAGAGCACCTCAGTGAGCAAAACAGAAACAGATCCAACACTACATGAAATGTATTATTCTAACAAATAAAACAAAGACAGTACTTGTAACTAATAAGGAGAAAGTGGAACCATCTCCAAACTAATTCCATGAAGTTAGTATTTTCCTGATAACAAAGCCAGACAAAGATACAACAATGGAACTAAAATCTCTTCTGAACATGTTATACATTTAGGGCAGGGAGGGCAATGCCTAAGGAAGATTAACAGTATCCCAGAGAATACTTGCCAGAGTTGGTAAGTTCCAGAGTGGGGAAGGAAGTCCACGCTAACCTATAGGCTGATAAAACCCAAGGAGAGAAAGAAGGGGGGGGGGCGGGTTGAGGGGGGAGAAGGGAGTTCCTTAAAATTGTTTGGTTTCTGGACAATAAGGCAATTCCCCTAAACCCAAGTGCAATGCCTCAGAATAACCCCAAATGCTCTACCCTTCCCCAGAGTAGGGCTGAGCTGGTTGACATCATGGCACTCAGGCCAAATGCTCTCCCATATCCAGACCAGCTGTCAGTAGAAATAATGACTTAGAAACTGCTGCCTGAACCTGAATATACCAACACCCCTGGAGCACCTGAACAGGGCACCCCAAGAAGGGACAGAGTTCACAGTTCCTGTGCCCCCATTTAATAATTCAGCTCCTAGGGCCCTCCCTGGTGGCGCAGCGGGTTAAAGCACAGCTAAAGCCAGCTTAGCATTAGTTCAATCCCGCCCACTCCAGAGGTGACCCATATGGAGCGGCAAACCTCTCCTGACCCTCCTGCTGCTCCCCTCAGCAGTGTATTTGGTCAGTCAGCCTGTTCTGTTCCCTGGTCTGTCTCTGGTGAATCCTCTCACTGCCCCTGCACCTCTGGCCTATAACCCAGTTTTGTGTGCATAAATAAATAAATAAAAAGAATTCAGCTCCCGAAAGTTCCTCACAATTAGTCTTATCTAGGACTCTACCTGCCCAGACCTCTATGCAGGAATAATTTCATTCTCTCAATAAATAAAGTTTGCTTTCACTTAATGGCTGTGAATTCTTCTTATACCGTAGTCAAGGACCAAGGAGCCCGCAAAATCCAGGAACCCTAAACCCAACAACAAATATTGACACACAAAAAAATCATGAACAGGAGGAATCCAGCAAGATGGCAGTAGAGGCCCTCCCTGTTGGTCCATGGTTCAAGCACAGCACTGTGAAACCTCACCTCTGTAACTCTCCTACAACGCAACCTCCACCCTGGATGCCTGCTTGAACACCCCTCAGCTCCAGTTTGAGGATGGCCAGGGAGCTGACCCACATGGCACAGCAGCCCTCTTCAGTCTTGCCCTCTGCTCCCCTCAGCGGTGTACTTCATCCATCTGCCTGTTCTGCTCCCCACTCTGTCTCTGGTGAATCCTCTCACCACCCCTGCACCTCTGGCCTGTACCCCAGTCCCTTATGCATAAATAAATCTTTTTAAAAAGATGACAGTACAGACTTTGAAGTCACCTCCTCTAGACCAGCTGGGCACAGTAAAACTGATACAAAACAAAGCCAAAAGCCCTGAGGGAAAACTGATGATCATCATACAAATGTGCCTCCTAAATAGGAGCAACAGCCTGAGTGAAAGTAGGAAGAAAAATTCGCAGTGTAATTTCTTTGTAATAGTACAATCTACAAGAGGGAGGAGAAATGCCACGAAGTTATTGGCTTGGGTACATGCCAACATCAGGGGTCCTCAGACTCAGCCCTGCACTGGAAAAAGGAGTGCTCAAGCAGTCATCCAGAGTAGAGATTGCGTTGTAGGAGGGCTTCAGAGGTGAGGGCACAAAATGAGGGCTACTGGCTCGAATTTGAATCTCCTAATACAGAACAGCTGGAGCCGAATCGGGTCGGAACATCTGGAATTCCTTACCGAAGAGAATACTGCTTGTTCAGTGCTGAGATATCTGAAACACCTGCCACACCCACAAAGACAAACTTGATGACAAGTATTTCAAATTTCTGAACTTGCTGGAAGTGATCCTTGATGCATGCTGCCCCGTCTTCTCTTAAACCTGTAACCCCGGGTCCATACCAGACCCCTGACTACTCCAACAACTGAAACAACAGTGAAAACGTATCCTTACTAAGACACATACAAACTCAAAAGTGAGAAGTCAGAAGATTTTCTGCACCTCTTCCAGGGAGCCAGGTCTCCATGGTTCCCATCTTTGCTGGTTCTTCCCAGTGTCCTTTTTCTGCTCAGACTCTCTCAAACCCGGAGCCTTGGGTAGGAACTGAGCATGTAAACCTAACTCCCAAGAACTAAATTTTGGAAAAATGACTTGAATTTCTCTATTGGGTCAGTCAATGGTGGGGAAAAAAAAGCATAAAGAGTAACATGAACAAGTGAACAAGTATTTCAGCTAACAGCAGTGCTTGCTTGCAAGGTTTCTGTCCTTCAACAGAACTCCTCTCTCCTGCCCAAGCCCAGCAGAGGCCTCACAGCTTGCTTTTTCTCTTGTACCACAGCAGGCAGACCCCCTGATGTGTTTTCATCCTGTTTGTGTATGTGTGTGTGTGTGTTATTTGCTATAACCTGGTTATTCTGGGTTTTGAACTCTTTGATATCAATGTATTGATATAAATATCCAGACTTCCTACCACATAAAATTTTCAAATTTTGTGAATTACTTGGAGAATCATAGGCCCTCTAAATTTTTAATAAAGGTAGAACCATATGAAATATAAGATCTTTAAAGTGACACTAAATCCTTTCCTAATTATCTAGTTATAGTTGCTTCAATCATTTGAGACTCAATGTATTCCAGTTTGATATTGCAAAATGCGAGATACTAAAAAACCTGTATCTACTAAAAAAAGGGAGAGAGAGAGAGAGAGAAACGCAGTCCACAATCCAGTTCTATAATTTGTGAGAAAAGTGCTACACAAAGGCTGGAGGGAAGAGTTGTCTCTTCCATAAATGGTGCTGCCATGTGGGAAAAGCTGCCATGACCCCACCTGACATGAGACACAAAACCCACTCAGAATGGACCACAAGTGTGAAGGGAAAGAGAAAGCAAGAACACTAGCAGGGAAAAACAGGCTGGTATTTTCTTTATGTTGACTTTTTCTTACACAATTAAAGAATATTTCTTACACAAGTTGCAAAAAGCACTAACCTAAAATTCTGTTAAGTTGGGCATTTCTGTTCATCAAAAGAAACAAGAGTAAATAGGCAATCCACCTATACACCTGAGGGAAGATTTTATTTTTTAAGATTTATTTATTTATGCATACAGAACTGGGGTACAGGCCAGAGGTACAGAACTGGGGTACAGGCCAGAGGGGCAGTGAGAGGATTCACCAGAGACAGAAAGGGGAGCAGAACAGGCCGACTGATGAAGTACACTGCTGAGGGGAGCAGCGGGCGGGTCAGGGGAGGTCTGCTGTGCCATGTGGGTCACCTCTAGGGTAGGGATCAAACTTATGCTGAAGTGGCTTTAGCTTCTTAGTGCTGTGTTTTAACCCACTACGCCACCAGGGAGGGCCCCAGGGAAGATATTTTTAGGCATCTCTCTGACCTTTCATTATGAAAATTTACAGAACTCCACACTAGTAAGGAGATAGGTAATCCAATTAAAAATAAGTAAAATC
>NW_004567105.1:41673014-41673781 GCF_000260355.1 Condylura cristata
CATGTGTGAGAAGCATAAGGTAAAGGCAAAAATGCTTCATTCTCAGCAGACAATAGCTGAAACAGCTCACGTACCAAACTGTGTTGTAATCAGCCAGTGGAATATTCTATAGTAAAAACACACAAACTCCCACATCGATAACATGCTGGTTCTTGTAGATGTAGTTGTTTGAAAAAAGACATAACAGGCCCTCCCTGGTGGCGCAGCGGGTTAAAGCACAGCCCTGAGAATCTAAAGCCGCTTCTGCATGAGTTCGATTCCCACCTGCTCCGGAGGTGACCACCTGGTGTGGCAGACCTCTCCTGACCCGCCCGCTGCTCCCCTCAGCAGTGTACTTCGTCGATCTGCCTGTTCTGCTCCCCGCTCCGTCTCTGGTGAATCCTCTCACCCTCTGCATCTCTGGCCTGTACCCCAGTTCTGTACGAATAAATAAATCTTTAAAAAAAAAAAAAATAAGTAAAATCTCAAACAGATATTTCACAAAAGAGAGCAAGTAGCCTATAAATATAAGGTGTTTAATATCAGAAAAATACAAATTAAGTCACAATATGACTCCTTTGCCACATTTTAGAACAGTAGAATTAATCTTTAAAAGAATTAAAAAAATAAAGAACAGATAACACCAGGTCAAGTCAGGAGTTTATGAGAAGGTAGAAACTCATGAACTATTGGTAAGAGTATAAATTGGTACAAATACTTTGGAAAACTGAAATAGCTACTAAAACTGAAGATGTAGATGTTTGAAGGTCTGACCGTTCCACTCATAG
>NW_004567105.1:41673881-41691790 GCF_000260355.1 Condylura cristata
GCCCGCTGCTCCCCTCAGCAGTGTACTTCGTCGATCTGCCTGTTCTGCTCCCCACTCTGTCTCTGGTGAAGCCTCGCACCGCCCCTGAGCCTCTGACCTGTACCCAGGTTCTGTATGCACAAATAAATAAATCTTTAAAAAAAAAAAGAAAAAAGACATAACAACATAGTACACGAGACAGCCTCTGTTCGTAGACAAGCCATGAGCAGACAGAGGTATAACTGATGCTGGACAGCAGAATATCAGTCACATAGAAGAGAATCCACAGAAATAGCAAAGAGAAGCTCTCCGTGACTATTAGGCAAGGCTATATTTGTAAAGCTGTGTGCACTTTTTTTAATAAAGATTTATTTATGCATACAGGACTGGGGTACATACAGGCCAGAGATGCAGGGGCGGTGAGAGGATTCACCAGAAACAGAGTGGGGGAGCAGAACAGGTAGACTGATGAAGCACACTGCTGAGGGGAGCAGAGGACGAGACAGGAGAGGTCTGCTACGCCATGTGGGTCACCTCTGGGGTGGGGATTGAACTCATGCTGAAGTGGCTTTAGCTTCTAAGTGCTGTGCTTTAACCCACTGTGCCACCAGGGAGGGCCCTGTGTGCATTTTTTAAGCAGGAAATGTAAAGCATAACGTTATATTTTTGTGTTTGCCTTTTTTAATTTTTATATATATATATCTTTTCCACCATTATGTCTTCCCCACAGAAGACCCACCACCAGTTCAGCCGTGAACCATCACCTTAGTCCCTCGTTCTCTTCTCTCCTCTGTTTTGACTCCTTTTCCTACTCCTCTCTTACTGAGTGTCTCTGATTTATGGATTTTAGCTAATTTTGTTGGGTTTTGTTTATTATTGCTGTTATTTTTTTCCTGATCCCTTCTTCAGTTCCCCTATATTCCTCCTATAAGTGAAACCATCCTTGGCTTTTGAATGTTTTGTTTAATTTGGTGGAAATGAGTTCTACAGCATGTATTGTCTTAAATAATGTATGTACATATGTACATGCATGCATGGTAAATTTCAATAAGTTAAGGGGAGAAACAATTATGTTGGAAATTTACAATATAAGAAAGGAAATCTTGTTGCCAACGAGTGGATTAATGCACAAGAAGGAAATCAGACAAGATTCTCCCTGGAGCTGGCCTGAGCTGATCTTTCTTCCTCTGCTGTGGTTCTTCCCATCACCAGACGCTCTCTGCTGCCAAGCATCTCAACAGCACTCTCATGGAGAATTGTGGCTTAGAGGATAGCTTGAGGGAATCAAAAGTACATTCTGAAGTTTGCTGTTCTCACCTTCCCTCGAATTGGTCCTCTCCCTCTGTGCATGTGACCTGGTGCTGCAGGTGTCAAAACACTGTCACAGCATCAAAACACTGTCCCCCCAGACCACACACAGGACATACACTGGACATAGCGGCATCTCAGATGAGGCATCCAGGTGACCAGGTGCCCTAGGGGTCTTCTTGAAGACAGATGTGGGTTTTGAGTTTCTTGCGTGTATGTTGGTGCCAAGGTAGTGACTGCCACTGCTTTGTATATGTGGGTACTTTAGCCACAGAAGGGCTAAGGTAATGTGAGCTGCCACACACTTCCAGGTAGTGCCAACCATCCCCAGAACACTGCCCCAAGTCCTTGTAGAGGGGCCCATGGGAACCAGTGGAGGCTTTCTGCTCCCCCACATACCAGGCAGGCCCTACTTCAAGAGTTCACAAGTGTCCTACAGCTAAGCTACCCCAACAATGCCACCTCCCAGTGGGGCTGCCACTTAGAGCCAACCGTGAATATCTCCTTACCACAGCAAACTTTGCTGTTCCCCTGGTGGCCAAAATGCAAGGTCCCCTCTCTGTTTTGTTTTAAGAACTAGGACAAGTTAAAGAAGTGACCATTTTCTAGTCTCTTAAATGACTGACTCTGGCCCTCCCTGTTGGCGCAGTGGATTAAAGCACTGCACTGAGAAGCTAAGGCCACTTCTGCATGAGTTCGATTCCCGCCTGCCCTTGAAGTGACCACATGGCGTGGCAGACCTCTCCTGACCCACCCGCTGCTCCCCTCAGCAGTGTACTTCGTAGATCTGCCTGTTCTGCTCCCCACTCTGTCTCTGGTGAAGCCTCTCACCGCCCCTGAGCCTCTGGCCTGTAACCCAGTTCTGTATGTACAAATAAATAAATCTTAAGAAAAAAAAAAGACTGACTATATTTATACACATAAATATGTTCAGATAGACATGTACACATATACATATTCCATCACCAACAGTCATTCAAATGTGTCATTTATCAGGTAGCTAGTACATGCCAAATGCAATCACCATCTATGCATCACACTAATTCGCCAAAAGCTCCTTGTTTCCCTTGCTTTTGCTTTGTTTTCAGGAGTAGCTGCTTCTCAGGGGTCTCCCCCTATACCAGATCCCACTCCAGGGCCTGGTTAGGGGCAGGTACCGTGGCAAAGGGATGAAATAGAGACTTCCATAAATATTTGGGAATAGGAAGGACAGAAGGAGAACATCGGAGTTTGAGGGTTACATGAGTGGAGATGAGTTGGGGTCACAGAGTGCTTCAGGTAGTAGTTGGGGTCTCTCAGGAGGAGATGCAAGCAGAGGTTGAGATATGTTGATCTTCCTCACTGGCTGGTTAACCCTGCATGAATGTGTTTTTGTTTTTTAAGATTCATTTATTTATGCATACAGAACTGGGGTACAGGACAGAGGTGCAGGGGCAGTGAGAGGATTCACCAGAGACAGAGTGGGGAGCAGAAAAGGCAGATCTATGAAGTACACTGCTGAGGGGAGCAGTGGGCAGGTCAGGAATGTTCTGCTGCGCCATGTGGTCACTTCCAGGGCAGGCCGGGTTCAAACTCATACTGAAATGGCGTTAGCTTCTTAGTGCTGTGCTTTAACCCGCTGCACCACCAGGGGTCACATGAATGTGGGTCACATGAATGTGGGTCACATGAATGTGTTTTTTAACCCTGCATGAATATGTTTCTGCCAGTCCTTAAAAAAGGAGTGACACCATCTATTGGCCCAAGAATACTCTCAGGCACCTGCAACATGCTCTCCTGCCCTTTGTTCTTTCTGAGTCTGGGGTCTGACCTGGCTTCCGACAGTGTCTGGCTGGCCAGCCCACACCACACTGCAGAGATGGGCATCTCCGGCCTTTGTGTCTGACCTCAGTGCCACAGTGTCTTCAAACTTCCATCAAATCCATAAGCACTTGTCTCTGTTATAGTTACACTGGTGATTTCAGGTGTTGTGCTATATATTAGGTATGGAAATTTCATATCTAATAAAACTGGAGACCTAAACAGCAAAGACACCAAGCTCAAATGGAGGCTACTGCACAGTGTTAGAAAGGTATTACAGAGGAGACACGCAGTTAATACGCATTGCTTCCTGAGAGGGCAACAGGGAGTTCTGTGCAGACTTCCCAGGTGTGTGGGAGCTGGCTCCCAAGGGTGATCTGGTGCCTAAGAGACAATTATGGGTCCTTGTGCTTTAGGGATACAGGTATGAATAATGACGCCTCGAGACTACTTTATTAGCTTTGTCTCTTGCAACTTGAAACCAACTTTGCAAAAGAAGAAATTTCACAATGAACAAATAAAGGGTAATTAGCTCAGGTGGTTGACAGATGGAAAATGGCAGAAGTTTGGGCTCCAGCTAACAAGGGTAATATAAAATATAGTTGCTCGTAATAGCAGGTAGAGCCCTAACAAACTAGGATGGTGATCTGTTTATTTCTCTGATTCATCAGGGAAAACTAGGGAATATCCATTATGACTGAACATGTTTAATGCTGGTTTCAACTGGTTTTGTAGTTAACCAAGGGAATCAACTGATCTCTTAAATTGTGTGTAGATTAGTGTGTGTGTGTGTGTGTGTGTGTGTGAACATGTCTGTGTGCATTAATGGTTATGTGTGTCTTTGTGTGTTTGTGTGCATGACTGTGTGTGCGCACACCAGGGATGGTATAAGATAAATGGAAGTCATCAGGTTTTTTTTCTGCCTCCTGCCATTAGCATCAATGATCGACACCTGGGTCTTAGACGCTGCCTGATGGCGGCACCTGGTGTGTGGTGTGGCCCTGTGTGAGTGGGTACACCTGAGCCGAGAGACTGAGGCAATAGGGCATCAGCAGAGAACAGAGCATGGTGCAGTAGAGACCAGCGACAAAACCATCAGACCATGTCAGAGAACCCAAAAAGCAGAAGGATTCCCTGGGGCCTAGGAGAATCCCCAACTGCCTGACCCCCTGACCACCTGCCTGCCCTGTACCTGCTTGCCTCATTAAAAATGGTGTAAACAGGGCCCTCCCTGGTGGCGCAGCAGGCTAAAGCACAGCACTAAGGGGCTTAAGCCGCTTCCACATGAGTTCGATCCCCGCCTGCCCCGGAGGTGACCACATGGTGAGGAGGACCTTTCCTGACCCGCCCGCTGCTCCCCTCAGCAGTGTACTTCGTAGATCTGCCTGTTCTGCTCCCCGCTCTGCCCCTGATGAATCCCTTCACCCTCCACGTCTACGGCCTATACCCCAGTTCGGTATGAATAAATAAAATAAATCTTTTAAAAAAAAAAAAAAGAAGAAGAAGATAAAGCCACTTCAGCCTGAGTTCGATCCCCACCCCAGAGGTGATCCACATGGTCTGACCCACCTCCTGCCCCCCTCAGTATTGTATTTCATCAACTTGCCTGTTCTGCTTCCCACTCTGTCTCTGGTAGATCCTCTCACTACCCCTGCACCTCTGGCCTGCATCCATGTTCTGTATGCATAAATAAATAAATCTTTACTTTTTAAACGGTGTAAACAGATCACTAAAAGCTGAAAAAAAGCCATTAAAGCCTCCAGACTCCTCCTTTTTCCTCCTGCCCAGAACTTTAAAAACCTACTCTGTGCCTTGCCTTACAGTGTGCATAATCAGTCAGACCCAGCAATGAAATGAAATGTGTCCGGAAGGTTGTTGCCAGGATTGCAAATAGGATTGCAACTAGAAGGAAAGGACTCAACAGAGTGAGCACCATAGGTAAATGCAAGCCCAGTAAAGTGTGACACTCATGCTGGTGATGACAAAGCATAGGTCAGCCACAGAGGAGTTTCAGAAGACCCCAAAAAGCAGACCTGGTGAAGAATGGCCCCTGGGTGCAGAGCTGCTCTGGGCATCCACCTGGGTGTGCCATTCAGATTTGCTTCCTCCATGAGAAACAGAAATCATAGTGTTGGTGAATCCTTCCCCAAGTCCAGTGTGGTTTCCCACACTGCTAAATTTAATCCTAAAATTATTTACAGATTTGAGTAATCTGTATCCAGATTTATAGCAGTTGTTCCACCAGAAATTATACACAGCCTCTAGCACAGTTCTTATCTTCATTTAGTGGGTGTTTCCTGGAATGCCAAGGCCAAAGTTTCTTTGCATTTAGAACTCCACATTTTAGAGTCCTCGGGAAATATCCTGGCCAGATAAGAAGAAGAAGAATTCCAAAATAACAATGTTCTTCTACACTCCAAAATTTATTCATTACGCATGTCAGATGCGTTTGTCTCACAACGCAGGTAGAGCCTTGAGACACAGGCACCACCCAATATTAAAAGCTGAACATGTTATAAACTCAAGGCACCTTCTTCTATGTATGGATTTATTTGAAATTCATCATCATCAAGCACTTTTGCAATACCCTAATGGAAACAGTCATAGTAATAAATAGTCTCTGCTTGTGTAGATCTTTAGCTATGCAGTAACTATTGTCTCCATTTTTTTTTTAATTTATTTATTTATGCATACAGAACAAGCCAGTGGGGCAGGGGCCATGAGAGGTTTCACCAGAGACAGTGGGGAGCAGAACAGGCAAATCGATGAAGTACACTGCTGAGAGGAGCAGCGGGTCGGTCAAGAGAGGTCTGCTGCGCCATGTGGGTCACCTCCAGGCTGGGGATCAAACTCGCACTGAAGCAGCTGTGACCAGCTTACAGGGCTGTGACCAGCTTGCAGTGCTGTGTCCAAACCCACTGTGCCACCAGGGAGGGACTGTCTCCGCTTTTTAAATAAGAAAACAAAAGCACAGACAAGTGAAATGCCAGGAGCTCAGAGGAAGAGGGAAAGGTCATTCCCCAGTGTGTGATGCTAATGGTCCTTCTAGTTGACATCGCCTCACCATATCTAGTTGCAGGCACTGACCCCACAGAGGTGTTCACCCTTGACCCTGGCACTTATATCCTTCATACACCAGATCCTATATAATAGCAATCCCAACACATGTACCTCTAAATTAGAACTCAGAAATGCCATTTACACTGTTCACATGACCCAAGTCGCCCTCAATGCTGGCCTGGCGCTCTGCCTCAGCCCCTGTCCAATCTCATAGCTCCCATGGTAAGGCTCAGTCCCAACAAAGTGCCCATCAGTCTTCCTACTGACATTGATTTCAGCCAATGAAGCACAAGCCCCTTTCCACACAAGGCTTTGTGGTTGGCTTTGACCTGGCATTCACGACCAGAAGTTCTACATAAAAGATTTTGAACATTTTTATATTCTTGATGACATTGTGATCAAGGTTTATTTTTCCATCTTTCACATTGCTAAAAAACCTGAACTTTTCAGCTACCATTTTTCTTAAGTTTAAAAGCATTGAATCTTTTCAGAAAAACTGCCTCAGGTAAGGTGCATTTGAGGAAGAATTAAGAAGTTACAGCTGTGCTCTAGAGCATTTCTGTGTCTAGCATTACCAATGTTTGGTGTCGTACTGGGCTGCTTGTGGCTCACCCTCATGCTCCAGGAATGGCTTGAAATCTGAGACTTCAATGGCAGCAAATCCTGTGTTCTTACACTCAAATCCCACACTCAAATGTTCCAAAGTCAGCACAGTGAAACCCAAATTGTCTGTGTATGTTCTTCTATTTGTATTACATTTTTTCCCCTGAAACCAAATAATCATTTGCTTTTTTTTTTTCAATAACTGAACACAAACCAATAGAAAAATACTTGTAATTACTGGTACCAGCAGGAACTAAAATAAAAAAATGATATATTTATCTAATTGTGACCATGTCTTACAAAAGAAAAACAATGTATTTAAAATCATATTCCTGATTTTCTACAGATTATTCCAGAGACCCCAGAAAATCATACGAAATACATGTGGAAAAAGTGTATAGAAAATTAGCTAAAATAATTAAGTTTGTATGTCATTGCATGATTTCATCAAGGAAAGAAGAGAGAAGACAGAAGTTATTAGTGTCAGAACTCTACTTTGAGCCCGACTATATACTTACTACACTAGATGTGGCTGAACTTCACATTTTGCAAACATGTCTTAACTTCATGACCAGGGGCGAGAAGGGAGCCTTCATGTCTTCATATTCTCAGTTTCCACACCTGATATGTAGTGTCAGTGGTGCCCATGAGTTGAACTGAGACCAAGTCCTGCCATCCTGAAGCCTCTCACCCTGTGGTCACCTGCCTATCATGACACCTATGGTTATTGATATGCCCCGAAGAATTGAGTGGGATTGGAAAGATTTCAAGCTGTGCAAACACTTCTGGGTTTTGATGCTTGGGATGGATTTCTAAATGCTGACATCCTCCTGCAGATCCCACAGCCTCCCAGGGCTCCTCAGTCTGCATCTTGCCCTCTGTCACATCTGCAAACACCTCCACCCACCTTGGCTACACACTAGTATTGACCTCAGTCTTAGATGACAGGGCCATCTCCTCACCAAGACCAAAGATAACTGACAATTTGATGCCAACCATAATTTCCTGACTTACCTGGGGATGATGATATGTTCACTTTTCTCTCTTCCTCTGCCCAGTTTATTCTCTTTTCTGTTCTTATAAGGTCTGACCTCCCAGAGCGGAGAGCTTAACCTTAATCTTCTCAGCTGGGGCTTAGAAAACCAAACTCATCTTTGAAGATAAATTCAGTGTCACTCTTCTCATGAATATTCTACTATTTCCCCCAATCAACCAAGATGTTGAGAGTATTACCTAGTGAAGGGTTTTATAAATAAAGCACTTGTTCTCCCACAATAAGGTAATATTGGCTCTCTCTCCCTAGAAGTCACTGGGATTTGATAACTATTTCTAAAGTAGAAGTGGAAAGTTGAGGGCCTCCCTGGTGTCACAAGATGTTAAGACTCAGCAATATCAAGCTATCACCAGCCACTGCTGCATGAGTTCAATCCCTGGCCAGGGAGGTGACCCACATGGTACAGCAGACCTCTCTGTTCCTTGGTATATACTAACTTCAGGACAGTGTCTGGTGCTATATGGTAGCTGCTTGAAAAATACTTAAGCAAATGACTTATCCATTCATTTGTTCTTTAATTTGTATCTATAATTCTTATTTTTCATTATATTTAATAAATTTTCAAATGGAAATTTCCTGGCCCAAATCCTACTAGTTGTCACTGGGCTGGATGAACACAGACTTTGCAAATAACTACCCACCCAGACTATTGCACAGAATCCTTCTTTGTCCACCAGATGCCAGACACTGCTTCAAATTAATCACCTGTTGACTTGGGTAACCTTACTGTGTACTATTTGGTTTGTCTAATCAATATTGTCTAACGGAAATATCTGCATGTCTTCTATTTCACAGTGCTAGATAGAAGTGTTACTCTTTCAGTATATTATTTATTCTCACCATATCCTCAGTTAAAATATGCAAACATTCACATGACGTTTACTTAAACATTGTAATTTTCGACTGGACTTTCACTTCAATTGCATCCTTATGTCATTTCAAGCTAATTGTGGATTTTGTGTGGACTTTACCCACATGTTTTCAATTCACAGTGCATTGAATTCTCATGTGAAGTCACAAAGAGGCTGCTCTACCCCTGACCATTATACTCATTCATGTGTATGTAGCTTTGAGTCCCCATCCAGAATCAGGCTAGAGACATTAACCTTTACTGCTTTAAGTAGTTTGTGAAACTATCATTCAGAACAACTTGATCCCGAGTTTCCAATTTTCATTTGAGTCTTTGGTTTCATAAAGTCTACCAAATTAGAGTAAATGTAGTAGATTTGTTTAGGACGCGTCAAGGTAGGGGCTGGAGGAAGCCAGCGTGTTCTTCCAGCTCCCCATCTGACTGCTGATGATCCTGTATTAAGAGTTTTGCTTTTTTTTTTTGGACCAGTGTTCTCTCCCTCCCCCTCATTTCCTAACAGCTATTTAAAGATTTCCAACCTGCTACAATAAAGTCGCTTGGCTTCCCCTTTTGTTAACCCCATTCTCTTATATATCACACTCCACTTCTTACCTATTTGATGTTTCAATATAAGTTTTCCCTTTGGTAGAAAACCTGAGGCTGGCAGCTCAGATGGGCTGGAATCCAAAAATGGTCTTGCAACAGAGACTTCCCTAACACTGCTTTCATTTTAGCTATAAGTAACAATAACCAAGGAGTTGTATATAATATTTATTTCCTATTACTTTGCATTTCTTTATGTATCCTGGATTGACCACTTTTAAATTCCATTCATAACTTTTACCTTCTGTAACTTATTTCAACATAGCCATACTTCTACACCATAGGTGATCCTGTGACCTTCCAGAAATCCAGTATTTATTACCCTTATCCCCTCATTCTTATTCTTCCCACGTGTTTTGGTGAATCAGGTCAGGCTAAAAAATCCAACTTTTGACACCAATTTTATAAGGACAGTTCACAATCTGCCCTGTCTTTTGACACTGACCATAGAGCCATGCTTAGTTTTGATAATTCACTAGAATGATTCACAAGACTCTCTGAAACCTCTTATATCCATGAGCTTTGTTACAGTGAAAGAATACCATTTAATGTCAGAAGAGGATTACATGGCATTAAGTCTGGGAAGGCTTTAACATAGGGCTTCCAACTGCCCCCTACGAGAGCCAAGACAGTATCAGTTCCTCTCAGCAAAGATGTCGGACAGCACCCCCAGAGCATCACCAACTAGGAAGCTCATCTGCACCCTGGGATTGAGGACTCTTGGTCCAGCATTGTGATTTATGATGGAGGTTTTGGACCCTGCAACATCCACTTTTTCATCGGAGGGGCTGAGATTAAAGGTCACCTGATGGGCAGTCAACTTGTCTATGTGATCAAGCCCCAAACGTGGGCACAGAAAGGTCTTAGGTGAGTTTTCTAACTGACAATACCCAGGAGTATTATCAAAATTCACTATCAACATCTCTTCCCCTGATTGATTTCAATCTGTCCTTTCATGTAAGGAAACGCTAATCAAGAGGACAGCAGTTTTCAGTGGATTCTACAAGTGCTTTTGGCCAACTATTCAGCCTGGCGTGTCTTGGAAAGCCCAAGTTCTTTGTTGGTGACAGAACACAGCCTTGTGGACTGCCCCTATCATTAAAAATATGGAAAAAAGAATCCTCTCCAGGATCACTCATCTGCACAGGAAATCTCTGTAGTACTGCACAGCCTTCCTGCTATGTCTGCATGAACAGCATTCGTTCCTGGGAGGGAGAACATAGAGGAAAGCCTGGAGAATGGCTTCGTCTTCTCTTCTGAATCCCACCAGGGAAACTAGGAAGCAATCACCTGATGGCAGGAAAAGAACAGATGAATCTTAGAAAATGAAGAAAGGACTTGCCCATCACACTTTGACAACTCCTTACAAACTACTTATAAACATGCACATAAAAACATTTTTATCCTTTTTCTTAAGAAAATAGTAATCCACAGAAATGCATTTTAATTAATCAACTGATTAAAATTAGTTTAAACTATATAAAATATCAAAGAAATAGTCAAGCCAGCATCTCCCCACTCCAACATTACAAATGTCGACCACGCCACCATGTAAATGAAGGAAGGAGCACCGTGAAGCAATAAAAGCAACAAAGTGGACTGAGGAAGGCAAAATAATGGCTGAAAGAAAGAAAAAAATAAATGACGTGCAGGAAATATGACAAGGTAGGGAAAGGAACGCAGTTTAATGTAATTGTTGTGGATCATCAATGCATAACTCCCAGCCCACCTGTGGTCTCAGAATCTGCCCCAACACAGCATCCGATCACTACTGAGAGATGGGAGACACATGTCCAGAGCACACCAGAATTTTTGGCCTGAACTGGCCAGAGGTGTGGTGGGTGAGAGGATTCACCAGAGACAGAGTGGGGAGCAGAATAGGCTGACTGACAAAGTACACTGCTGAGGGGAGCAGTGGGCAGGTCAGGAGAGGTCTGCCACACGGTGGGGGTCAGCTCCCTGGCCAGGCATCAAACTCTTGCTGCAGTGGCTTTGGAGTCTTCATAATGTGGTGCTTTAACCAGTTGCACCACCAGGGAGAGCCCACACACCAGAATTTAACTAATCATGAACAACAGCATGGACTGTGGTTCCGCAGGGTAAAAGGCCATTGTGAATTCCGTCAGTACGTGCCTGGCATTGTGCTGCCACATTTCCATGCCTCATATTTTGCTTTAGAATATCTGAACTGGCCCTTCCTTTGAAGTGCAGGAGGGATGGCACAGAGGGAGAAGGGGACCAGCGGTATCCCATAGCTAGCAGGCAGCTGAACTACACCATCTAGGACAGGAGTTAGCAATCTACAGCCCATAGGCCCAGCCAGGGGCCCTTTTTTCATTTTCATAAGTAAAGTTTTACTAGTACACAGTTACTCAGAGTTTCTGCATTATTTATAGCTGATTTAGCACAAACGTGACAAAGTAAAGCAATTGCAACAGAGAAAGCATGCCCTACAAAGTGTAAAATATTGACCATCTGGTCTTTTTTAGACAATGTTTACTGACCCCAGGTCTAGAACATGTTTCACTAGCATAGTTTCAAAACCCCAGAATAAATAAGTATTCTCACATATACTTTATGTCTAGCACTGTTTTAAATTAGGGTTAACTATGAACAATTTTCTTACTTTGTGTGGAAGAGTAAAAGAACGTTTAAAAAATAAAACACATTTTCCTTGACATTCAACACGCAAATTTATTTCTATGAAAATATAATTCTATATCGTCAGAGCATTTGGTATTTGACGGGTCTAGAAATAAAAAATAAAAATATCAATATGATGAAGGCAGTCCAGGCTTGAAGATAATTTGGAAGGCACTAATTTTGAAAATAATAATATTTAGTTATCCTAAATGGAGCGTATTTGATGCGTTGGAGCATGCCAAGCCTGGAAAGCATGCTTCACAGTACTTTCATACCCTCAAAACAATCCAGTGAAGGAAGTATTTTTGCCCTCCTCCAGAAGGGAAAATGGAGACTTTGAAAGGTAAGATAATTCTTCCAAAGATCATCATGGGAAAAAAAGAAAAACCTAGTATTCAAACTCAGGATGTTGTGGCTCTGGACTCCACACCCTCCCACTGTGTGGGAAGATTCTGTGCTGGAAAATAGGGAGGCGTCTGTTTGCTGCACCCTCCCTGTCTTGGGGGCCAGAGGTGGCAGCTGACATGCAAGTGTGTAAGCCACAGGACTCCAGTGCACCCCCTGTTCACTTGGCTAGAGATGGAGAAGTCAGAGAAATCCTAGGGGAATATAATAACTAGTCATAACCTAAGATCTGAATTCCTCACTAGGAGGATTGCATTGGATTTTTTCTGACTGTATTGTCTACCCCTTGCCTCCCATGATAGCTGCCAATATTCTCTTATTTAGGGTTCATAGAAATTTCTCCTGCTTCAGTGGCAGTAGCATGATTGTTCCTAACCCGCGATCCTGGAGAGGGTAAGGAAGAGAACTTCCTTACCCTCTCCTCCTTCATGTTACATCTTCCCTGGCATAAGCACTTCTCATTTGGGCAACCCGTTAAAGGTGGAGGGAAGGTCATCTGAAGATGCAGCCAAGAAAACCACTGGCCATGCTGATGTCTGTGTTCTTGTTGTGGCCCTGAGACACCCGTGCCAACTTGGGGACACGCATCCAAGTCCCTTTCTGTTTCAATCCCATGTCAGTATCCTGAGAAACAGACAGTAAACATTAAGACAGCAGAGGGGGAAGTAAAACCTTAAGCAATTACCTCTAAAAGCTCCATATAGGTTCCAGGAATAAGGAATAACAAGAGTAGTATAAGTCTGGATAAACATGGTTTTATGTGATCTAATTCTTCCAGAGTCCTTCTATATAAAAAATCCATGTGGAGGGTAAGACTTAAAAGCTGAACTGTTTTACAGCATGCTGGGGCCTGGGAGCTCATAAAAGGGCTAAAGCCCTGACTGTCCAACCAGGTCTGGAAAATAAGGGTTTCCTCCCAGACCAGGCCCTGCAGGACCCTTTTTAATTTAAAAATGAAACAGTCAGGGGAATGCTTTCCACCCAAAATTTATATTATAATGAAAAATCTGTTTTCCTACCTAATAAAAAAAATTCCACGTACCCCTTGGAAATCAAAGCTAACACCAATTCAAACAGCTATGATGTCATCCTTATTTTCTGAAAAAAAATCCATATGATTTTTTTCAATAGGCATTAAAAACAAGAAGATGCATCTCTCCTCACTTGAGTTCAAATAAATCTTCCTTGGACGGGATCTGTTTATCTTTGATGAAAGTTACAGTCACATCTTGAACACTAAGCAAACTAGGCCATCAGGACACTTGCTAGTTGGTTAAGACAAAGTCCAAGGCAGTACCAGACTGGGAAATTATCAGAGCTTGGCTTTTCCCTTCAAACCCGCGCTACCTCTCACTCTCTTTCTCCACTGACAATGGAGTTACCCAATACAAGCAGAAGCAATAGCAAGAGAACTTCAATGTGTTCTCCTTATAATCTTCAGCCAAACTAACCTACATGGATCTGGACAAAAAGCTCATTGATCTCACTCAACAAGTATTTACCGAAGACTATCCTAAATTCTGAAAGTTTTTGTTTTTTGCTTAGAAGTACTGGATATTGTAGGCCACAGGTACAGGGTGGGGGAGGTGAGGTAAGAAGATTCACCAGAGAACCTGCAGATCTACTGAAATACACTGCTGAAGGGTGGGAGAGACAGGAGAGATCTGCTCCATCAGATGTGGGTCAGCTCCCTGGCCAGGGATCAAACTCAGGACACCGAGGTGATAGCGCTGAGATTTAACCCCTCAGCCACCATGGAGACCCCTAGATGCTGGAAATTCTGTATTGAAGGGGAAAACAGAAGCAAAAATCCCTGAATTCACTGAGATTAGATACTAGTTTCCAATTACTACTATAACAAATCATCACAAGTGTAGTTTCTCAAGTCAACACAAATGCATTCTCTCACAGTGCTGGAGAGCAAGAGGCCAAAATATGTTTGATGGGGCTAAAGACAAGATCTCAGTAGGGCCAGTTCTTTCAGATCAAATCTGCTCCATGTTTCCTCCAGTTCTAGAGGCTGCAGCGATGACCACTTGTTTTCACTCTTTGCTTCCACATCGCCTACCTTTTGGTTAGTATTTGTGGGAAATACCTTAGCCATCCTTCCTATTTTCTGTACTTCTGTGACATTGTACCTAAGGTGAGTTTCTTTAAGACTCTATATAGAAGAATCTTTTAAAATATATATATATTTTAATTCCTGCCTTTGAATTGGATAGTTTCATCCATTTACATTTAAAGGAATTACCATTAAGAAAGGGATTGCTTCTTCCATTTGGCTACTTCTATCCTGTTGGACATAATGTATGTTTCTCAGTTCCTTCTTTACTACTTTTTCTTGGGTTTACTTGATTTTTTGAATCCACCCTCTTGTTCTGGGACTCCCATTATGTATAGCTGGTGTACCAGCTTAGCAAGTATCTTAGGACCTGTTCATTTTAATTTGTTTCTGGTTTTGCTCCTTAGATTAGCTCACCTAAATTGAGCTATTTTTCAAGTTTGTTGATTCTGTTTCTTGGCACATAAGGGGTTCCTCCCAGACCAGCCCCTTCGGGGCCCTTTTTAATTTAAAAATGAAAGTCAAGGGAATGCTTTCCACCCAAAATTTATATAATAATGAAAAATCTGTTATTGAACTCCTGTGGTGAATTTTTTACTTCAAATATTGTGCTTTCCAATTCCAGGATTTCTATTTGGTTTCTTTTATATTTTCTGCCTTTATATTGATATTACTTATTTGCTTTAGATACTATTTCCCTTTAGTTCTTTGTATAAAGTTTCCTTTTTGCACTTTGAACAGGTTTTAAATGTTTGATTTACAGTCTTTTAATAGTAAATCTAAAATCAGAGCTTCCTCAGGTACAATTTCTATTCATTTTTCTTTCCCTATGTGTGAGATATACTTTCTTGTTTTTCTCCAAGTGCTATAATTTTTTTTGAAAGCTGAAAAAAGTGGACATAGTGCATATTTAATGTGGTAACTCTGGAAATATCCCCCTCTTGCCAGGATTTGTTACGCTGCTTTTTGTGGGTTAAGTTGCTTGTATTATGAATCTTCTAAACTCTTTTTTGTAAAGACTATTCTTTGTCATATGTGGGTAATAAAATATTGGTTCGGTCAGCCTAGTGGTCAACTAGTGGTTTAACAGAGATTTCCTTAAAAGCCTGAAATCAACATAATAAAAGGCACGAATCTTTGTAAATCTACTATGCTTGCCACTCTTTCCCTGCTTGCTAAGCTGGTTAAATTCTGCCTTAATATTCACTTCCAGTTGCAAGCGCTTAAAGCTCAGTCAGAGATGAAAGCTTTGGGTCTTTTCCAGGCTGAGCATGCATTCAAAAAATTTAAAGGGCTCCTAGATTCCTGGTATATATATTTTTTCACCCTTCCCCATCTTTTTTTTTTAAAGATGTACTTATTTATTTATTTATTTACTTGTGCATACAGAACTGGGGTACAGGCCAGAAGTGCAGGGTCAGTAAAAGGATTTACCAGAGTCAGAATGGGGAGCAGAGCAGACAGGCTGACAAAGTACACTGCTTATGGGAGAAGCGGGTAAGACAGGAGAGGTCTGCTGCGCCACATGGATCACCTCCAGGGCGGGGACTGAACTCACTCAGAGGCAGTCAGGTCAGCCTCTCATGGCTGTGGTCTTAACCACCAGCGAGGGCCTCTTTCCCCAACTTCTTTATCTGTTACTTGCTTTTATTCAATAAAACTGGAATAAGTCTTTTATTCCAGTTGCAGCTAAAATATTTAAACATTTTTGACAAGTGTCCTTGATGAGGCTGCCCCAGCCCTGAGAAAATTTCAACTTCTGCCCAGGGTCAGTGCATTTATGCTCCCTGAGAAGTGTGGCTCCTCCCTCTTGTTTATGTATTTCTAAAAGCAACACTCTACTAGAAATGCCTTCACTAACTTGGGTAAAGAGTAAATTCAGTCCCAAGCTGTCCTGCCCCTACTTCTTCCCCTTCTGCTGCATTCTCTCCAAGTCTGTCAAACACTTGTTTCTTTATTGGATTGTTGACCTTCTGCTCTCCCTCTCCCAGCAGAAGGTTATCTCCATAAGCACACAATGAGTGTTTTCTTCAGGTCTGTATTTCCAGCATCTTGGCAGTACCTGGTCGGTAGAAAAGTTCAGATTTCTCTCCTGTGATCATGAGTTCAGATGTTTAGTCTCATGTGAGATGCAACCAATCAGTTCAGAGATTCTGTATTGAGAAAGGGAAAGAGAGAAGCTGGTGATCATATTCAGAGAAGTGGCTTCCTGCCAGGCACAGAGGAGGGATGTTGACAGGATGTCTTTAGGATCCATTGAAATGTCTTGGCCCCATAGCACCAGATGGGACAGACAAGTCCCCAAGGGAGAGTTGGATGGCACCCCCACAGGGCAGCACCAGCACTGCAAGTTGAAGTCCTGCCTAGCTGGCATCCCCTCAGGCGCCCACCCTCAAGCATGGACTTTCCTCCCTACTGATATGGCCTAAGGTTTGTTCTTATCACTAGTAAATGTCCTTACACTTTGCAGTCACTTGACTGACTGGCATCATTAGCTCAGAAACCGGGTACCTTGGGGGAAAAAAACCTCAACAGTGTATTACCATTTCTCAAATCATAGGCTGCAAGCAGCATTTCAGGGGGACTGAAGCAATTGGGTCTGGAAATGAATTTCCACAACCAGAAGACAGTAACAAATGACCAGCAGAGGCTTGGATGATGCTGCTTAGAAGTCCCTGGTCGCAAAGCTCAGGCTTGGCGGTGGGGGGTCTTCTGGGGAAAATGACTGCCACCCCTTCACCCCAATGCCCTGCACTCCTGCTTTTCCCCTTTGCTCTTGGTTCACTGAAACCCTTCTTCCCTCTTCTCTCTCAATAGCCCTTCACCCCCATTCCCTCTCTTATTGCCATCTATGACTACTAGCATGTTAAGTTTTAGTTCTATTTAGAAACCCAAAGGCTTTGCTAGATATGAAATCAGAAGTTGTTGGCATCTTCCCATAAGATTGTTTTACTGTCTATGTCACATTGGCTGAATAAAAACTTCATTTGGGGACTTAAATTTCAAGAGTATTGTGATAGGGTCTGCAGCTCCATTTTCAGTTTCAGAAACCCAGTTTCCTCCAGATTACTCAAAGGGAGAAACCCTTGAAGTTTGTGTTAATGTGACCAATTTCCCCCCAAACTGACAGCGCGGTTCGCCTGTGGAGGGGCCCCGGTCCGTGTGGCGCTCCTGCGGAGACACACTAACAGCACGGACCTGCCACGTTGCAAGCTGAAAAGGAGCACATTCCTTGAAGCTCAATTATATATTTTATTTAGTCACTCTTGATAAATAACAAATGTAAATAAATATATGTATATGTACAATACAAAAAAAAAATCAGTTTTTGTTTCTTCCCTCTATATACTAATGCTTCTACCCTTTTCATGCCCAAATTGACCAGTCAGGTCTTATCTGTCATGAAGGGAACAGAGAGTCACATGCTCTGTTTTCTGCTTTATTTTTATGTATTTTTTTAACATATTTACATATTTTCTACATCATTCCTCATTTTTTATCAGTGTATGTTCCCCCGCGGAATTCCCCCCCGGCCCCCCGCG
>NW_004567105.1:41692515-41708441 GCF_000260355.1 Condylura cristata
ATAGATAGATAGATAGATAGATAGATAGATAGATAGATAGATAGATAGATAGATAGATAGATAGATAGATAAGCAAGCTGATCACTAAGGCCTGGAAGAGAAAATTCCCCAAGCCATGGACTTACTGTTAAAACCTCCTAGCCCAGCAAACTTAAAGCCTGTAGAGGGGCCATTCCACCATACAGCATTTTACAGAAATAAGTGTGCCCTTATCATTTGACAGCAGCACTAAATCTAATTGGACTCTTTTTTTTTTTTTAATAATATAATAGTTTATTTTTACATCATTTTGTGCCTTTTCCATCTCAGTTGTAATCCTCAGGGGCTTCTCATCACCAAACCACCTGTGTGCCATCACCACAGTCCAGTGCACTTCCCTCTCCCCCAATGTTTTTGATCCTACTCCCCGCTCCACCCCCATGAAATGTCTCTGGTATATAGTTGTCCCTTATTATTATTATTTTCTCCCCTGGTAATTTGGACTCTTGAATTCAATCACTTTGACCCTAGGAAGAGTGCTTCTGAAATGTGTCGGGGGTGCCTATGGCCTGAAAAGTGAAGGCTAATGCACAAAGTCTGAAGTTCCTACCCTCCAGCTCCCCGCAGCCCTGCACGATACCCTTACAGCCCCTACCCGGTGGCAAGGATGAAAGGCCACAGGGCTGAGAGGAGGTCACACATGGTGGGTGGCGGTCTCTACCAGGTCCCCTGCTTCAGGGCTGAGCCCTGCTGGACACACCTCGGGGCTGTTGCTCCGTCTGCAGTGAGCTCCCCAGCAGCTTTCCCAATTCCCACTTACCACAATGCTTTCCAGAACGGTGAGAAGGGAACTTGAGATCTCGCTCAGTGACTTGGCTTGGGCAGGACCTGAAGAGTGCTGTGGTACACACAGACCCTAGCTCCTGTTTGGACCCTGGCACCAGGTCTTCTGCTGCCAGACTGAGCCCTGTGGGAGCTGCAATACCCCTCCAGCCTTGGGCTGTGCTGCCTCTGCTGTCCATGCACCTCACTGCACCCCCCTCCATCACCTCCTCCAGCCCCTGGCCCCTGTCTGCAAGCAGCCTCGTTTCTCTGTCCTCGGCACTGGACTGTCCGTGGTCCCAGCAGTCCCGAAGCTGCTTTCACATCCCTTTACTCCCAAAAGCGCTCTTCACCCACACGCAGCACTGGACAAGTTACCATCTAGTGGGCCTCTTTTCATCTTTGGGGAAAACAATTTTGTCTTCCAAGCTGTTTAGGTTAGGAGGAGAGTCATGAGATCTGTAAAGCACCATCAAATCACCACTGGGTGATCACAGCTCAGCAGTTACTTTGAGCCAAGGGCACCATGGTGACCTATCAAGGCCTTGCCACTGAAGGCAAGTGTGACTCAGGGCTTTAACCTCTGAAAAGTGTCCCACTTCTTCATATAGAACAACGTGTGGGAAGAAATCCTGAAAGCAACACAAATGCTTTCTGGCCTGTTTGCTGCATGTGGATGGAGTGAGCTTTGGGGAGTAAAGGGGTGTGAAAACAGCATCTTGTCTATTTGAACAAAACCTACCTTTTCAAGGAAAAATACCGGATGGTTTCACTCATAGCAGGAGTATAATGGACCAGGCGAGAAAATACTAATAATAATAAACAGCTATCAACCAGAGACATTTTATGGGATGGAGTGGGGAATGGGATCAAAAACAGTGGGGGGAGGGAAGTGCACTGGACTATGGTGATGGCACACGGATGATTTGGTGATGGGAAGCCCACGGGGATTACAACTGAGATGGGGAAATGCACAAAATGATGTAAAAATAAACTGTTATATTATTTTTTAAAAAATCGCTTTGTTGAGAAGTCAAAAAAAATGATTATTGTTGGAAAAAAAAAACCTACCTTTTCTATTAGAAAGTCCCTTAAGAGGGACTAGAACCTTGGGTCAGGGGAAGCCTGAGTGGGGAGGAAAACGGGGTATAGAACACATGCAGGCCTCTGCTGGCTGACTCAGCAGATGAAGAGTGAGTCCTCCCAGGGACTGAATATGTTATGGGGTATCAGGACTTCAGGAGATAGAGCAGCCAGAGATCAGCTCTCAGGTCCCCACATGGGGTGGGACTGAGAGAAAGGGACTGAAGGACAGCCACAGCAGCAAGGGACAACTCGTCTCACATCTGACAGAAATTAAGCAACTACAAGACACTGGTAACAGTTGCTGCTACCCAGAAACAGCAGAAAAACGACAGCTCCTCACAGGCCCTCCCTGCAGCCTGTGTGGACACATGACAGGAGCCCCTTTCAGGGAGGAGGCTCAGGATAGAGGGATACGGGCTGCTAATCCCAAGTGGCCTGCTTGGCCACTATTATTGTTACGTGCAGCTCTGCATTCCTACACAAGGTCAGGACTGCCCGTCACTCAGTCACAGCAGCCGAACCTTACAAGGAGCCTTTCAAATCAACCTGGAGCAGAAAGCTGGATGACCTGGGGAAGGGTGTGCATCCCATGGAGCAGGACACTTGGGGGGACTGAGACCTATGTATGAGGGGACCCCAGCAGCTGCACAATGGAACACCTTGTTGATAAGAGTGAAATCTGGCTGGGAACCTAGGGCTTGATCTCAGTTACAATTCCAGTCATCAAGCAGGTGAGAAGAGCCTGGAGGCCGACTCAGGACCCCTGATACTGTAGATGACAGAGCACTTTTTCTAGTTTCACCCCTCCCTTTTCTCTGTCCTCCTTCCACACACAACTGATGCTGTATGATTATTCTAAGAATAAAGAGGCCAGGATCTTGCTCTTTCATAGCAACCCACATCCTACAGCCTGCTCCACGACTTGTCAGTGTGGTATTGTCAACGCAACAGAGGCGGGAGAAGGTAAACAGCACAGTAGGTAAAAAGGTGAGAGACTTGTTCAGGCTCTGGGATGCCTTCCAACAGCTTCAATGGCTCTCTCATGATTTGAAGTAAAATAATTACCTAATCAAGTGTCTGCTATGGGAATGAAAATTCAAATTATTGCTTAATTGGAAGTGCAGATAACTTTTGTTACCTATTAAATAACATAATTTTAACTTGGCTTTGTTTAAAGGCCCTTCTAAATTCCATTACTCAAGAAACTAAGAGAAATGTTTTTTCTTTAATTATCTTACTGGGTTGTGATTTTTCTCAGAGTACATTGGCTTCCTAAATTCTTGGAGTCTAATGAATTATTTTATGAGATGCCAGATTTTCAGCAAGTATTCTAGAATATAAGGATGTTTTTGAGTGAAAAGATTTTGATGTTTACCAATATAGATTTTGGAAAATAACAGTTTTTGTGAAAGAGAGAGAGTGACCTTTGATCAATATTTATTTTTTTTTAAAAGATTTATTTGTGCATACAGAACTGGGGTACAGGCCAGAGGCTCAGGGGCGGTGAGAGGCCTCACCAGAGACAGGGTGGGAAACAGAACAGGCAGATCGACCAGTACACTGCTGAGGGGAGAAGTGGGCGGGTCAGGAGAGGTCTGCCACACCATGTGGTCACCTCCGGGGCAAGCGGGAATCGAACTCATGCGGAAGTGGTTTCAGCTTCTTAGTGCAGTGCTTTAACCCCCTGCGTCACCAGGGAGGACCCTGATCAATATTTATTTAACATTGCAAACTCAGGTCCAAGTCTAGGAAAAGAAGCTACTCTTAGAACGTCCATTCAGACTCCTTCCCAATGGCCCTGATCCTAAGACTCCAGCGGCACCAAGGGCCAGACCCAGGCAAGTGGGTAGGCAATCAGAGACCCAGAGGGCACCAGGAGGGTGCCTTAAGTCTTCATGTGAGCTTCCAGGTGAGTCCTGGGGTGACTTCCTATCTCTGCCCCAGTGAGCTGGGCCAGACCCAAGGCAGTCGCAACTGAAATAAGTCGATGAAGAAGCAGTTCTCAGACCCTCTCTGGTGACACAGTGGATAGGAGCGCTATACTGTGAAGCTAAGCCAAGCCATGGCCTCTTCAGTGCTAGTTCAATCCCCACCCCAGAGGTGACCACATGGTGCAGTGACCTCTCCTGTCTCACCCACTGCTCCCCTCAGGAGTGTACTTTGTTGATCTGCCTGTTCTGCTCCCCACTCTGTCTCTGGTGAAGCCTCTCACCCCACCCCTCACCCCTTGCCCCCATACCCCAGTTCTGTATGCATACATAAATAAAATATTTTTTAAAAAAATAGATCTCTATTCCAGTGAGGAAAACAAGACTCAAATAAGTGGACTTTTCAGTGCAGACAGACCGCAACTCTGGATGGTGCTTGAGCCAGGCTCCGGCATCATGCACCAGGGAGGGCACTGCCACAGCCCACCACCTCCTCCTTGAAAACCCATCTGGTGTCAGCCAGTTCCCATGTCAGGGGCGCTGCTTCCTCCCCGCAGGCGGGTTCCAAATCCACTCAGCCCACCTGAGTCAAATGCCCAAGCCACACTGGACTTGTGGGTAAAGGCAAAAGTATCCTTTTGTAAATAAAAACTCCCTGGGACAATTTTTAGCATATGGCAACTAGAAATCTGTGCTCTCTGTCAGGGAACTTCTGATTTTTTGGTGGTGCCAGGCGAAGCAGAATCCAAATTCCCATCATTAAGACCCAAGGGCCTTAGAGCTGCGTGCATGAGAGGAACTCCATCCCAGCTTCCCATCAAGTGGCATAATTAAGCACACTTTTGTGAATCAGTCAAAGACAACTATCACCAGTCTATGGGCTGTTGGGATGACAGATAAGAGATCAGGACCCCTGCAAGGGGAAAGGAAAGATCACAAGCTACCTGCTACTCCATGGCCACTAATTGTTCTCTGTAAATAGACTGTAAAATACATGCAGTACATGGTATCCTTTAAGGTGTTATAAAGTGGTTTACAAAGAGATAATAGGTTTGGTAACTGTTAATGATTCAAAGTGACAACAGACCAGCCAGCAGAACTTTGTTTTCTTGATGAATCCTCTTGGCTCTATGAAGTCAAGATTCAGAATGTCAGGAAGGAACATTTAAAAGCTGTGAACTAGGAGTACCAGGGAGGAACCCAGTTAAGCTCCTAAAGTCTGTGGTTGGTGTTTTCACCCACCATCTACGAAGACCCTCGATCCAGATCCTCACCTTGACTCCTGACCCCCACGACAGTCAGATCTGTGTCCTGAGTCTCACTGGCATCACCTGCCAAAATTGACAGTAATTGTGGCCGGTCACCCTTAACTGGTAATGTTACAAGCCCCAACCCAAGTGACTTTTGTCCTCGAGGGAAAGAATTCACCAGAGGGAGCATTGGTGTGACTGAACTAGGCAAGGCACTATTAGACAGTCATGAGTCAAACAACCACAAGACTATGAGATAATCTTTAGTCAGGATCTAATGCTTTTTGTCTAGCATGGCACCTTATGGTCAGTGTGGTGGGTCAACTGGCAGGACAGGGCACGCTAAGTCCATGATTTAGCCTCATTTCACTGGTTCATGATTTCTTTTACCTAGGCCGTGTCAACAGCTGTGGTCCAGGGGATCAGATTTTGTCGTGTGAACACCCCAACGGACCATGACCTACTTAGGGGCAAGAGCCCAGTCTCTAATACCCCAGAAATCAGCTCAGAAAGTGCAGCCATGGCCAGATACATTGATATCTTTCTCTCTGGGACCCCCTTCCTGCTTCAAAGACTCCAGTAGGCATAGAAACCTCCAATCCCTCCCCTGGAAAGAGCATTTAAGGAACTCACAGATATCAAGTTGCCATTTTTCAAAATCTGCAGCCTGCCACAGTAGAGACTGACAGCAGAGACAGAGCACCACTCAAAGAAAAAGCAATGAGCAATGTTCCCGAGACCCTAGAAAACACTTGCCAAAAAAGCACAGCGAAGTCAAGAAATGCCCAAAGGGGAGAAGGCAGCCCCTACCCCAACCTACAGGCAGGCTGTCGGGTGAGTTACTCAGGCTTTTTACGCCACCAGCCTCTGTGACTATCACCTGGGACCTTGATCATATTAATGCAGAAGCCACCTGGGAGCGTGGTGCAGGGCATGTGTGCCTGATTGTAGACACCTGGAGCACAGGTACATGGGTGCATAATTGTGCACACCTGAGCCCAGAGGCCCGGGCTCTAAGGGCAGCTACAAGAGGATGAGCAATGTTACTACAGAAGAGGTGAGGCCACGCAACAATGCCAGAGAGACCAGAGAAAGTCAAGATTCCTGAGGACCTAGAAGGCTTGGTTGCCCACCTGCCCCTTTGCATGCCAGCCTCCCTGCCTGGGGTGCCTGTGTCCTCGTTCCCTGAGAGAGCATTAAAAACTGAAAAACCCACTGAGCACTCTAGGACTCACCTTTATCCCTCTACCCAAATGAACAGTGAACCTGCCCTGTGCCTGCTGACAAAAGACAGGCCAATGTTTCAGGAGCACAAGAGGCAGCAACAGGGGGGGAATGCAGAACCCCAGACACATTCCTGTGGGAGTTGATAAAACGCTCCCCCAGGGGTAGAGTAACTTAGAGACTGCTGCCTGGACTGATAAATCAGAAGGGGCCAGAGTACACAGTCTTGTTCACCCCATTTAAGCCAAGAGCCCCCTACTTTTCATTGCAATGGTTCTTCCCCAGATTCTACCCACTACCCAGGTTACTACCTCTAACTAAATTTTGCTTCTGCTAAAACAGGGCTTTAAATTATTTCATAACCATAATCAGGGACCAAGGAACCCCAAACCCAGAAACATCTAGGAGCCCAAAAACATAATGTTCCAGACTCCTTGTCTTAAACAGCCTGAAAATGGAGTCAGCACTGGATCTAAATGCTATCTCAGAGTCCTAAAAGCCTGTAGTTTCTGTCCCCTGTATGATCAGAGCAGCACCTTGAATCTGCACGTGGGCCTCAGGGAGATGAACTTGACAGCATTCACTGTGAAAGGACTCTCGCCCAGCACCTGCAGTGTTTGAGAGAATAATTACTTCCACTGGCAAGATAGCCACACTATCCCCCATCACTCAAATATGTACCATTGCTCAAGGACTCAGCATTCTCCCCTTTCTGAAATAAAGAGAGGGAAATCTCAGAAACTAATTAATTGTCAGAGAGACTGAAACGTAAAATGCACAGATTCACTCTGAGTCAGTCAATGCCTGGGCTGCAGGCCGGTGTTAGCCAAAGTGGACCAGCACACTCAGGTTCTCCAGAAAATTCCACCCCCCAGCTCAGTGGGTTCCATGGGCTGAGGTTCTGGTGGCAAACGCAGTATTCTATTCTGGAAACAACAGATGGCAATACTGCCTGATGAGGCAAGCATGGAAAATGCCAGCTTGCCATAGAGATACTCAATTTCTTCTCCTTTGTTAGGCCAAAGTAACCGTCTGAGGATTACCTCCAGCCAAATTGTGGTTCCCATGATGCTCTATGATGAGGAAATAGTAGGCTGATATAAAATATCCTATTAGCACAATGTGCAGTTTCCAAAAGGTTGTCTCAGGTCCTGTTTATTTCCAGCCTCATAGAAAGTCATCAGCCCAGTAGGATGAGAAATCCCATTGTTCCCTTTACAGAGAATGAAAGGAGACACCTCCCACAATTGTCAGACAAGCAGCAGGTCCCAAACCAGACAGGATCAGAGACACTGCTCCCTGCCTATAGCAGGCCGCCACCCCGGGAAATGAGTCGGGGCGTCTCCACTCATCTCTGGACTTGAATTCTACTGAACTTTAGTGGATCCTCTGGTTGATCCACCGCATAGTCTAATTAATTACTCACCAGTAAGTCACATTAGCCTTGAAATTCTAGAACCTTCCATCTCTGGCATCAAGCATCATCATTCAAAACTTGGAGCCATGTATCATGAAGCACAGAAAGGAGCCAAGGGAAGAGAACACCTGCCCCAGCCCACCCCCTGCACCCCCATTCTGGTCTGTACCAGTGGCTCCCCTCCAGGTGTCCCGCCTTTCCTACACTAGAAGATGAGGCTTAAAATAATTCCTGGAATGCTGACAGTGCAGGGTTGCATGAAGAGAGAATGAAAGAACATAAAGAGCAACATCCAAGTCAAGTGTAATCTGCCCCAGGTAGAGTCTCACCGGCAACTTACCTCTGAGTCCCCTTTTCAAGAAGTTTTTCCATGTTTTTTCCTCACTAGTAATCATTGCTGTGAAACAAATTCAAAGTTTAATAGAAGAGAAATTTACTAGCGATTATTCAGAGAAAAGTTGAGGAATCTAGGCCTGTCTGATTTCTCGGAGTGACTGCCCCCCACTAAAGATTTGACCTCAGTTTATTTCAGTAAGTTAACTACATAGAAGAAGATATAATGGTTTTGGTTTTGTTTTAACAAAGAAAGGACATCACTTAGTTCATTTCTAATATTTTCAATTAACTAAAGTCCTTTAGTCATTTTTACCTCATTGCTCAAGGAGAATTACTGTTCACTAATTCAAAGTCATCCCTTGGTCCACCAGTCAAGTCAGAACCATCTGTGCTGGGAGCATGTAAGGTCCCAGGTTGTTTGACTCTCTTGTCCTAAAACTCCCCTTACAGAGAGGGTGCAATCAGGGTGTTAATTTCCCCTTCCAGCAATTCAGAAATCTACAGGCGGGCGGCGGGCCCTCCCGGTGGACCCTCCCTGGAGGAGCAAAGGTTTAAAGAGCTGACCCACATGGCCATGGTGCAGCAGACCTCTCCTGGTCCGCCCCCTGCTCCCCTCAGCAGTGTGCTTCGTCAATCCGCCTGTTCTGCTCCCCGCTCTGCCTCTTGTGAAGCCTCTCACTGCCCCTGCACCTATGGCCTGTACCAGGTTCTGTATGCACAAATAAATTTTAAAAACCCTACAGGGGAGGCCTGGGATTTTACACAGGTTTTCTTTACAGCTAGACTTGGAGCCTCTTCATGGCAAAGCCATCCAGGCATTCTGTCCATCCTGTCAGGCCAAAGGGGACAATATCAGCAAAACAAAATGCAGGATTCCCTTTGTCCTTTTCTAGTCCATAACACAAAGGGACCCTGAAGAAGGAAGCCCAGCCTTGCTAGGCGCACCAGAGAGAGCTGACTCAGGTTCATCCCCCAGCACCAGCTGAAGAGGCCTGCACTTTAATGCCAACGCAGCCCTCAGTGACACAGAGAGGATGGGCACACAAGGGAAGTTCTGCAGTCAGGATCCCATGGCCGGGCTAGTGTGAGCTGACCCGGCTGCTGAAGAGAGGCAGGTCAAGTGCAGAACAGACAACACCAAGAGCAGCTCCTGCTTCCTCCACGCAGGAGGGCGCTTCAGATACCCGGCAGATGGCAGCACCTAGGAGCTCCGGCCCCTGTGTCCCAGAAGGCACCGGGAGTCTGGGGGACAGTCATGCTGGGAAGGTGACTGGAGAACAGGGACTCGTGCCCAGGGCTCACTTCACAGGTCACCAGAGCTGATTCCCAGGCCTGTGTGTGTCAGTAATACCCGCTCCCCCTCCCCTCTGGGACCTCCATTCCCACCAAATACAGGGGATTGAATTAGCTGGTTCCTGGAGGCTTCCTGAAACCCCATCCACCTGGGAGTCTCATGACATCACTGCTCCTGCAAGGTCCCCCACCCACCCAGGCTGGCTCAGGAAGGAATTTCCTTGTTATTGAGATCCCCACACAAAGGAATGAGGAGGAACAGCTGGTTGTGCCATCCGGGCCCCTGGAGGGAGCAAAGTGTTAAGTTTCACTACACTATTCAATTCTGGCCTCTGGGAGGAGAAGACTCTCCCTGCTCCCAGGCCCCAAGACCTCTAGCCTCTGCCCCCAGGAAAGGAAGCCCTTGGGAGAAGAGCAGGGAAGGACAGGAAGCCCCACTGGGACACAGGCCCACTCCAACCCCCCTGACAAGACCCAGACTCAGGCCTGTTGGAAATTTGGCTACAGAACCTAGACCCACCACAGGGGCAACCACCGATTAACTCCCCAAGTCCCACCTCCCAGAAAGCAGCCAGCATGGAAGCCTGAGGGGGTTGTGTGGTAGTGTGCTGTTGAGAGGGGCCTGAGGAACCTGTGCTCTGAGGGGGTGGTGGGGCCTCCAAGGCATCCCAATGTCCAAAGGGTGCGCCATTCCATTGTCATCCTCCATAAGCAGAAACCCAAAGACTTCTTCCAGGGCCTCAACCAGAAGCACTACTACTGGGCACAGAGCAGAGCAGGGGGGGGTTGGGAGGAAGACAGGCTGTTCTAGCCATTCTGTGGGCACAACCCATGCTCACAGGACCTGAGCTGTGTGCCCTCTCAGCCTGGCACTGGGGTCTCAGCACCTAAGGCAGTGACTGGCAGAAGCATCTACCTCTCTACCTGACTGGAAGCTGGGGGAGGCTGACGTGCCCTACTGACCCTCGTAACATAGGTGTTAAACCCTCCCCCCCACCCCACCACCACCGCAGTGGGTCCTGGGGCACAGAAATCACCCTTTCTGTTTCAGGTGGTTTTTCACACCAATGCTCTGTTGTGCCCAACCCCCTCACACCTCCACCACATGAAAATGTCAGTTCCTGAAAAGTGTCCTTCCCACAAAATACTGGGGTTCGAGGTGGTGAAAGGTAGGTCCAAGGACTTCGCTTCCAGCTCTGAACTGTGGCTCTGCTGTTGATTAGCTGTGTGTCTGCAGAGAGAGTAAATCTCTGCGTCAGTCTCCTGGTCTTTAAAGGGGTATAATGCATTTGGTTGCCTGAAGTGGGTTCCAAAGGATGACTGTGAATCAGAAGTGACTTGGGGTGAGGATGGAGTCTCACAGTCTGTTTCTGGAAGAGATCAGTGTTCCTCAGCTCTGGCTGCATGAAATATCTACAGTGCCTGCCTCTAGGAAAAATACTAAAAGCTTTGGGTACTACCCAGACTCCAGTCAGGCTTTCTGCTCTTTGGACACGGCCCTTTGCCAGAGTTCTAATGTCTGCTAATCAAGGAGAATCAGCAGTCAGTGCCATGTCAGTATGTCCAGGGAGTCCAGCCTCCAGGAAGGGGTGCTGGACTTATAGGGCTTTTCAGCCTCCCCTCTATGGACACTGGAGACTAAAGAACCCCAGGGAGCTCAGGTCCTTCCTCTGCAGAGGGGCACCTAGTAGGCACCCTGGAGTCCCATGTGATCACAGCTTGCACCACAACACCCACACAACACACACACTGACACCAACCCATAGGACCAGCTTCCCATCAGGTGTCATCTCTCAGTCCCAGTATCCAACATCAGCACCTGTAGACTGCTGAAAAGTCCTGTGAAAACCCCAGTATCCCCTCCTGAGCTAGCTCTGCCCCAGCACAATGACAGATGACAGACTGGTGACTTCCCGTGAACAGCAGATCCTGTCAGAACTCTGGCAGAGTGACCTGAGCAAATATCACCTCAGGAGCCCCTCGCCCCTCACACTGAGCACCACAGATGCTGATGGGAAGCAGAGAGCATTCTACACAAGACCAGGAGAAGACCAGGCTTGGACGTCCCATCATGGCCAAGTCCTGTGGGCTGATGGCTCAACAAAGTTGACTATTCACAGTCCTGGAACAAGAAGTCTGCACTCAAGCTACCAGCATGGCTGGGCTCAGCTGAGAGGCCTTTCCCTGGGAACAGAAGGTCACCTTCTTGCTTTTCCACACAGGGCAGTCAGAGAGTCAGAAGGAAGTTCTTTCTAGATGTCCTGGACTATGGGATCTAAACCCATTCATGGGTCCCAACTCTCATGACTCTAAGTGCCTCCCAAAAGCCTCAACCCCAAACACCATCCCATGGGGGCTTTGGTACAACATAGGGATTCAGAGGATATTACATTCAGCCCACTACATTGGGCTTTAGGACACCCAGCAATGGAGAGCCTGTGGGTATGAAGTAAACGCCAAGTTCATGGAGATGCTGGGTGTGGATAGCACCCACCTCAGGAAGACAACAGAGCCAATGGCAGCTGCTGTGAGGGTGACGGCTACCATGAGCCTCACACAGGCCCATTATGTGAGGGCTCCCTTTCCTGCCAGAGTTGGGGGAGAAGGGAGGCAGTGCCCATTACAGCCTGAGGTCTCTAAACAAACAACAAAACCAGCCTTTGGAGAATTAAGTGGGCTTTGCTTATTCACTGTTCATCAGACTTTTGAGAAAGGAAAGCACAGTTAATAATGCCACAGAGAGGCTGTGGGGGACAACTGGGGCTTTGGTCCCCAGTGACCAGGCTTTGTGCTCAAGAGCAGAGCTGATTTCAGAGAACTGACCCAGAAGGGTCAGCTGAAGTCATCTTCCAGGCACGTGACCCTGGCCATGGCATTTTATGTCCCTACAACTCATTCAGGACAGAGGACAGGCACTAATGGAAGCTGAAATCAACTGAGTGAACTAAATGAGCAGTAACATTTTTATTCTCACAACCAAGGTTGAGCCTCCCACTCTCAGTCTCCGTCACTCCCTTTCAATGTAAAATGGAAGTTTCATTGAATAGAAGTAATAACAGAACCCACCTTAAGATGCTACAGTGAGTATTAAAAAAAAAATTAGGCAACATTAAATTTCCTTTGTTGGACACAAAGCATTAATTCAGAAGTATACTTGCACCACTATGTTTATTGCAGTATTATTTATAATAGGTAAGATGTGGAAACAATCCAAATGCCCAAAAATAGATGACTGGATCAAGGTATGTTACATATACACAATGGGATACTATTTAGCACTCAAAAAAGATAAACTCATGCCAATCACAGCTACATGGATGGGGCTATATGGGATCATGTCCAGTGAAATAAATCAGAAGGAAAAAGAAAAATATTGGATGGTTTCACTTATAGGAGGAATATAAGGGAACCAAATGAGTGATCAAAGAGGAAAAAGGAACAATAAAAAACAAAGCAACAATAGACAACTATAAATCAGAGACATTTCTGCAGGGAAGGAAGAGGAACAGAGACCAAAGTCAGGGTGGGATGAGCACAAGGGACTGTGGTGATGGTGCACAGGTGAACTGGTCGTGGAAATTCTACGGGACTACACCTGAGAAAAGAAAGTGAACATTATTAAAAAAAAAAAAAAGGAACAATGATGTAAAATATAAATAAATAAATTTCCTTTGTTGGAAATAATCTAAAATATTACACTTAACTTATATTAAAAAATATGAAGTTTGCATCCATTTTAAGATGAATCCTGAGCATTCCAGCTCAGTGCCTCTCCTCCAGATATGCAAAGAACCTTCCAGAAAATTCTGTGTATAGCTCACGCCTCCATGAGATTGGTGAGTTGCTAGGGTAGGGGAACCCTGGCCCACAGAAACTGCGTCTGTGTCTCTGGGGACCTTCTACCTGGGGCCCTGCTTTCAGACTTGCTCTCATATCCAAGAGGGAGAAAGGGTCCTGAGCAAATTGGTAAGAACTGGAGAGGTTGGGGCTGCAGATATTCTAGGACAGGAGCACGTTCCATACTGCTGCTCACCTGTCATGTCTGCATTCCGGGGCTCACCTCTAAAACAGTTGTTGTCCTCTGCATAGGTGATGTCCTTGGTCTGGATGTAACAGCCCAGTTTCCAGGCATAAACTGCTGGAGCCTCAGCACGGCCTGGCTCTCCTTCCACAAGTCTCGTCCCACCTCTAGGACTTCCCAGACACATGCCCACCACTTCACCTGTCCCCACAGCTCTGTGGGCCCCCAAAGCCAATGACTAAAGCACCCCACCCCTAGCTGTATGGACTTGTGTTATCCCGAGTGAGTGCCTGACACCCCTACATAAAGGGGGGGGGTGGGATTGAGGGGACACATGCAGATCATGTGTCCAAAAAGAATCCAAAAGCCTTTTCTTGAGACCAGGGTTTGACCAGGTACCTGTGAAAGACTCAGCTATGAGGTCTCAGGCCCCACCCAGCTTAGCACATCTCCAGACACAAAATTTCACCTGCCCTTTAGGGATCAGCCCAAAGATGATGCCCTCAACTTCACTGTATTTAACCAGTCTTTGGGGACAGTGAAATTGGGGGTCGGGGGGACGATCATATGATGTCATCTAAAACCCAATGGGCATCCTGGGAAGGTATTAACAAGTCAGAGCTTCTTGTTTACAGGACAGCATATTTCAAGGAGAAGCCCACCCTCTGCCTCACCCATCTGCATACTGACCTAACACCTTTTGTGCCCATCCTGGGGTACCAGTGTTAAGGGAAAGGATGTCCTAAAGGAACTCTGCGGAGTCTTATGGACTCCAACCCTTACTCTTTCTGGAACCTACCCCCTACTCCAGGGATTGGAAACTACAACTCCCAGCAGTACCAGGGAGAGAACTGCCAGGATCCAAGGGTGGAGCTAGCAGGAATTCTGGGACATTTGGAGGATAAATAGGGCGCGATTGCAACTCTCGCACTCTCTCTCGCTCGGGAAACGGCTCTCTGGACGGTGTGACTCGGTGTGTTCAGTCAGCCTAGCCATAAGTATTCCAGATACTTTGTATCCCGCTCTCTTTCCTTATTTCCTATTCCTTTCCCCTTTTGTAAATAAACCCATTAGTGACCCTTTTATGTGAACCTGCAGTATAAGTGAACTGTGCAGTATGACTGAGTGTGCAGGTGAGGCCCCACAGACAGGCGGTCCAGTCCACTCTGCGCTACCCTGTAACACCAGAAGCCAAGTGGGCCTAGACAGATAGACTTCCACAGCAACGACCTCTTCCTGGGACAGATAAGCAAATAAAAACGCAAAAACAGAATGGGGTGAGTGTTTAAAAAGGAAGATTGGATTTCTTGCCAATAAAGAGGGGCTCCCCTGAGGAACAAGATGGGCCTTCTCTCTGAAAAGAGCCAGGCAGGCCCCGGGTGCTGCCCAAGATCCTCAGAGGGGTGGCACAGCCATCACAGGAGGATTTAAATGGATTCCATTTAAATACACAAGGACAAAATATTTTATAGTCAACCCTTTTGGGGAAGCAACACGTTGAGTTTTGCTGAACAGGCAGCAAGCAGTCTCCAGGAAGGCAACACTGACGAGTGGCTGGAGGTGCCCAGGGAGCGAGTTGGCAGTTAATGCTGGACCAGTTGGCCCACTGAGAGTCCTCACCTCAAAACAGGAAGCACCATGACCCAGCACACTGAGCGCCAGCTCAGAGACAGTGTGGTGAAGGGCAGGTACACAGAGGACACTCTGGAGACAAAATTAAGGGACTGGGCGGGAGCATAAAAGGGGTAGGGCCCCATCTCTGCACCAGGGTTGTCTCCTTCCTGAAGATACTGTCTCAGGGAGGGCGTGATCCAACCTCTGCAAAGCTGGGAGCATCTCCATTCTTAGAACTTTACAACCACATAGGAAATGTCTGTCTCCCTCTCCTGACTACTCCACAAAGGAAAATACCCAGGAAGTGTTCCTGTGGGCTCAGGCTGGTAGCACCCCCCCCCCATCCCTGGACCAATCAGTTTGCTGTAGTTGGCAGTCCCACTGAAAACCACACATCTGAGCTGGGAGGAGCCATTGTCCAAGAGAAGGTGTCTGTTTCTCTGCAAGATGACTTGTGAACCCCACCCCCTGGCCCCAAGTCCTGATGAAAGTAAGGACCTGGGGGCCCTTCCTGGTGATGCAAGGGATTAAAGCACAGCATGGCCACGCTGGCCGTAGCAGCTTCAGCACGAGTTCGATTCCTGGCCCCGGAGGTGACCCACATGGCACTGCAGGCCTCTCCTGTCTCACTGGCTGCTCCCCTCAGCAGTGTACTTTGCCAGTCTGCCTGTTCTGCTCCCCACTCTGTCTCTGGTGAATGCTCTCACTCCCTGCACCTCTAGCCTGTATCCCAGTATGCATAAATAAATAAATTTTTAAAATAAATTAAAAAGAACATCATCAACAAGATTAAGGGAATGGGCGCCTGCAGTACCACAGTATGGGGAGGGGACACGAACAAGCCATGAAGCTTCAGAAAATGGTGAGCAGGGCCACTTGGAGCTTCATCCCCAGCTGGAACAGGCAGAGGCCAGAGATCCCAGAAGTCACAGGTTGCTCTCCCGGGAGTTGAGGGG
>NW_004567105.1:41708571-41717802 GCF_000260355.1 Condylura cristata
ACAGATTGTTTCAATTTCATCCCTTCATCTTTGCTGCAAATACTCAAGAGGAAGGAAAAGCGGGTCAGCTTCATGCACTAACAAGAAGGAAAGGGCCTCCTTTCCTGAACTGGAAGCCATGTCCCCATGGCAGCCTGGGCCTGAATACAGCTTTCACTCTCCCCCGCTGGATTAACAAACATGGCCTGGACAGCTGGTCTAGGCTACATCTGTTGGCTCGAGCAAAGCCTCCCCCTGAGTGTCACGGACTCAGTGGCTCAGAACTTCATCCCCAGTGGGGAACATCTCAAAGTGCACTGGGGGCCCTGAGAAGAAAAAGGGAGCATGACACAGTCAGACAGCAAGCATGGGAAAACCCAGCCCGGAGCCTCAAAATGCCACTTCTCTCCTCAAACTGCAAATATTGTAAGAGAGTGATTCCTGAGGTCAAAACATCTTCAAGTAAACTGAAATTGGCCCAGAAAAATAAATCAGCCCCCTCTTCTTGCAGGATAACTTGGTACCATGTTCCAGAAACATCTATGCTTTTGACCTAGCAATTCCATTTCTAGGAATGCAGCCTAAGGTGATATGAACATACAAGATTATTACACCGAGCTTTTGGTTGAAGAAAACACACGCGCTCACATTACCTTGAACATGTCCCTGAGTGCGACATGTGACCTGTGAAGTCATCACAAGCCACGGAGGCTGCAGAGAGCAGCTGCCCTCTGGCCGTCCCAGTGTTAGGCTGTCCCCTGCCCCTTCTCCCTCGGTAGCTTAAACTCTGTGTCTGTGTTCAGTTTGGGGATGTGGGAGTATCTGTTCACTATTCCTGTTTCACCCCCACCCTGACTCAGTTTCTTCTTGTTCCCTAATCAGCATTCCCAGAGCACACTTTGGACAGTCCACATCTGGCCTTGTTTTCCTCCATCCTGGCATTCTACCAGCCACAGTCAAGTGAGCCCAGAGTTGGCTCCTGGACCACTGGTCATGAACAAGAGTAAAGTGTGGATTCCTGGGGCTAGGAGCAGCTGGGCAAGATTGGTCAACTAAATAAGGTCTGCAAAAGGCACTATTAAAGACAAGAGGCCCCAATGATAAATAAATTAGGGCATATTTGCCCAATGAATATATACACATTTTAAATGTTCAGAATGATGCTTTTGAATCACTCTGTAATGATATAACATTATATTACTTGAAAAAAGCAACCTATAAAATATGACTTCCTTGTCAAGCTAACTTAATAGATGGATGGATGGATGGATGGGTGGGTGGATGCCCAAAATGAAGCAGGAATACATCAAAGTAGTTCCCTGTGAGAAAAAGGATCCAGAGGATTTTTTCACCACATACTGGTCGCACAACCTAGAGGTCACATGTACATTCAGGCTTTGGCCTCTTGCTCTGTGAAGTCAGAATGGTGTCACCAAGGTCACTGCTCTAGGCCATCACAAACCTATGTGTACTAACATGCTTACGAAAGCACACAGACCAGCTCCGACAGGAACGTCAGTTATTCTGTCTTCTTCAGATGGTGCACAGTCATCATACTTGTAATAAAAAAAAAAAAAATGAGGCCATCTAAGAAAATAAGGTGAGAATTTCGACTGGATCCTGTATCTGGGTGGCTAAGTCACCACATTCTGAATGACAGTTAAACACTAACTGAGCCCCAAAGACAGTCCAGCCCAATTCAGGAAGCCCAAGCAAATCGGAACAGCCAGCAAAATGGCTGGTGTTCTGCACCACTTCAGGTAGGGTTGGGAAATGCAAGAGAAACACAGAGAACCGCCTCAGCCCACCAGAGGCAGGGTCCTCCACCCATGACATCTCCTCATACAAAAGTCTCCCCACTCTCCAGAAGAGTCCCTCCATTCTTCCTGTAACATCCCTGAGATTGTCCCCCAGGAGTATCATACCTGCGGGTGATACCTTGGATCAAAGCTGGAGAATCTCCAGAAGAGCAAGGACCCCTGTTCTCTCAGGACTGCCAATTTCCTGACCCAACTTTTCCTCTTCGAGCCCCTTCAGAGATGAAGAAAATCCAAGAAATGTTGACTGGCGCAGCATAAAGGAGTTTGAGTGAAAGATACTCAGACAAACCTGCAGGCTCACCAGGAAGTTGGTCCTGGGCAAACAACTGCCCTCTCAACTCCCAGCTTCCCAGCTTTCTCACCAGTGAAGGTGATGCCAGCATCATCTCACACGTTTGCTACTAAATGAAAAAATTAAAAAAAAAAAAGTTTACAGGAGCTTAGCTTAGAGTGTCTAGGAAATAACAGTCTTCAAAAACTCATAGCCATTATCATGATGATGATGATAATGATGATGATGATGTTAAATCACAGCATGAGGACAGAGTCACAAAAGATGAGTTGCATTAATCAGAGATCTACTACCCCCACTTTATTTATAAATAAACAGACACAGGGTATCGGGATTGCAAGCATTTTAGATTTACTCTGAATTAGACAACTTTATTAGTGGCAGGAGTAGCCTGAGTGGACACAAACAGCAGCTTGAGATCAGCAGTGGCCTTCCCCAGATGAAGCCAGCCTGGCATGCACCTAGAAAAATACAATTTGCTCCCCTGGTTTAAGCACAGCTCTGTGATGCTGTATGCAGCCACTGCAACACGAGTTTGATCCCTGCCCAGGGAGTTACCCACAGTGCAGCAGGCCTCTCTTGTCTCCCCACTGCACCCCTCAGTAATGGATCAGTCCATCTGCCTATTCTGCTCCCCACTCTGTCTCTGGTGACTCCTCTCATCACTTCTTACACCTCTGGCCTGTACCCCAGTTGTATGCATAAATAAATATTTTTTAAAAGAAAAAGGAAAATATATGTGGTGTTGCTCTGCAGTTCTGAAAACAGCATGATTGTGATCTTCATGGAAACAAAAACCCTCCCAAGTCAGGGCCCTGCAAGCAGTTGAGAGGGACCAAAAGAAGAAGGAAACTAGAGTCTGAACTCCACATTCACACTCAATGGGAGGGAGAAGTCAGAGGAAGTGTTACAGGGTAGCCCAGATTGGACTGGGCCGCCTGTCTGTGGGGCCTCACCCACCCTCACAATTCAGTTATACTGCAGGTACACACAAAAGGGTCAATAACGGGTTTATTTACAAAAGGGGAAAGGAATAGGAAACAACCCAGGGAAAGAAAGCAGAATACAAAGTAACTAGAATACCTTATGGGTAGGCTGACTGAACACACCCAGTCACAAGGTCAGGAGAGCTGCTTCCCCAGCCAGATTGCAAGAGTTGCAATCGCACCCTATTTATCCCCCAAATGTCCCAGAATTCCTGCTAGCTCCGCCCTTGGGTCCTGGCAGTTCTCTCCCTGGTACTACTGGGAGTTGTAGTTTCCAGTCACTGGAGTATGGTGTAGGGTCCCGAAAGCTGGGTGGGTGGAATCCACAAGACTCCACAGAGTTCCTTTAAGACAGCCTTCCCCTTAACAGAAGGTTGCTTCAAAGAAAAGCAGGACAGACTAGGGAAATGGCAAGGTTGTGCTCTAAGCAGAGTCCTCTCCTGCATGGAGGAAAGCCTGGCTGGTCAGTAATCCTGCAGCCCCACTTGGAAGGGACAACAGGTCCGCTCCTGAGACACTGAGACACCTGTCTGGGTCCTTGCTGACACCTTTTCTCCATGCCTGGGCTCATGATCGGGAATCTGAATGTTCCAAGGTGTGCCTTTGACTCTCACTAGGACATCCCTTCAGCCACCACCTGTGAAGCCCACACTGGGCCCCAAGACCTCTGCCTGCCCTCCCCATGGTCCCCATTGATGAGGTCCAGTGCTGGTCTCTGGTACTGTCCCCCAGGGCATCCTCACACTCCGGGATGTGGCAGCCTCCCTCTGGTCTCTCTGGCTCCACTCCACCATCACCCTAACTCTGCAGAAGCTCTTCTTGAGTCCCCACATTTCCTGCTCCTGCACTACCTCCACTCATCCAATAAAAATCTCCCCCCAAAAAGATAAAGGTAAAGACAAAGATGATAAAGGAATGTGTATAAAATCATTAAGATAAAGGGAATTGGGGCCCTCTCTGGTGGAGCAGCGGGTTAAGGCACAACACTAAGAAATTAAAGCCACTTCAGTGTGAGTTCAATCCCCGGCCCCAGGGGTGACCCAAATGGCGCGGCAGACCTCTCCTGACTCGCCCGCTGTTCCCCTCAACAATGTACTTCCACAATTTGACTTTTCTACTCCCCACTCTGTCTCTGGTGAATTCTCTCACAGCCCCTGCACCTCTGGCCTGTACCTCAGTTCCTGTACCCCAGTTCTGTGTGCATAAATGAATAAATCTTAAATTAAATAAATAAACAAAGTAAAGGGAATTGTTGTTAAAGTGAGGAGAGACCATTTTTTGTTCCATGACTCAATCACCCGTAGGACCCATAGGAGAATATGAGGTTGCTCCAGAATACAACAAAGCCTATTTTCCTGAACTCTTGTCTAATGGAAGAGTTTCCAGATTCCTGGTTTCTGGAGGTCAAAAAGGAAATAAACACTGGAGGAAGGGATTAGAAGCAATCAGATGATTCTTGGTCCAGAAGAATCACGCCAGAAGAGAGATGGAAGATGAACTGCATTACTTTTAAAATAAAGGCTTACCCTGAAGAGAACGCCTCACCTTTTACAGAACACCAACCCACTTCCTGAAGTGCTCAACTATCCAATCTTGGTTTCTGCTCTTCTGGCAACTCCCGTGCATGCATTTATGACCTTGGAATTAGAGCAGAGGCTCAGCCAGGCTTTATCACAACAGGTGATGAGTGGAGACAGGATGTTCCTACTTCACACATTGTTGCCAGTGGTGATGGACTATCAAGAACACTGTTGCTTCTTGACAAGGAGAGTCCTGCTGCGGTCAGCACTTACTGACCCAGCACAGCACAGCCAGCCATCACCTCACCTCTCCACAGTCCAGGAAAAGCCTGTGAAACAGAAAGTGGGCACTGATCAGAGTGGGGAAGGTTGGGGGAGTGAAAGCACTTTCATCAGAAAAGGAACTAACTGACTTGGTAAATCCCTTTGCCTCAACATGAAATCAGTGGATCCTGGCAGAGTGAAGAACTATAGCCCACTGGTTAAAAATAAGCAAATAGGGGCCTTCCTGGTGGTGCAACTGGTACTTCATCAACCTGCCTGTTCTGCTCCCCACTCTGTCTCTGGTGAATCCTCTCACCACCCCTGCACCTCTGGCTGTAACCCAGTTCTATATGCATACATAAATCAATCTTTAAAACAATATAAGCAAATAAGGACATGGGTAGAAAGCTAAAAACTGTACCACACACCTTCTTTTTGGCCATAGAACTCCAAGATTCAGCCTTCCTGAAGGCCATGCAGTGGCCTTCATTCATGCTGAGGGGCACAGCAAAGTCACGCACAGAGAGGGGGTTCTGGGAACAGTTCCGAACCACTGAAAAGAACACCCCTCTAAAACACAAGCAGCACTGTAAATCAGTGTCTCCTCAAGTTAAAAGAAAAAGGAGTATTTAGCATAAAAGAAGCACACATTCACACACCAGAAGATCGAAACTGCCTCCTTGGTCCCCAGGGCTACCTGTGGTCCTGGACCACCCACTACATCCCCCTCCTGCTGACCTAAGTCATCTACGTTGAATCTCTTTCTTAAGCTTCCACCTAAAAAAAAAAAACGCATTTCTTCTTCAAAAACTTTTATAATAAGAAGAGTTGCAGACTAGCAACAATTCTGGCCTTTAGAACTTAAAAGCGCAGTGCACAGGACACACACAGGCATAGCTGGCATCCCTGTGGCAAGGTGTTCTGCAGGATAGCCCGGGGAGGCCCAAAACAGTTAATATCTCTTAAAATCTACGTTCACAGGAGCTAATTACTCACTGGAAATATCTACTTTGATATGAAAATGATTATATATAATTATAGTTATTACCTTTTTCTCTACTTAGGAGATTTCTGTGACTTCCTGCTTTTGGTGAAGTCAAAAATTCCCCTGAGGATGGGCTTCCTGATGGAATTTTTTTAGTCACTACAGATCATGCTCCTCAGAACTGCAGAAAATAAGGCCAGGCTGTAGGCTCTCACTAGGAATTCAGCAGATATTTTATTTTGTTTTTTAAAGATTTATTTATTTATGCATACAGAACTGGGGTACAGGCCAGAGGTGCAGGGGCAGTGAGAGGATTCACCAGAGACAGAGTGGGGAGCAGAACAGGTCGACTGATGAAGTACACAGCTGAGAGCCCCAGCAGGCAGGTCAGGAGAGGTCTGCCGCGCCATGTGGGCCACTTCCTGGGCAGGGATCAAACTCATGCTGAAGTGGCTTTAGCTTCTCAGTGCTGTGCTTTAACCCGCTGCTCCACCAGGGAGGACCCAGATATTTTATTTTATAAGCAAACCTGGCAGTTTTCCAAAAATAGTCCCCAGGACCCTGTGGGGGACTTTAAAAAGGAAGCAGTTGCTTGTCTTCAACCATTGTCAGGTGGGCAGAGAGAAAATGCCAAATTCTGCTGGCAATGGGTGAAGAGAAGTTTCCATTCCTCTGGACAAGAGAGGCACTAAAATTCTACATGACAGGCTTTTCAATGGATTCCATCAACAGGGCAATACATAGAACATCAGCATATTTATTAACATAGTGAGGATCGCTGAAAAATTTCAACAACATAGGTTACTAACCATAGGGTAACTTGCCTCAGAAAAATTTTTTCTTAACATGGTTGGCTGGTAAAAGACATTACGGTCATCATAATGTCTTCTATGACATCGTGGCCTGTCACACAGGTAGAAACTTCAAAGAAAGGACCCTGGCTATCAGGCAGTCAGAGGTCCAGACAGACCAGGGGGACAACCCTCTTTTCTGAGGATTGAAACTCTCAGTAACTATCCTTCAAAGGCCATGTAAGTCCAGGGTGTCCCAGAATTCACAGGATTAAAAACCCTCTCCAGAGCTGATGTCCAGGATTGTGTGGGTTCAAACTCCAGGGAAAAGGCTCTCTCTAAAAGGAAGCACATCAGGTCTTTCGGCATGAAAGGAGGCATGAAAATAGTGTGAATTCAGTTTAGGGAGGACTATGTGTCAAGAACTAGTCCATCTAGAGAACACATCTCTCGGACCCACACAGAAGCTTTTGAGCTTGAGTACCTCCAATATTGCGTCTCACTAGCTGACTGGGGGCCGACACACGAGGACTCCCGAGGGGACCAGAGCCCAGACCTGGTACAGGTAAGCAGGGGATCAAAGTTGTAATGAGAGGCACCCAGGGAGGTAGAAATGCTCTAGAGTCCCCACACACAGGTTGGAGTGGAACAGGGAGGGAAAGATGTGGCCCTGCTTCAGGACCCTGCTCAGACGCCTCCACCACCTGGGTCTGTCTGGATTTCCCCCCTGGGCACCAGGTCTCACTCCATCATCTATAAGCAAACTACTCCTAACAAGTCCCCAAATACTCCTACCAAGCTTTCTGGGCAAAAGGAGTCAACCTGCAAATGATCAGACCATCTCCACATGGTGTTACACTTACCTCAGGGTCATTTTGTTGAAGGTGAGGTGTAACTAAGGCCTACGTGTACTGGGCTAAAAGTCAAGTGCTGAGGGTTTACTATACTCTTCAATGCTGTGAGGGACTTGGGGTTTGCCTAATTACCTTTCTTCACAGAGTAAACTAGCACCAAAAAGCTCACAAATATGGAACTCAGACCAAATATGAAACTCAGACCCTTCCAAAACACTTTCTTCTGATAGAACATTTTCTAAACCTCAAACAAGAGAGCAGACTGAAAGTTTCCTCTGCTGGAAATTCTGCAATGCTCACTTGTTAATAATTTGCTATTCTTCTCTGTTCCTGCTCTTTATTTTATATATTTCTAGAGAGTAATTTTCATCTTCAGGAGCCCCAACTTGTGATGCTAACAAAGACCATGTTTAAATAAATTTCAAATTACCCTGTGATTTTAGTAAAAGGGAGCTGACAACTGTAATTCCTTATAAAGGTTTTGGTTTTCCTAACTCCCTCACACTAAAATTAACAAAAATTATTTCCTTCATCTCAATAAAATATAGCGAGTCTTTTTGGCCATTCAAACAGTTTGCAATTTGAATTGATGTTTGTACTTTTGCCAGTCTTGAAAATCATCTCATTGTGGTTTCAGCTATCAATTTGTTAAACTAAAAGCAAATGATATCAGAAAATGTGAATTTGTGTGTGAACCGTATATATAGTTACATATATATATATACACCCATATATATATATATGCATTCACATATGAATGAATACACAAGAACTCACACATTTCTCATACTTTTGCACATGCACAAGGTCACACACAAATACACATCCCTGGAGGCAGACTGTTCCAAATGGACTAGGGAAAGTATTCCAGATCAGAAACCACTTCCATTGTCTCACTGAGAAATGGACTCCTGTCCAACAACAAATATTTTGACTCATCAAAAACAGCTAATGTCACACGAGGGAAATTTTTATTTTTTTAAGTCTCTGGTTTGGAATATTTACCAGACCATCTTCCTCTTCCTATTCTCAACCCCAGGCTCTAGGTTCAGCCTGGACTTCACATGCAGGTGATAATCTCCAGCGGATCCAGAATGACTGGACCCCTTCAAGCACACTGGGTTGTGACCCCCATGTATTTGCCAAGGGCAAAGCACCCTGAAGAATCCTTCCCATCCCTTCTGCAGGTGCATGTGGCTAAATGAATTGCCTGCTGGTTAACAAAAGTTATTGAAACAATAATCAAGGGACTACAAACCGATGACTTGCCATGGTGTTAGACACTGAGATTTTGTTCTCTGCATTGCCAGTTCCAGCTACCCTGGACTTTAGGGAGACAGCTCTGTGATCTGAAACTGCTGAAGATCCATCTCCAGGCTGCAAGCAGGACCTTCCACAGTTCCCACACAGGCAGGCAGGGAGAGCCCATTAGCCCCATTGCTTACACATGGACTCTACTCTGAGAAGAGCACTTTCCCACTCAAGGCCAGCGCCACCCACACAGGAGCTACTCTGTCTCCCTGTCAGGGAAGGGTTGCCCATGCAATTAGGAAGAAATAAAAAGGGGACCATCTCAAAAAGCAGGACATCAGGCTTCATAAGTAACCTGCCCAAGCAATGTTACTGGTGTCCCCTGGCCTCTACCACAGCCTTATTCTAAGACCTCACTAGATTTGGCCCTCTAAATATCGGGATTCTTTGATCCTATGTCCTCAAACTCAGGAAGTCCCTGCACAGTGC
>NW_004567105.1:41717907-41757674 GCF_000260355.1 Condylura cristata
GCTGCTGCAACTCATTTTCATACCTTTTCAGAGGGACTCTCCGAATCAAAAGTTCAGCTGCAAAGTTCTCATAAGAGACTTGTTGTGGTGATTAAATATCACGAACTGCTTATAGAGCTTATCAGAGACAGAGAGATATTACATGTTTAATCAATGATTGATCTTGCATTTCTTTCCCCCTGCTGAATGACCCCAGCAGCTCCATGTCCTAATCCTGGATGCAAATTAAGGTTCTGCCCTTCTCTCAGTTACTCCTCATGATCACACTCCCCAGGTTTCTGTTTCCTGAGACACCAGGTCCCATCATCTGAGTTAAAACTCCTGCTATCCCAGGGCCCGGGAGGAACAGCTGGTGCATAAGTTTTCTCCACCCTTAAACCATCATAGAGCACCTGAGTGCAGTATTGGGATTAGAGATATGGAGAGGCTCACCCCTGATCTGAAGAAGAGAAACAGACATGAGGTGAGCAAGCTCTCTGATGGGAACATGAGAAAGCCACAGAAGTGAAGCCCAGAGATACCAGGGGAGACCCATAGACAGTGCCTGCTTCACCTGCTTCCAAGTTCTCAGAAGACAGTAAAGGCAAGTACAGACACAGTAAAGGAAGTACAGACACAGACAGGCAAAGTGTGGCATCTCTAAGACATAACTCAGTGTCATGACTTAATCAACAAAAGATGATTGTTAGAAAAACCATGTATGCAAGCTTGAAATCTGTGTTGTAAGCAAAATACTTAAAGTATATTTGTGCTTGAAATCACTTCTGAATTCGCAATAACTATACCTCCAGAAGGATATTCAAAATCTATGCAAAACATCAAGAGGGTGGAAAAAATTAAAAGGAAGAACACTTGCAACCTAATTACATATAATTAATAGCCTTAAAATCAGCACATCTACACAAAAATGGTCTAGAATTTAAGAGATAAAAGAATTGAAAATGAACTGTAAGTATACAGAAAGTTGTTCAAGTTGTTCATAATGAAAGGAAAGCAAATTCCCAATAAAAAGAAAGCAAAATACAGTTACAATTTCTCACCAGTCAGGTTAGCCAAAAGATTGGCCACTCATAGCTGTGCCAAGACGAAAGGAAATGCTTTTTCACATCCACCAAGGTGGTATAATGGTACAGTTCTAGTGGAGGGGAATTTAGTTAGCATACATGAAGCTGACCTTTGACCTACCAATGTCACTTCTAGAAATATTTTGACAAAAATTTTTAAAATTACATGCTCAGAGTTACTCGTTGAACACCTAACAAAAATACAAAAAGAAGGGAGGTGAAAGAAAATATGAATGCAAAAGCCTGGAAACAACCCAAATACATATCAATAAGGGACTATTTAGCAAGGATATCACACACTCACTTGATGAACTGCCGTGCATCTGTAAAGATGACTGAGATGTCTCTTCCTGGTGGAGCAGAGAACATGGTAAGAGGTTAGTGTATATATCAAAGAAATGAGAAAATAAGACATGTCACACTTTACTTAACCCCATCAGAGAGATTAGCCGATACATAGAAGGTAAATTTGCTAAATTACAGAAAGGTTCTATTCCCTCCCCAGATCGCAAAAAAACAGTGACCACTTTCCTCCTTGAGGTCACCACAAATCAGCAGATGAGCAAGTTTGCTGGAATGAGATTTAATGGGCTAGAATGTTGGGTGGAAACAAGAGAACCCTAAACATGGAGTTAGCACAAATTTCCTCCCAGTTCTCTCGTGTGAGAAGACAGGTCAAGGTAGTTAGAGCCAAAGCCCCCACTACAGAGAAAAATCTGGTGTTGCCTGCAAGAAGTTTGAAATCAGACAAAGGCAAACTTTTAAATCGACCTTTGAAAGCTGACCATAAGTCTGTGGCTTGTGTGTGTGTGTGTGTGGTTGTGGGGGTGGGAGGGTGAGGTGAGGAAAGAACACACTGGACTATAGTAGAGAACTCTGGTTATTGTGTTGGTGGGAGTTCTATGGTGACCACATTGAGGGAGTGAATCCTTTACTGTCAAAACACCAGCAAGGATGTAAAATAATGCTGCTTCAGGATAACAAAAAGAATGACTTTGTATTGTGTGTTTTTATTTGACATGTGTGAGCAAAGTATTTACAAAAGTACAGATGGTAGAGGTATAGCTGAACAGAATTATGTTGTTTTAAATTTCTTAATACTAGCTCACATTATTCTGAGGAAATATAGGATGGTAATTATAATATCTAAAATAAACTGTAAAATATTGTAAAAACAAGAAAACATAAAGTGGAATGCTGAAAGATATTTAATGGATTCAAATGAAAGCAGAAAAAGAGAAGCAGACAAAGATTCAGTGAGACAAATAAAAAGTAAAGAGGAAAAATAATGGATCTAGTCTCATCATGCAAAAAATTACATTAAATGTCAATTTAGCAAAAGCACACCAATCAAAATACTGAGACTACCAGACTAGTTTGAAAACAAAAAGTAATATCCACCTACCTGCTGTTTATAAATGATGAATCTTAAATACAAGTACACCATTAGATTTAGAGTAAAAATACAGAATAGATATATCAAGCAAATGCCAATTATAAGTAAGCTACAATGGCTAATTAAAGTAAAATGAAGGAGACTTTCTCTGACATGTTTAGAACACTACACTCATTCCTTTCAAATGCAGATAGAATATTTGCCAAGATAGGCCACTTTTAAGTCTGTAGAAACAACAAAATAATGAAATCACAGTGTGTTCTAACAAATGACTTTAAACTAGACATCAACCAGACATTTTCTCAGATGAATAGAATGCTTGGAAATCAAGCATTATAGTTCTAAGTAACACTTGGGTCAGAAAAAAATCACAAAGGAAATAAAAAATGAGTTAGTACTAAATTATATGAAAACACATTGTATCCAAACTGGTAAGCAGCTAAAGAAGTCCTCAGAATGAAATTTATAGCTTGAGATGTTTAAATAAGAAAGGAATTTTTTTTTAATTTAATGCAAGTTTATACCTTAAGAGATATTAGGGGGAAAGAAATTGTTCTGAAAGTAAGAGGAGAGAAAAAATAAAGTGCATAAATCAGTGAATGATAAGATAAATAGCAGTGAGAAAATCAATAAAACAACCTCAGATCTAGAAAAGAGCAGAGACCCATTTCTGCTTCCTCCTCTCCATAAAATACAATTATAAAGTCTGGAAATGACACGGAGGCAACCAAAAAACTGAGAGACGGGAAGAATAAAGAGAATAGAGCACAACCCCAGGATTGGGGGAACAAATAAAGGCAGGGCATCTAACCCCCCCATAAATAGGAGAAGTTCACATTCTGGGGATTTTACAAGCCCCAACTTATCATTAAATAGCAGGTGAGGTGGGTTTACTTCCTCTCTTGGATCTAAGAGTAGTTCTTCCAACAACACAAGAGAGCCAGACACCATCAGCAAAGGGGATTGAGTAGAAGTTCAGTGACAATGAGGGGCCAGGAGACCTCTGTTCCCTCTTATGGGTTGGGTTAGACTCCCCGACCCACGCAGAGATACTGGCAAGGAATCAACTAATCTGCTCTCTATTTCAAAATTTTATTTCAAGGATGTATCAGAATGGAATCATAGCCCATGGAAACATTAGGAGGCTCCAGTTCTTTTGCATTTCAGAAGTCAGTCACACCTAGTTTTAGTACACAGTTCTGGGCTTAATTTTGTGGGCTGAGCTTTAAATGACTACTGAATTTCCAGTCTTGCACATTTATTTTTGTTTGTTTGGTATATTTCATATTCCTGGAAATCTTACTGGCCCCTGTTGACTGGTACGAGAGCTGGTTACTGATTGGAAAAGGGAGTTGCTTTCTTATTAATAATGTGTTCTTTTACTTGTGGTAGCAATAGGATTGTCTACATCAGATATGGCCACCTTAGGGTACCTACCACCAAATCACCCACAGCTTGCCACCATAGACCTTTGTGCTTCTTTGTTTCTACACCTCTTCTCCTTGCTTTGGATGCTTCAGTTCCATAATTAGTTTTCAATAATTACCTTTTCAGGTTGTCTTTCTCCAGTTCTTATTTTGGTTTTGTTATCCTCCAGATATTGGTGACATTTATCTATCTTTCTGTGTTGTTTCATTTAACATTATCTCTTCCAACTCCACCCATGTTGTTGCAAATGGCATGAGCTTATCTTTTGATTGCTAACTAGTATTCCACTATACACCACATCTTCTTTACTTCTTTGGGTCACCTGTTTGTGGGTACTTAGGTTGTTTCCATATCTTGGCTTTTGTAAACAGTGCAGCAATGAACATAGAGGAAAGGGAAAGGGGAGCTTCTATAATAATGGAAATATCTGTATCTTGATAGGGATAAGAGTTATAGTTAAGCAAGTATACAAATTTTTAAAAACCCATCAGATCAATTCAATGTATATCTATCTGTGATACCAAAAAATAATTTTCATTTCTTCTTCTTCTTCACAGAACACCAAACAGACCAATTATAAGCAGCGAAATTTAAACAGTAATGAGAACATCCCCCAAATACAAAAGCCCAGGACCAGGCAACTTTACAAATGAATTCTACCAAATGTTCAGAAATCAACTAATGCCCTTCCTACACAAACCTATTCAAAAACTGAGAAAGAAGCAATACTACCAAATACATTCTGTGAATACCAAAACCTAACAAAGAAACACACACAAAAAAACTAAAGGCCAATCTCCCTAATGAACACTGATGCAAAAATCCTTGCCAAAAGAATCCACCAGTGCCTCAAAAGGATAATATGCCACGATCAAGTGTCAAACAGCCACACAGACCAATGGAACCAAGTAGAAATCCCAGAAATAATCCCACACATATATGGACAATCTTTCACAAAGGAGCAAAGAATATTTCAGGGAGACAAGGATGATTCAATGTCCAAACATCAATTAATGTAACACAACACATCAACAAAAAGAAAAGGAAATACCATATGATCATATCAATAGATGCTGAGAACACATTTGACAAAGTACAACCACATTTATGATGAAGGCCCTTGAAATTCTTGGGCTAGAAGGTACATACCTTAACATGAAAAAACCCATATAAGGGAATATTACAGCCAATATTATTCTCAATAGCAAAAAGCTGAAAGCCTATCTTTTAAATCTGGAACAAGAGAAGGATGCCCATTCTCACCCCTGTTTTAAATATACTACTGGAAGTCCTAGCCAGAGCAATAAGACAGGAAAAAGGCATACAAGGAATTCAAATAGGGAAAGAAGTAGTAAAACTATCACTATTTGCAGATGATATAATATACATAGGGAACCCTAGGACCACAGAAAAACTAATCAAAACAATCAACCAGTTTAGTAAAGTAACAGGATACAAAAAATAAAAAATAAAAATAAGTAGCCTTCCTATATACAAATAATCTGAAGAAGAAAGCAATAAGACCATCTTCATTATAACTGAAACAAAAAAATCAAATATTTAGGAATAAACCTAACAAAAGAGGTTAAAACTTCTACAAAGAAAATTATAAAACACCATATAAAAAAAATAGAAGATGACGCAAAGAAACGGAAAAATATCCCCTACTCATGGACTGGAAGAATTAATATTATCAAAATGGCCATGCTACCAAAAGCAATGTACAGATTCAGTGCTATTCCAATAAAAATCTCAATGACATTCTTCAAAGAAAAAGAACAAATACTGATGAAGTTCATATGGAACCACAAAAGAAAAAAAAAACCTCTAATTGTCAAAGCTCACCTGACTAAAACAAAGGAGAACAGTGGTATCACACATCCAGACTTCAAACTACACTACAAAGCCATCGTCATTAAAACAGTGTGGCACTGGAACAAAAACAGACACACAGACCAATGCAACCGAATAGAAAACCCAGAAATAAACCCACATATACAGAGACAATCTTTGACAAAGTTACAAAGAATATGCAATAGAACAAAGACAGTTCAATCAAAAACTGGTGCTAGGAAAACTGGACCAACATAAGCAAAAGTATGAAACTAGACCACCACCTTATACCATGCACAAAAATCAACTCAAAATGGATAAAAGATTGGGTGTAAGGCCTGAAACCATAAAATATATAGAAGAAAATATAGGTAAAATACAAGACATACATCTCAGTAACATTTTTCAAGGCCCATCCCCCAAAGCAAAGAAAATGAGTGAAAAGATAAACACATGGCACTACATCAAATTGAAAAGCCTCTGTACACCAAAACCTTTGTTAGGTTTTGGTATTTATAGAATGTATTTGGTAATTTTCTCCCTGCTGGCTGGGAGAAAATTTTTGCACTCCAGACAATGGATAAGAGACTGGTCACAAAGATATACAAAGAACTCAAAGGACTCAACAAAAACAAACAATCCAGTCAAGAAACGGGCAGAAGAACATCAAAGACACTTCTTCAAAGAGGAACTGCAAATGGCCAACAGGCATATGAAAAATATTCAACAAACCCTCATAGTCAAGGAAATGCAAACCAAAACCACAATGAGATGCCACCTTACAGCTGTAAGAATGGCACGTATTTTTTAAAAACTAACAACAAATGTTGGTGAGGATATAGTTAAAAAAAAAAAAAGGAACTCTACACTGCTAGTGAGAATGCAAGCTGTCCAATCATTCTGGAATGCTGTGTGAAGGTTCCTCTGACTACTAAAAATGGAGCTACCATATGATCCAGCAAATCTACACAAAGGACACAAAAATATTAATTCAAAAGAATACCTGCCCCTCTGTTTATTGCAGCATTATTTATAATAGGTAAGACTGGGAATCAACCCAAATGCCCAAGAGCAGATGACTGGATCAAGAAGATGTGGTACATATCCACAATGGAATATTAGCCAGCAGTCAAAAGAGATAAACTCATGCCATTCACAACAATGTGAATGGAGATAGATGGGATCATGCCCAGTGAAATATATCAGAAGGAAAAGGAAAAATATCAGATGGTTCTCCTATAGGAGAAATGAACCAAATAAGGGACCAGATTAAAAAAAAAAAAATACATAACACAACAAAAACAGACAGCTATAATTCAGAGATGTTTTGCAGGGGAGAGGGAGGGAGAGGGATCAAAATGAGAGTGGAAGAGCACAAAGGACTATGGAGATGGTGTGAATTGGCATGGAAATAATATAGGGATTATAACTGAGTAAAGAAAGCACACATTGTAAAAACAAAAAAAAAGAACAGTGATGTAAAATATGTATATAAAGAAATAAATTATTAGATGCCAAAAATAATAATTTTCAAACTAAAACAAAAAATATTGTTGAAAACTTTAAAATAACTATGATTTTCAATCTAGTAGTTCTATTTCTAGATGTTTATTAAGAAAATCCACAAAGACATCAGAATTCTTATTATTGAAAAGAACATCAATATCAAACAATGAGAAAATAATGACACTTCACTGTATCAGGAAAATGAAATTGTACCTAGCAATAAAGGATAAGCTAAAGAAAATTTTTTTTTAAAGATTTATTTATTTGTACATACAGAACTGGGGTACAGGCCAGCGGCTCAGAAGCGGCGAGAGGAGGCTTCACCAGAGACAGAGTGGGGAGCAGAACAGGCAGATCGACGAAGTACACTGCTGAGGGGAGCAGTGAGCGGGTCAGGAGAGGTCTGCCACGCCATTTGGTCACCTCTGGGGCAGGCGGGAATCGAACTCATGCGGAAGTGGCTTTAGCTTCTCAGTGCCGTGCTTTAACCCGCTGCGCCACCAGGGAGGGCCTAGCTAAAGAAATTTTAACAGTAAAATCTAATATTTGCAAATGTAGATGAAGGTAAAGTTGAATCTCAGATATCTTATTTGAAATTCGAAGTCTCAAGTGAAAAAAAAAAAGAACATTGTATAGAAAGGATAATCTCAAATAAAAGATATAAATCCATACAGACTAGAAAAAAAAAATCCCAACATCTACCTGAAAGTGGGGAGGGAATGCTACAACACAGGCCTGACAGTAATCATCAGAAGTTTGGTCACATTTGTAATAAAAGGGCCAATTTCTAGCCATTATGCCTCATATCAAGAATCAGTCATAACTTGAGGGTTTGCTGGGCCATTCTCACTTCTGATCAAATGGCCACAAATTCAGGGCTTTCGCAACCCCTAAAGTTTGAACAATTCACAGAACTCAGGAAAGCACTATATTTATGAAGGCAGTTTTCATTTTGCACTTATGAATGCAGTTTTATTACAGCAAAGGAATATGTATGTATGTATGCATGTATACAGCTTTATTACAGCAAAGGGATATAAGCCAAGAGAAATCAAAAGAAGAAATGCACAGGACAGGATCTATGGCCTCTCTCCAGAGAATCAGGGTGTCGCCCTCTAGGCCTAGTGATGTTTCAACAATAAGGAAGCTCACCTGAATGCCAGTATCCAGACATTCTATTATGGTTTCACTAAGTAGGTATAACAACTATTAACCATGAGATTTAACTTCAACTTCACCCCTTTTCCTTTTGAGAACATTGGCATTCTGAGCATGGCAGCCTTCACCCTGAAGTTCTCCGGAGATCTCCATAAATTAAAGACACTACTAGGCTCAGAAGATTTCCAAAGGATTGAGGTTATTTCATTTCTTCATTACATTATAGATTCTAAGAGATTAGAATTAGATTATTTCCTGATTTACATTTTCCCTGATATTCTCAAATGTGTCACATAAGCATGAATTCCTTTTAGATTGAGGGAGGGGAAATCACTAAAATGAAAGGAGAGAAAGGATTCTTGAAAGTCATCTACAAGAAAATTTTTGGAAAAGACTGTAACTTGTTATTTACCCACCTCCACATGGAACAAAAATTATAAACTAAATATAAAGTCAATAGGAAAACCTGAAATCTGAAAAGGTCAAAAAAAAAACTCAGAAATTTCTAGAATAGAAAATAATTTCTAGAATAGTAAAACAGGAACCAAATGTTATTAAGATATCAGGGAGGACATTTTGAAATTTTACCAAGGAAGCAACACAGCCCTAGAGGAGACATATGAAGAACTGAGACTCCCATATCACCCCCAAGTTGGAGTGAAGAAGAGGCTAAAGGGCAGACTGCAAAGCTGGTGAGAAAGAGGAGGTTCTGAGTATGGCAGGAGAACATGTGTACATGATGAAAAAGCAGAGACTGGGAGCTTTGTCCTCAGCAATGGTTCTGGGGCTTTAGGAGTTCTTCACTTGTGCAGAAAGCAGGACATGGATTCCAAGTCCCAGGCCAGGTAGAGAGCTAATACCCTACAAAGAGATAAAGGAAAGCTGACCGCACCAGAATGGAACTCAACCACAAAGGAATTTTTCTAAAATGGAACAAAGTAGACACAGACACTGAAGTAAAATTCCTTTATAAAAATTGTTCACACCTTCAGTGCCCTCCTCCCCTCCACTAACCAGTATCAAATCTTCAATTCTCAGGCATCTGTAGGAAACAGGATTTCTGTAAGGACAGTGTTCACTGATAATTGAAAACACCATCCCCAACTAGAAATCCATAAAATGAAGAACAAAGAAACAGAAAACATGTGGTTGATGAGAACGCTGTAGCACAGCAGCAGTAGAGAATCAATAAATGTTGAAAAATAATAACAATTTTTACAAAATGAATCTCAGTATTTACATTGTACCAACCAAATTGAAAATATCTTTTATGAAATGAGACAATGTATGAAGATTTTTTAAAAAGGATGACTTGACTTAAATAAGATGTACAAAAGGCAGAAATATGTAGATGAGGTAATTGACTTACAATACTAATTAAAATATTACAATGGAAGATGATTTTTTTTACATTTTATATTTTTATAACACCAGAAACTACTACAATCTTACAGAATTTATAAGAAAAATAAAATTTCCAAATAAAAGCTGAGAATTTGTCTTTATAATATAATACAAAACACTAAAGAATGTACTTCAAGTAGAAGGAACATTATCACAGATAAAAAATGAGGCACAGGAAGAAATCAAAATAATATGAGCCTATATACAAATAAACACTGACTGTATTCAAACAAGAATAGTAAACTTTTCTAGAATTTACAATACACAGAATACAATAATACCAACAATTGCATAAAAATCAGGGTAGTTTTGATTTTAAAAGGAATAAACCTAACTAAAGAGGTGAAGAACCTCTACCAAAAAAAATTGTAAAACACTACATAAGAAATAAAAGATGGCACAAAGAAATGGAAAAATATCCCCTACTCATGGATTGGAAGAATTAACATTATCAAAATGGCCATCCTACCAAAAGCAATTTACAGATTCAATGCTAACCCAATAAAAATCTCAATAACCGGCCCTCCCTGGTGGAGCAGCGGGTTAAAGCACAGTACTGAGAAGCTAAAGCCACTTCCGCATGAGTTCGATTCCCGCCTGCCCCGGAGGAGACCACATGGCGTGGCAGACCTCTCCTGGCCCGCCCGCTGCTCCCCTCAGCAGTGTACTTCGTTGATCTGCCTGTTCTGCTCCCCACTCTGTCTCTGGTGAAGCCTCTCGCCGCCCCTGCACCTCTGGCCTGTACCCCAGTTCTGTATGCATAAATAAATAAATCTTAAAAAAAAAATCTCAATAACATTCTTCAAAGAAAAAGAAGAAATGCTGACGAAATTAATATGGAACCACAAAAAAAAAAAAAAGAACAGTGTCATCACACACCCAGGCTTCAAACTATACTACAAAGCCATAATCATTAAAACAGTGTGGTACTGGAAAAAAACCAGACACACAAACCAATGGAACCGAATAGAAAGCCCAGAAATAAACCCACACATAGACAACCTTTGACAAAAGAGCAAAGACTATGAAGTGGAACAAAGACAATTCATTCAAAAAATGGTGCTAGGAAAATTGGACCAACGTAAGCAAACTAGACCACTACCTCATACCATGCACAAAAATCAACTCAAAATGGATAAAAGATTTGGGCATAAGGCCTGAAACCATAAAATATAGAGAGAAAATGTAGATAAAACACTACAAGACATTCATTTCTGTGACATCTTTAAAGATTCATTCCCCAAAGCACAGAAAATGAACAAAAAGATAAGTACATGGCACTAAATCAAACTGAAAAGCTCTGTACAACAAAGACCTTAGCCAAGACAAAGGGACACCCTACTGACTGGGGAAAAAATCTTTGCATTCCATACAACAGATGAGGGACTGGTTCACAAAGATATACAAAGAACTCACACAACTCAACAAAAACAAAGTAAACAACCTAGTCAAGAAATGAGCAGAAGAACTTAAATGACACGTCTTCAAAGAGGAACTACAAATGGCGAACAGGTGTATGGAAAACTGTTCAATATCCTTCATAGTTAAGAAAATGCAAATCAAAACCACAATGAAATACCACCTCACACCAGTAAGAAGGATGCATATTGAAAAACCTATATCACAAATGTTGACAAGGATGTGTTAAAAAGGACTGTTCTGTATTGCTGGTGGGAGTGAAAACTGATACAACCATTATGTAAAGCTGTGTGGAGATTCTTTAGATTACTAAAAATGGAGCTACCATATGACCCAGCAATTCCACTCCTAGGGATCTACCCAAAGGACACAAAAACATTAGTTCAAAAGGATATATACACAGCTATATTGGGGTGTGGGGGTGGATAAATAATAACAATACAAAACAAAACAAAAACAATTATAAAACAGAGATACCTGCAGGGGAGAAGGAGGGAGAGGAGGCAGAAGGAGGAAGAGAGGAACTCTGGGGATTGTGGTGATGGTGGCCAGACAAATTGGGGGAGGGGGTAAATACCATTTTTAAATGGACAATGTAAATAGATACAGAAATTTAATTTTAAAAATCAGGTGGATACAAATAGAACTATTGATGCAATGACTGCTTTTCATTGCCTAGGATCAAATAAAATTATCAATTAACACTAGTTTTATAAAAAGAAGACTGAGTTCTAGAGAGTACTACAAAATGACTATACTTTCAGAAGGAGTAAGAAGTAAAACTAAAAGGGTGAAACGTAATCAAATAGAGACACTACTTCTGGTGAAGATGGAGTGAGACAAACGTGTATCAACTACTGATTACAACAAAAATAATTAGATTTTTAAAAAGCCAACCAACTGTGGAGTCACCGAGAAGCAGTGGGCTGGATGGGTGGGATTCCTTACATTTTCCTCTTTTCCTCTCTGCACTGGCCAAAGGGCAGTCCCACCCACAAGCTGTTAGAGCTAGTGGTTACAGTCATAGAACACTTTCCTGACCAGAGCAAGAAAAAGACACAGACTAAAAATGTAAATTGAAATAGTCTGTTTTTTTCCATTATTTTCTCTCCAAATTTTGCCCTGAAAATATGCCCTAGTCTTGCTGCAGCGGCTCCTCTAGGAGACGCTAAAGAAATCTGCCAGATTTCTCCACTGGGCCAAAGGACATGCAGCAATCCCAGAGAAATGACTGCGAAGGCAACTGCCTAGAACTGTGTAAGAAGCACAAAAGCCATGGCTCACCCAGCTGGCACTGAATGGAAAGTGCCCAAAGCAGCACCACAAATGCTTTCAACTGGGCTGAAGTGAGATTCAGACCACACTCCACTTCATACCATAACCCTGTGAGATTCAGATCTGGAGACACCCAAAGCATACCGAATCTACAACATGGAGCTGAGATTGGAACCATTGCCAGGATAGGGAAATGGAGCTGTAATTAGACCTACCCCAGCTGACAGCCTGCTGCAGAGATCCAAAAAGGTAAAATGTGAACAGAGCACCAGCTGGGACTCCAGGTAGAATCCTTGCTCCTGCTTTCTGGAGGTTGCTGGCAGTCTCGCGGTTTCTTTGGCTACACCTACAGCGCTCCAATTCTACCTTCTACCTTCACGTGACCATCTCTCCTCTGTCCATCTTTCTGTCTTCAAATTTCTTGCTCTTTTAAAGCACACCAGTAATTGACTTAGGATCTTACTTTATTGTGAGCTTCCTTTTACTAATCACATATGCAAAGAAACTATTTCCAAAGAAGGTCACTTTCGTAGGTCCCAGGACATCAGGGCTTGAACATATTTTGATGGAGAATCACATTCCATCCATTAGAACCCATCTCAGGTCCACCAAAATTTACACCTGTCCCACTTACAAAATATAATCACCCCATTCTAACACCCCAATAGTCTCAACCTATTACAGTATAGACTTCTTAGTACAAAGTCTCATCTAAATACCATCACCTCAGGGCCTCCCTAGTGACACAGGAGTTAAGTCTCAACCCTATCAAGCTATCGTCAGTTACTGCAGCACCAGTTCTATCCATGGCCCGTGGGCTGACCCACAAGGTGCAGCAGACCTCTCCTGACTCCCCCTCAGCAGTGTTTCAGTAGACCTACCTGTTCTGCTCCCACCTTCTCACTGGTAAGTCCTCTCACAAGCCCCCACACCTCTTGCCTACACCGTAGTTCTTCTATGATAAATAAAATAAATTTTTAAAACATAAATGCCATCAACTCCAATATCTCAAATCCCACCATCTCATTGTTCATGTAGACCTTTTACTAGAAAACATATTGCTTCCCAAAATACAGTGATGGGTCAGGCATAGGTTAAGCATTCCTACTCCAAAAGGGGGAAATTGAAAGGAATAAAAGAAAAACAAAGGAAGAGCAGAAAGGACTAATGGTGATGGATCACCGGAGAAGACATGATTCTCAAGCAAGTCTGAGACCCAGCAGGGAAGACCCAGCAGGTTTGAGACTTCTCAATGGCCTTCTGCTGCTCCATGCTCCACTCTTGCTTGGGGAGAGAGGAAATCTAAACAAAATGAAAACCTCCTACAAAGAATATGAGGTGCAGATCGCTTCACTGGTATAATCCACGAAGTAGATAATTAATATTCATATGCTATCATAAAAAAAAACTGTAAGGCTACATCCCTCATGAACACAGATACAAAAATCCTGGGGGGGAGGGTGGTGGGGGCAGAACATTTTAGCAAACCAAGTTCAACAACATATAGAAAGGATTATACATCTTGACCAAGGGTGGAGAGAAGGTCTATCCCAGGAATGTAAAACTGGTTTATAATTAGAAAACCATTCTATATAATTTGGCAAATTAATAACCTGAGAAAGAAAACCATTACATGGTTATTTCAATAGATGCATAAAGCCATTGACAAAATCCAAGAATCATGGCCAATAAAATACTCCCCCTGCAAAATAAGAAGAGAATGGCATTTTCTCACCTTAATAAATGTCATTTACTCAAAACCTACAGTTAATATTATATTCGGTGGTACAAATCTGGATTCTTTTCACCTAACATCAGAGACAAGACAAAGATTTTTCTCTTATATGGCTTCAATAAGCCTAATGGAAGTGCTGCCAGTATATAAAGCAAGCATGTCTAGAAGTACTAGCCAATTTAATAAAAAAAGGAATAAAAGATATCCAGATTAGAAAGGAAGAACTTTCTATTCACAGATGATAGAATACACAATAGAATTTCTAGAACTAGCCAGTGGGTTCCTACCCATTTGCAGGATACAAAATCAATATACCAAAGCCAGTTGTATACTAGAAATTCAAATTTTTTTAAAAAAACTTAGAAATTCAAATTTTTTTAAAAAAATGCCACTTACTAACAGTATTAAAAATATGAGATAAGAAGGAATATATCTGACAAAAATTAGTGTAAGACATATGTACTGAAAACCATGAAATTTTACCTAAATCCTTACTAAAAGAAATTTAAGACTGCATATGCATAAATATATATATACATATTCATATATATACACGTATGTGTGTGTATGTGTGTGTGTATACATAAAATGACTCCTCCCAAAACTGATCTCTATAATGATAGCTATCCCAATCAAAATCTTGGTAGCCTTTAGTAGATATAGAAATTTTGGTTATATGCATTTTTTAAATTTATTATAGTTATGGTAGTAAAGCAATGTGATATTGACATAAAGGAAGGTATATGTAGACAGCAAATAAATAGACCAATGGACCATAATAAAGAACCCGGAAATATTCCCACAAATACAGAGATACTGATTATCAACAAAGGTACAAAGGTTAATTTCTTTCTTTTTTTAATGTTTATTATTTATTTTACATAGAACTCATGTGTAGACCAGAGATGGCAGGAGATGAGTGAATTCACCAGTGACAGAGTGGGGAGCAGAATAGGTGGATTGACTAAAATACACTGCTAAGGGGAGCAGCAGGAGAGACAGGGGAGATCTGCTGCACCATATATGGGTCAGCTCCCCTGCCCGGGATCAAACTCAGACCACAGTGGTGATAGTGGTGAGACTGAACCTGTAGGCTACCAGGGAGGTCTACAAAGGCAATTTAATGAGAAAAAATGGTGTTGGAAATAGAATATCCATGTAACTTTCACCTATACCTCAAACCATATTTGAAAATTTATACATGTGGTCCATACTCACAAATGTAAAGAGCTAAAACTTAAAACTTTTAAAATAAAACTTAGGATAAATTATTTTTTACCTTAGGTTGGACAAAGATATATTCTTTTTTTTTTTTTATAAATATAATAGTTTGTTTTTACATCATTTTGTACATTTTTTTTCCATCTCAATTGTAATACCTGCGGGTTTCCCATCACTGAGTCACCCATGTGATATCACCGTAGTCCCATGCACTTCCCCACTCCCCACCCCCATTTTTGATCCCATTCCCCACTCCACCCCCACAAAATGTCTCTGGTATATGATTGTTCATTATTCTTAATATTTTGTCGCCTGGCCCATTATACTCCTGCTATGAGCGAAACCATCCAGTATTTTTCTTTTTCTTTCTGGCTTATCTCACTAAGCATGATCGACAAAGATATATTCTATGCATCACCAAAACCACAATTTATAAAAGATAAGTTATACTTTAACAAAACTACAATCTTCAACACTTAAAATGACTCTTTTCTTATTTTTACTTTATAAATACATTTTTTACACTATTCTTCATTTTGTACATTTTTTCATCTAAGTTGTAATCCTCATGGACTTCCCACCACCACTTCACCCATGTGCCATCACCATAGTCCCATGTGCTCTTCCCACCCCTGTTTTGATCTTATTCCCCTCTTCTTCCCTGTAGAATGTCTCTGGTTTATAGATGTTAGTTAACGTTCCTTTTTATTTTATTACAATTATTCTCTCTATATATATATATATATTTTTTCCTGAACCCGTACATTCCTGCTATGAGTGAAGCCATCTGGTATTTTTCTTTTTCTTGCTGTCTTATTTCACTAAGCATGAACTTTTCCAGTTCCATCTATGTTGCCGCAAATGGCATGAGTTTATCTTTTTGATTGCTGAGTAATATTCCATCATTTACATATACCACATCTTCTTGATCCAGTCATCTATTTTTGGGCTTTTGAGTTGATTCCACATCCTTCTTATTGTAAATAGGGCAGCAATAAAAATAGGGGTGTAGGTGTCATTTTGGATTATTGTTTTTGTGTCCTTTGGGTAGATACCAGAAGCAGAATTGCTGGATGATATGGAAACTCCATTTTTAGCAGTCTGAGAAACCCCTACACAGTTTTCCCCTGTGGTTGCACCAGTTTGCATTCCCACCAGTGTAGAAGAGTTCCTTTTTCTCCACACCCTCACTAATATTTATTGTTGCTTGTTTTTTTAATATGTTCCATTCTTACTGGTATGAAATGGTATCTCACTGTGGTTTTGATTCACATTTCCCTTATTACAAGTGATGCTGAACATTTTTTTATATGCCTGTTGTCTGTCTGCTTTTCCTTTTTGGAGAAATGTCTTAGTAGTTCTTCTGCCCATTTTTGGACAGGGTTGTTCACTTTATATTTGTTGAGTTTTGTCAGCTCTTGTATTTGTGATCAGTCTTTTATCATTTTTATTATATATGAAAATTTTCTCGCAGTCAGTGGGGTGTCTGTGTGTTTTATGTAGGGTCTCTTTTGCTATACAGAAGCTTTTCAGTTTGATGTAGTCCCAGCTGTTTATCCTTTCTTTCACTATCCTTGCTTTAGATGATGTATCTTTAAAGATGATACTGAGGTGTATGTTGTGTAGTGTTTAACCAGTATTTTCGTCTATATATTTTATGGTTTTTGATATTATGTCTAGGTCTTTAATCCCTTTTGAGTTGGCTTTTGTGTATGGTGTGATGTAATAATCTAGTTTCTTTTCTTTTTTTTTTTTACACATAGCAGCAAAATGACTCTTAAAAACAGGGAAGGGAAGTAAATGGCTTAAACTCATCAGTTAAAAACTGAAATGATCAGTCATAGACTGAAAGAAAATATTTGTAAATCATGTATATGATAAAGATTTATATCCAAAATATAAAGAATTCTCAAGACTCAATAAGAAAACAAAAGGACTCATTTAAGAAATGTGCAAATACACAAACAGGTATTTCACTAGAGAAGACAGATGACAAATTAGCACATGGCACATGCTTGAAATACTTAGTTATTGGATAATGCATATTAAAACCAAAATGAGCTATCACTACCAAAATATATTTGTCAATTATACCTCAATAAAAAGGAAATAAGGGCCCTCCCTGGTGGCGCAGCGGGTTAAAGCACTACCCAAAGAAGCTTAAGCCACTTCCGCATGAGTTCGATTCCCGCCTGCCCCCGGAGGAGACCACATGGCGTGGCAGACCTCTCCTGACCCGCCCGCTGCTCCCCTCAGCAGTGTACTTCGTCGATCTGCCTGTTCTGCACCCCACTCTGTCTCTGGCGAATCCTCTCACCCTCCGCATCTCTGGCCTGTACCCCAGTTCTGTATGAATAAATAAATAAATCTTTAAAAAAAAAAAAGGAAATAATAAAATAAAGTAATAATAAAATATTTAAATTAAAGTATTTATGTAAAATAAAATAAATATGAATAAAAAGAAACATTTAGTCCATGTAGGCAGAAATAGAGATGGCAGCCTTATCTACAGAGACAGAGATGGAAATCTTCCCATTGTGGATTCTATGGCTCATATCCTGGGAAATTCAGCCAAGAGTAAAAGAGAGATGACCTCATGTCAGTGGAGAAAGATCACAGCATCCCAGCACTCTTCATTCCACGAGGGAAAAGCTACTGGGAGCCTTTCCCTTCCCACCTGGACTTGCAAAGCTGGACAACAATCAAGAACTGGCTCCTTAACTCTCTGAGGGGAGGAGACAGCATTGAATTGCTGCCAGGGGCAAGCCAGCTGCTCCCCACTTGCCAGGGAAAGATCCTATTACATTCGTGGCTAGTTAGAAGACTGTGTGCCATCCCTACAGACAGCATCCCCGACACTTATGTCAACATTGGAACTAAGGACACCGATATAGAGCATGTCCCAAATCTATGTGAGAATAAATTCTCCTTTCAACACTGGTTCAGGTAGTTGTGAACGCAGGAGTGAACACTGACTTTCCATATGCTGAGCAACACCATTGCAAGGCCTCATTTTTCCATGGATGCTGTGATGTACATTCCAGTGCCCCTATCTGGCCCTGGAATGGCGGTGTGGGACCTGTTCAATATAAGAAAGCCAGTAAGGGAATAAGGGAGCGGGCAGGCACACACTCAAGCCTATTACGATCAAAGGCTAAAATCTCTTTAGTTTCAAGTTTGAATACAAGCTGGATCTGAAACCAAGACAAGAATGGCCTCTGTGTGAATGAGCTGGACAAAGAAACAGCCCTATAAATTATGGGCATGGGCGCAAGCGCTGATGACATCAGTTCAGAGGGATGTTGGGTTCAGAGAAATGGGTCCTAGAGTTACCTCTGAGAAAGCCAGAGCTCCCCCTTTCAGGGGCACACAGTGTGTTTCCCACGAGGCAGAGTCTTTTTGTTATATCCAGTAGGGCAAGTTTATTACATTAAGAAGGAAAGGACGTCCGTACAGACACACAGGCAGAATGAGCTGTCCCTGGAAGGAGCAGGTGTGCTAAAAGAGACACCTGCATTGACACAAACAGGCGGGAGAGCTGCATTTATTTCTAGTGCAGAAATCGAACTGATGAAGTGTTGTTCTTTTGGAGAGGGATTAGTTTCTTTGTGGAATTGTTATCTATTTGTAAATTACATCTAGGGTGTAATTAGGCTGATGTTCAAGGGTTCTCTACAAAGTCCTCCCTCTGCATGTGCCCACCTCTTGTCTGATACTTACCACAGCAGTCTGATGCTGAGGATTTTTCATTTCTACAGCTGGCTTAACAACTATGTCATTATTTCTACCCTCATCTCCAGAGTTTAGTATTGTGGCACCTCCATCCTAAACTTTCTTTTCTTAACCCCCATCACCCATGTGAAAGACACCAGTGGAAAAGAAAGGCCATGGACAAGAATCTCTGCGCTGGAAAGAACCTGTCCTCCACAGTGTCTTCTGTGCAGAATATGTCCAAACTCATTCTCTGGGCCTTTCATCCATCTCCAGTTCATGGAACCGAATGAATAACACTAACTGAAGAAACTGGCTCCAGATTCTGAATTTTCTGATACCACCTTTCTGGTCTATTTTATCAAGTTATCCTCTGTTCTCTACTAAATCACAGGTTTCCACCTTCCTCAAAAGACACATGCCAGTGCTAATGCCCTCCTTTCTAGGTCCCCCTGGCCCTCTAAGCATACAGAGCCATGATTCTCACAAACACTTACTCTTCCTTCCTGCCTCCCTCCTTCACAAGACACTTCCAAGTCCTTTAAGGGTCAACTCAAATGCCATCATCTCTCTTACTTTTTATTTAATTTTTTTGCATCATTCTTCATTTTATGCATTTTTTTCGTCTCAGTTGTAATCCCCTTGGGCTTCCCACCACCAGTTCACCCATGTGCCATCACCATAGTCCCGTGCGCTCTTCCCACCTGTTTTCATCCCATTCCCCTCTCCACCCCAGTAGAATGTCTCTGGTTTCGTTGTTCATTGCTTTTCACTTTTATTTTATTGCAATTGCTTTTTTTTTCTCTCTGATCATTTACACTCCTGCTATGAGTGAAACTATCTGGTATTTTTCTTTATCTTTCTGATTTATTTCACTAAGCATGATCCCTTCCAACTCTATCCACGTTGCTGCAAAATGCACAAATTTATCTTCTTGACTGCTGAATAATATTCCATTGTATATATGTACCACATCTTCTTGATCCAGTCATCTATTTTTGAGACTACATTAAATTAAAAAACTCTGTACAGGAAAAGAGACATCAACACAAAACAAAGAGACACCCACTGATTGGGAGAAAGTTTTGCACACAACACTAATGACAAACGGCTAATCACAAAGATATACAAAGAGCTAATGAAACTCAACAAAATAAAGTGAACAACCCCATCAAAATATGGCAGAAGCACCACCACCTCTCTGAAGGTACTTGATACCACATAGTCAGGGTTTTCCACCCTCCCCTGCATCTCAAGCACACTGATTTTCCTACCCAATGCTGTCTGGTCTCTGCTTAGTCTCCCCAGCAAGTCTTAGAATCCCTGAAATTGCCACATAAAGGATTGCTGTTGTTATCAGCTTCAAAGTTCTAAGCATCCTCAAACTCAAAATTGATAATGGGAAGCTTCTCCACAGGTGATCCAATAGATGGGAATAAGTTTCCCTCTCCCCATCCCTGCTTCCAGAGCAGGGAAATGCTGAAGCTTTAGGCAGTGTGCCACCAAGTCTGATTTGGTCCCCAGCATCACTTGCCAGAAGTCCAGACCATTGAGTCCAGAATTTACTATGTAGATACGCCTGACAATCACTCTGGGATATGACAGAAAGGGTGTGCTGCTTGTGGTGGACATTGCTACCTACAGAGGTAGACCCTGGAGTGGCCATGTGACAAGCTGCCTATCAGCTATGACAATGAGCTCAAAGAAATGAGTGGCATATGTCATGTGGGAAAAACAACAGCTAACCATAGCAATCACTTCCCACAATGAGGCTAACCAAATTTTGTTAGTAAAAGAAGATAGTTATTTTAACTACTGTTTGTTATGCCAATGGCTATCCACTTCTTTAAAATTATTAGCAATTACATGCCAAATATCTTCAACGGGGGGGGGGGGGAAAAACATTTACCAATAGCCACTGTAGCTCATATCAATGACCACAAGTATGAGATTAATTGAAAGTCTGCAAAACTAGCCTGTCACAAATTTTTTTTATCTCATCCAAATCCTCCCTGTAATAATTACATGGGGGGAGTGTCAAATAAAAAATGACAACATTGAAACAATTCTCCCTTTGCCCTTGCAAGATTTCCTACATAGGTGATAACTGTCTAAGTAAAATTCTGTGGTGCATCTTTTAAGAGTTGCAGCTAGCCTCTCCTTTACCCAAGGTTTCTGGTGACTGGCCCTTTGTCGCCCCCTAGGGAGTTATTTGCCTTTTCTCAAACTGCAAGGATCCACTGTGCTCTCTGAAAAGGAGAACGAAGAAAGGGCTCAGACTTCGTCTAGGCTTCGGGATCCACTGCTCCGAGATAACGCTGTAAGCAATGCCATGCTGGGGATCAGCCAGGGCTCCTGTGTAACATTGTATAAACAGAAAGGCAAACCTGCCACCTCAGGAATCTTTTGATAAAAGACCCGGCTCGATTTCGGAGTCAAGGTCTCCATGACTATTTAAGGAACAAATGTATCCCCAACAGATTTGTTTTGTTTCCTTTAATTTCTCGATGAAATTGGAGAGTCTGTTCTTGGCTGGCAACGCAGATAACATATAACTACAACAAGGGGTAGGAGAAAGGAAAGAGCCAGCGAGGCAGTCATTCCATAGTTCGAGGTAAACAGGACAAGCTTAGTCAGTCTGGACCTCGGGGGATGCGAGACCCTCGTGCTTCTGTGGAGATGGAGCAGGCCAGGATCCTCATCTGTTTGTCTCTGGTCTCTTTTTCCTTTGTAAAAGTTGAATTGTTACTATTTTATTTATTATTTATTCTATGAGAAAATTATTCTTCCCGTTGTAAAAAGAGTATACATATTAGGGTTATGGACGTATACTCCCATACACATCCACACACAGAAAAAGAGAGGGAGGAGAGAGAGAGAAAGAGAAAAGATAACTCGACACGTGGGTGAATGCTCACTGCACCTGCCCAGGGCTGCTGTAGAGATCTGGGCTGGGGCTGCAGGGAAAAGGGGGGATGCATGAGGGTCCTCACTTGCCGTTTCTACCACAAACTACAAAAGACGACACCTCCTGAAACAAGGATCCATTTCAACATCGTCCGGGAAAGTCCCCTCCCGCGGTGGTCTCGCTGGTTTTCACGGGTGATCCACAAAAAGAGTAAGAGCCCAGAAAACTGTAATTCTTAGTTCAATCTTGGACCACGAGCGTCATCTCTCGGTCACCGAGGGAAGGCGCGCCGACAAGTTTGAAAGACCCGCACGCAGCAGGCTGAATGGAGTCAGCGTAGCTGCCTCGGGACTCCCGCCCTGGTGCAGGTTTCAGAGGAACGATATTCCCTGAGATCAGTACGAGGATACAAAGGGACCTGGAAAGATGATGGTGGAAACAGCCAACTTTAAAGACTGACTAGTACTTACACCCAGTAGTGCCCGTTTATCATCATTATTATTATTATCATTAACATTATTATCATTATCATAATTATTCTTTTGTGGTGAATGTAAATTCTATTTAAAATCGCTAGCGAGAATATCTAAAACAAATCATTTTTATGCATAGTGTTTGAGAAACTCTCTCCTAGGAATCCACTCGCCACTCGTCCTTTGCTAACTGGGAACTTGTGCCACAGCGAGTATGAGCCTTTACTTAAAGTAAAGTGACCCTGGGAAGGAGCCAAGGCCGCGCGCTCACTTACAGATGCCTATCTGTAAGGCCTGGGAGGTGAGGAACGAACTGTGCCCTCGGGTTCAGGTAAAACCCAGAGTGCCTCGACTCCCAAGACCCCGCCTCGAGTCGGTACCCTTCGCAAATGGGCTTCCACTTCCCCTACCCGACTATTTAAACTTGGGGAAACTTTGCAAAGTACACCTGGGTGAGCAGCGGCGCAAACCAGTTTCACTGACAATACTCTAGGGTGCACAGGGTAGCAACGTAGGAGTGGCCGAGGGCACTAGGGTGGCTTGGAGTCCGGACACGCCGAGGTGGCCGAGTCACCGAGACTGCAAGGAACTGCGGTGGCAGAGACGCTCCGCGCGCTCACTGGAAGCAGGTGTCCGGGCGGCGGCGCGCTGCGCGCCCCCTCACTCAACCCGGCGCCCAGGGCCAGACGCCCGCCCCCATCCTCCCCCCACCCCCCGGCGCGGCGTTCCGGGGCGTGTCTTCGGCTACCGCGGCTTTTATATACAAGCCGGCGGGCCCAGGACATCCAGTTGCAAACGCGACGAATCGGCGCTGAGGTCTAGCCGCTGACCGTCTCGCAGCCTCCGCCGAGCACCTTATCTCGGTTCCAGTGCGCCCCGGCCGGCCAAGCAGCGACCCCCCGCGGAGGGCGCCATGCAAGGGGCGCGAATTGCGCTCTGGGCTGCGGCGCTGACCGTGCTGTCGTTGCTCCGCGGGCAGAATGTGGCACTGGCTGGCGCGGGAGCGGCGGGCGTGGGCCCCGTGGTGCGCTGTGAGCCCTGCGATGCGCGGGCGCTGGCTCAGTGTGCGCCGCCGCCGCCTGCGTCCGCGTGTGCGGAGCTGGTGCGCGAGCCGGGCTGCGGCTGCTGCCTGACGTGCGCGCTGAACGAGGGCCAGCCCTGTGGCGTCTACACTGAGCGCTGCGGCGCCGGCCTCCGCTGTCAGCCGCAGCCCGGCGAGCCGCGCCCGCTGCAGGCGCTGCTGGACGGCCGGGGGATCTGCGCCAACGCCAGCGCCGCCAACCGCCTGCCCGCCTACCTGCTGCCGGCGCCGTCCGCTCCAGGTGAGCCGCCGCGGCATCTGGGGGGCAGGCCACTCTAGCCCACGAGTCTGGGCGGGAGCGGGGCAGCAGCGCCACTTTGCTTTCTCCACGCTAAGAGTTGTGCTTGGGGAAATGGACGTCAGGAAAGGCGGGGGCGCGTTTGCAGCCTGTCCTCTCTACTCGCTGAGTTCGCTGAGTTCCGATTGCTTGTACATTACAAAGTTCTGGTAGCGAAAATGAGTCAAAGATTTTCCGGGGCCGGGGATGGGAGAGGATACCAAGATTAAAGCCAGTTGAAAGGTCCTGGGCAGACGAGATTCTCGGGTACGAAAGGCCAGAGCGGCAAGGAGCGGGGGCGTGGACTGTGCGACCTAACGGTGGAGCGTGCCCTTTGCCCCGAGAACTGGGAGCTGGCGTTTCAATCCCCAGGATGCTTAGGGGTGTTACAGAGGCACCAGGGGCTGAGTTTGGAACGGGAAGGGTGGACTATCGCTTTGTAGGAAATGCTTTATATATACCAGTATTTACAGTTTGCAAAGCAATGTCACATTCTGGGGGTGTTGTAAGTCGAGTGAGCTGGGAGGCGGGTTTTGGTGTCTTGTGCAGTTGGAAAACCTTAACTTCAAAAAGTGACTTTTCCAATTCCCCCGTGGGTAGGGAGGGGAGTAGGATTGAGTCCCATCGGTACTTTCTGCATCCACCCTTGTATATACATCGTGCTTGTGGGGCGCTCAAACCAGACCAGGTGTGTGTGCGTTGCGGAATGTGTGGATCTACGAATTTCATTGACTGCGAAGAGATGTTAGCCCCATCTAGAACACTTTGCCATCTGCATCTGAACTAGGAGGAATGCTGTGCAGCTGAAGGAGGACAAAAACTAAAGTTTGGCAGAGTTACTCCAGGGCTCCATCACTATCAGACACCCTCTCTGTAAAAGATATCATATTGTTCTCTTGGAAAAGTAATCAAATGGAGTTGCAGTTGTTCTGAATCACGTGTGCTTAGCCTGCCTCCTTATGAGAGTGAAGTTCCTGTAGAGCTGAAGGTTAGGTGAATTCTACTCCAGTCCCCAACCGCTCGCGGGAAAGAGCCCTGGGGGCAGCCGCCATCTGGGCTACCAGGGGGAAAGCAGCATTTTACGAGTTCACTCTCTTAGTTCCTCGCTAGGTGGGGCTGTCTCTGTCCTAGAGAAACACCATCTAGAATTATTGGTGGAGAGACAAAATTCCAGTTGCCTAAGGTATACACTTAAAATTCACCGTGCAAACTTTTGTGTTTGCTGTATGTGCTTTGTTGTCCCAGCCTTTTTTTTTTTTAATCCAAAAAATAATCTTGGAAGTTTTTGTAAACTGTCATTTTTAATTAGACCTTCCTGGGCATTGCTACTATAGTAATTCCTACATTTAGTATTGGTTGATGTAATTTACTGTAAAAGACCTAGATGACTTCTAAAATGGGGGGTGGGGTGGAAAAGGAGGACAAATTTAAATGATAGTCAAAAGTAATTGTTGCTTAAATGAAAATGTTTTCTCTCCTTGCTGGAGTCATCAGGCATTTAAAGTAACTAAGGAAGTTTAAGAAAGTACTCAGCTCTTGGCAAGGAAATGCAAATATTTTATTTACATACTGTTAGCATCTCTTTTGTACCATTGCCCCCCAGGAAAAAAAAATGTCTAAAGTTAAAGGAAATTAGAACCAAACCTTATCAATTTAAGAATATATATTATCAGGAAGTGAGCAACACTCTAGAATTTGTGCTTACTTCCCCAGGCTTACACCCCATGGGAACTTTGCAAGTTCTCCCGGGAATGTGTAGTGGGTGAGAAAATGGAGACCCAGAGAAGGGAAGGGCTTCCTCCCTTCTCTAACCAACCCCCAACCCAAAGTCCATGCATCCAGCCCTGGCTGTTTCCAGAGAGAGCTGATCGCCTGCAGACAAAGCCATCCCCCACCCCCATCAGCTGTCTGGGGCCATTCTCAGAGCTAGGCTTTGCACATTTTAGCCCGGAGCCAGAAGCCTTGGCTGACTTCCAGGCTGGTGGGCATGCTGCCATCTTGTAGGTGTGTTTCTCAGAGGGCAGAAAACAGTTCAGCTGGAGCAAGGCACTTGGCACCAAGACATAGCCGACCACTCAGAACCAGATGGGGAGGCAGTGTCTCCTGGAGTGAAGCACCAGGTGCTGCCTTGGGAACCAAGGAATCTTGGGGCAGTTTCCTGGCTGCTCAGCAGCAGCACAGAGGAGGGACCCTCCATTCCTTTTCTACCACAGCAGCCCAAGATCATCCTGGAAAAAGAATTTCCTAGCTACCCATCAACCACATTTATTTAGTCATTATACTTGAATTTATACTGAGATTGTGAAGATTCCAACATTCTCAAATCTCAGGCATTCGTCATTAGCATGTTTGATTACATTGAAGGGTCAATTAGAAAGGGAGGTGACCTTTTCTTGAAGGAGTGCAAGCTCTTTGATAAAAAGCAGTGTAAGCTTTGATGCTGTCTGCATCCCTCACTCCAGTCCTAGAGGGTTAGGAAAGATTCACCCAAGAAAGTACCCCAGAATGCACAGTGTGCAATGATGAACAAAAGTACACCAGAATGTTCCATCCCTGCATGAACAGTGTGTGTAAAGAGATATGATGACCGGCTTTCTAAAACAAACCACACAATGCCTGCACAGACTGCAAAGCTGCTTTGCAGGGAATTCCGTTTCACCATTCAAACCAGTAGGGGTGCCTCAGAGGCCTTTGCAGGATAGCATTTAGGACAGTGCTGCCTTCAGAAACCCTGCAGAACTGTGGACACCCGGATTGCTGCTGTACCCTCAACATTTATGTTTCAGCGGGGCTGGAATGGTGGGGAGAATGTCCTGTCAGAATAGTCCTCCCTGTGGAAGGTAGGCATTGGGGTAACCCTGAGGGACTTCCACCGCCCAGCCTTCCCTGGCTCTCATCTGCCCCCTGCTGGTAGAAGAGGGAACACATCTGCTTTGTAAAAGCAGTAGATTTCATTTTTTAAATCTTGAAGTGAAAAACTACCATTCACATGCCACTGGTATTATAGAATAATACTTTATGTGTTTGTAAACTTAAATTTCCACTTATGCGTGACTTGGTTACAGTAGGAAGATTTTTAAGATCATAATTAAAGATCAATGACGATCACATCTTTGTCTCCCTTGTGCTTTTCAAGGAAACAGCAGTGAGTCTGAGGAAGACCGGGGTGCTGGAAGCGTGGAGACCCAGGCCCTTCCTAGCACACACCGGGTGCCTGATTCCAAATTCCATCCCCACCACACCAAAATAGACGTCATCAGGAAAGGACACGCCAAGGACAGTCAGCGCTACAAAGTCGACTATGAAGCTCAAAGCACGGACACCCAGAACTTCTCCTCTGAGTCCAAACGAGAGACAGAATACGTGAGAACTTGTCCTCTTATAATGGGCGGTAGGGCAAGGCACTCATCAGGCCTAGGCACTGAGTATCGGGGTTGCTCTTTACTCAGGAGCCTATCAGTAATCCAGGTGGCCCCCCCCCCCCCAGGTAGACAGCCACACCACAGACCCACTCTTTTTAGAAAGGCTGTTTACCCTTCTCCCTGTCAGATCTCAGGAGTGTCCAGGGTCAAGGTCAACACTTGTAAATGCACTTAGTGTGCTTGAAGCGCTGCTATGATTCAGAAAAATGTGTTCATAAAACTGGCATTTTATTCACTGACCTCTGAGTGGCCTGGCCTACTGTGACTGTTTCTTGTTCTGGGCTTTGCTCTGAAAGGATTGTGAGACAGATAAGGAGGCATAATTGGCATTCCCCAAGGGAAGGGCAACAACTGAATCAAAAAACTAAGGCAGAAGTTTCTTCAGGACACATGCCAGGCCCACCTGTGATGGCTCTGTGGGCAAATGGGGTTTGATAAGACAGTAGAGTTCCAGTGTTGACTGTGGCTCCTCCCCCAGGGTCCTTGCCGCCGAGAGATGGAGGACATGCTGAACCACCTCAAATTCCTGAACATGCTCAGCCCAAGGGGTGTCCACATCCCCAACTGTGACAAGAAGGGCTTCTACAAGAAGAAGCAGGTGAGCTGAGTTGCCTAGGTAATGTACACCCTATACCCACTTTCTGACCCAGCCCTGGCCCCTCATCTATCTCAGTGGCAGGAAATTCCCCTAAATCCCCTCCCACTCACTGCCCTTCAACTCTCTGCATTCCCCACCCCCCCCCACCCCCACCCCCCTCAGGTACATGAGGTACCTTCTGGGAAGCCTTCTGTTATGCAGAGGGACAATTGGCTGGCATTGCATCATGGTGTGATTAGAGCCACTCTAGAGAATTTCCCAGAAACAGTACAGAAAACCCAGATCTCATGCTGACCCCTCTTACATCGAGGCCTTCTGTGAATAGTAAGTGGTCAAACACATTTGAGAAGTAGTTATTATAAAATATAACAAGTGCACTTCAGTACATTACCTATTATGTGAGGGTGATATTTCGGTCAACTTTCCAGCTCAGCAGTTCCTACCACAATATAGTCTGCAGAATTAGTCATGGAATAAGGATGGCCACACTCAAGTCAGGTGGTCGTTGTCAGTGACTATGGGTCTCTGGCCTCTCACTTGTCCCTTGACATTGTCTACCAGTCATTATTCACCAGAACAGCCATCGATTCACACATGTGTATCACCCACTTAGCAAACTCCCTCTGAGAAGGAACTACATGTATAGCTTGGGTTGTTTGCAGAAAGACACAGCTATGATGTTCTTGGGGTCATCTGGGGGTGTTTTCATTCCCCCACTCATTAGGGATCATGCCAATGGCACAACAGGGTCTAGTGTTTCCCCAAGATCCCAGGGACATAAAACTGCCCCCTGCTTTTCTGAACAGCTCTCACACAAAATCACTTGTGCCTGTTGGGCATAGCGGGGCTGATCTGAACACACCCGGGAGCCCCACAGTCTGCTCTGCCGTGGTCCGGTGCCTCGTGCACCCTCCACAGAGGCTCAGGTGGGTCTTCTGTGCTCTGCCCACAGTGCCGCCCTTCCAAAGGCAGGAAGCGGGGCTTCTGCTGGTGTGTGGATAAGTACGGGCAGCCCCTCCCGGGCTACGATGCCAAAGGCAAGGGCGACGTGCAGTGCTACCACCTGGAGAGCAAGTAGAAGCCACTGCAGCCATGTAAGCACTGGGGAGCACAGAGGGTTGCGCACCCTGGGGGGCGCAGGGTGGGGGGAGGGTTACGAGGACAGCCTGGCTCATGAGCCAGGAGCTGCACTGCCTGGTGGCAGCAGGAGGAGGGCACAGGGTGGCCGGCCACCCAGCTCAACAAGAACAGGGAAAGAGCTTCAGACATAAAAAGTGCTGTGTATGTGCAGGGTGGAGATTTTCAAAGTTAAGCTTTTTCCCTGTAAGTCTGTCAGTTCCTTTATGGTCACAGGTAAACAGTTTTCATCCAAAAGAATTGATAAAGGAAGATTTCTAAATAAAGTTGTGACTGCCTTTTTTTTTTTTTTCATGAAATGTATTATGGATATTTTCACAGTCTGATTAATATGATCTTAATGGAAGTTAATTAGACCTAATATGAAAATGAAGATTTAAGCCATTTTGAAGAGTGCTATCATAGTCAATATCAATATTCTTTTTGTTTTCACTAATTGAGATTTACTGGAAAGAGAGTGAATGTACATTTTTTTTCATGACAAATTTCAAAGAAGAAAAGTTGACTTTGCCTGACAAGTTTTCTTTACAAGATAGAGACAGCACTCTAGCCTCAACCACTGGCTTGAGGTCGGGCACCAAGGTCTTGAGGAAGCTGCAGGATAAGCCCCGCCCACCCCCAGGTGTCTGGTGTCCTGCCGGACCGGACCCAACCTGGAGTAGGTAGGAACTGGGCCCTTGGGTTTAGTGGGGTTATTTCAACGTGCCTCTTTTCCTTTTTCTTTTAGTTAATGTGGAGCTCAATACGCCTTATTTTGCACAAGCCACTGCCAAGGACATGACCAGCAGCTGACTACAACCTCAACTTATATTTCTTTTTTGTGGTGAATTCATTTTCTTTTTTTTTTTTAAACCAAAGTTTAGAAAGATGTTTGAAAAATGCCCAGGGTTCTTCTAAATGGTGAACTTGCGTATCTTACTGCCTTCTAGTAGTCAGTGAAACACAGTTTGTTTTTTCTTGTTGCTTCCTGTAAAAATATTTGTCAACTCAAGGACAGGGGAGCAGATCCACAGCACCCTAGAGCCGGCTCTCCCTGCGTCTCCGCTGAAGCACTGGCCAGTATGTCCTGACTGCGCGCCTGTGTTGCTGATGCTGAGGGCGCCTTCCTCCCCACTCTGTACGAACGAACAAAGGACCTCACCAAGAGCAGAAACATCCTGCATTCTGCGGGTTGCACACCCACAGCCCCACCCGGAGCTTACATCTCTGGAGCAAGGCTCCTTCAACCTAGAAAATGTGTCATACCTTCAAGTGGCCTGTACTGTCTGGAACTGGTGTAGAAAATAAGGTGGAGCCTTACTTATTAAAAAAAAAGAGAGAGACCAAGAATGTTGGTGAAGACACACCCAGTAATTGTCTTTGAAGGTGGCTCCATTGGGTAGGGGGGCAGGAGCAGGGGTGCTGACTGAGCCCTTCCTGTTCAGAGGCATTAAGAATAACAGCATGATTCTTTGGAAAGCTGCTGAAAGTGTTTTCCAGCTTAAGAGTTCAAGACAAAATTAATTGTTGAGATCAACTCTTTAAAGGCAAAGTTTGTTTTCACCTCAACCTTTGTCCTCCTTGGCACAATGTAAACAATAATGTTAACTTGACCTAACCAGGAAAGATAAATGGCTTGTTGGAGGCTCCAGGAGGGCACAAGGAGCAGAGTCACCTGCTTGTTGCACTTGGTCATCCTCCCACTTTTCTATCTAATTCACACATATACACAGAGAAAACACGTTCTTCATGAACTGTTAACATTGTAGACATCTTAGTTCAAATAGGATAGGACCTGTACTAGCTAATCCTAGAGGAGATGTTATCCATACTAGAGAATGTAAATACTAGAGAATGTAAATACACCACTGAGGGAGGGCAGGCCTCCCATCTGACCTGGTAGGTGGGGAGCAGCCCCGGGGGGCCCCCAGCCCTGGACACACCCTGCACACAGCCCTCCTTGAGATTGCAAAGGGGTCTGAAAACATTCTGCCTACCTATTAACTTCTCTTTATTTTTTTAATTAAGTTTTTGAGATAAAAAAAGGTATTTTTGAAAAGTTTTGTCTTACAATGTATTTATAAATAGTAAATAAAGTTTTTACCAGAAATTTTTGTCATTGCTAGTTGACTGTATTGTTAATGCGCTAATCCCAAAAGGATAAAATATTCAATAGCAGTAGAAACCTTTCCTAAGTAAATGTCTAATTCTGCTTCTACCTCTCATGAAAGAACCCCACCTAGAGGATGTTGTTTTTGGAGTTGCTGGGTTCAGCGTGGGGTCCTTGGAGTTCACCTTGAGAGAGGTTTCCACCAGCAGGGGTGAGTTGCCCCACAGCACAGAGGCATTAGTTATATTCAAAAGGGCAGGTTTGTTACAAAAGGGAGAGCAGAGTCAGACACAGGAAGGCAGAAAGGGCTGCCCCAGAGGTCAGGCTTGCTAGGAAGCCTGCATGGTCAAGGGTGGGTGGCTTTGAGGAGAGCTGCCTCTGCTGAGGGGGGTCAGTGTAGATAAGCCTAGGGCAAAGGCAGGCGGGGAGGGGACGGCTGCCCTGTCTCTATGGAGACTGCACAGATGAACTCTTTTGGGAGGGGTTCAAGTCTTCATGGAGTTTGAATAAACTAATCTTAAAGAGGTTAGATTACTACAAAGGCGCTCAATCTCCTTATCTTCACTTTCAGGCCTGTGGCCTGATACCACCTACAGCAGCCTGACACCTGCTTGGGTCTTGTGCTCTGATCTGAGCTTTGGAGCCTGAGGGTCTCTCTTCCTATAGCTGGGTTAATGGCTGTTGATCCCTTCTCACAAGGCTCCTGGCTTTGTGAGGCAAGTTTCTAATCTGTGGCGCCTCCTTTCCAGTTTTTCTATTCCTACCCTCCATCACTAGAAAGTATCAGGTCACTTCTGCAATAAATCATGTGAGCCTCACCCAGGACAGGAGCAGGCAAGTGGGAGCACAGTAACGAATGCATCTCAGGGACTTCTGGCTCTCAATGCTTTTTCCCATTTGTCCCATGTCCTCTTATGAAGGGCAGGGAGAGAGGGGCCCCCCTGAACCCCCAAACCTGCCTACTTTAAATAGGTTCTGCCATCTGCCACATCAAGACAAAACATGTAAGACTTTAATGAAAAGGAACTTTAATACAGTGAATATACAACACAGAAGACAAAGAATGTAATTTCTAAATCAAACACCTGAAGTGACCCATCCTCGCATGGGTAAAAGTCAACCCAAAAGGGATTGGCCCAAAGCAAGGCCTAAAAGCCAGCCACAGGACTAAAGCACCTTCTGTCCGGGACCCATAGAAAAGGATCAGAAATGGCCAGACAAGTCTGGGAGGAAAAGAGCAAAATCAACCTCCCCGTGGGTCTCTCACCCACATGTTCAACCAGCACAGGGCCAAGAAACAGGAATAGTTTCTTCACATGCTCCCTGCTCCCTGTGGCTTCCTCAGGTCTCCTGGCTCTCCATCCTTCTTCCTTCTTCAGATCCCTCTCCTCTCTGCTCAGCTCCACCCTCCTTCTGAATGGGGCAGGGAACCTGGAACTTCTCCTTTTCCTGGGGTCCACCCTGTTATACTCTCACCCTGAGGGGTGACCTTCAAGGCTGAACAGGAGGAGCCAAGGGACAGGCCATTTGCCCCAAGTCATTTTCCCTGCAGCCTTTTCAACCCTCTGCTTGGAGAAGGTGGAGAAGGGAAGAGACAAAGGCTGGAGGTGGAAGAGACCCAGGGAGACACTGAGTGGACTGTGGGTTCTCAGTTCCTTCTTCACAGCCTTGGAGTAACTCCCTGGTCATGGAGTTGCTGCTTGCAAAGCCCGTGCTGTGGCGTTGGGCCTGGAAGAATGGACTGCCTATCAAAGACCTCGCCTGTTAGAGCTATAAACACCCCTTGGCTAAATATCCCAGGTGGGTCCCTTCCACAGGATTATGTATGGAGTATATTTTATAAATGTTCAGAATAAGGGAGTGTGAGGGTGGCCATCTGAGGTTGTTGGGGTTCTTGGGTCCTTCTGAGAAAGAATTCAGCAGATGTTCCCATTTGTCAGCACTTGGGAAACTTTATTGAGGAAAAATAATAGAAAGAGGGACGCTTGCATAGATGCAGGAGACACAGGAGCTGTTTTGGGCCAGAGCAAAGGGGGTTTTTTAAGTGTTCTTTCATGAAATTTGGGACTCATTGCCATGGAGTCAGGTTGGGTTGGACATCTGTGGTTGATAATCCTATCTGCCTCCACTGTTGGCTGATATTCCTTTCTGACCCCACCTCAGATTCCTGGAAACTTCATTGCTGGCTTAAGATTCATTAATTGTCCCTATCCCCAGCTCTGGTGGTGGTAGTCCTTGGGAGACCTTACCATCTGAATTTTTTCTACTCTGTGCCCCCATCAAGGTGACATAGGAAACCAGAAAAGAGACACTAAGTCCTGTGGGTGCTTTGTTTGCAGGAGCCAGGAGAGGGGCCTGAACTGCAGAGCAAGACAGTGGGAGAGCAGGCAGCATGGGGCTGTGACCCAGCCCTGCAGGCTGATGTTTTGCAGCCACCTGCCTGGAGAATGGCATTTGTTGGGGGAAAAAATGTCAGTTCTCGCCTGCTTGTGCCAAAAACTACTGCATGTAGGTGTTTCAGCCCTTGGGCAAGCGCTGGCCAAGTGGAATGGTCCAGTCAGGAGATGTCAACCAGGGAGGGGTGACTCTGAAAAAGGAATATAAGGCAACTTCAGAGGGATCCCCGGATCTACCCCAAGACACTGACACCCAGCCTAGATTCCTTGCATCTGTGTTGAAAAAAGCTCCCGGCAGCTGGCCTCCAAAGAGAAGGTGAACAGTCTTGCAGGAACCTTAGGCTGGGCCTGCCTTCCTCTTGTCTCTGCAAGCACCTGGGAAGACCCCAAATGCACCCGAGGTATCTCAAAGCTGCTTACGAGGTCTTACAGCACCACCTTTTGGTGCAGCTGCCTTTGCTGTTTTCCCAGCATTCCGTGATGTTCATCCAGCCCGTCAGCCAGTGCTCCTGTTATAGGGCACCTCAATTCAGAGAGAGGCACCCCTGAAGCCCCAAAACCTGCCTGCTCTAAGTGGGTTCTGTCATCCGCCGCAACAAGACAAAATATATAAAGCTTTAATGAAAAGTGACTTTAATACAGTGAATATACAATATGGAACACAAAGAATATAACTTCTAAATCAAACACCTGAAGTTACCCATCCCCTCGTGGGCAAAAGTCAACCCAAAAGTCAGGCCCAAAGCAAGGCCTGAAAGCCTGCCACAAGACTAAAGCACCTTCTGGATAGGACCCATGGAAAAGGGTCAGAAATGGCCAGACAAATCTGAGAGGAAAAGAGCAAAATCAAAATCAATATAAACACTGCCATAGTCACCTCCCTACGGGTATCTCACCCACATCTGCCTTAACCAGTCCAGGGTCAGGGAACAAGCATGGTTTCTTCATCACATGCTTGCTGCTCCATGTGGCTTCCTCAGGTCTCCTCCTCCATCTGCCCCCTTCTCTCTTCTTCTCTCTCCTTTTTCTCTGCTCAGTTCCACCCTCCTTCTGGGTGGGGCAGGGAACCTGGAACTTCCCTTCTCCTAGGGACCACCCAGTTACACTCCCAGCTGCTGGGCACCATCTCAGCAGGGCAACTTGGGCCCGCCACAAGCTTTGCCACAGGCTTTGTGCCCTTACTGGCAAGCTGGTGCCTCTTTGGGCAAGTAAACTTATTATGTTTGGGACTTCGGAACACGGGACTCTCGGCTGAACTAACCAGCTTGTTTCCCAGGTCTGTTAAGCAAACCCCATTGGGTTGTTCCCTGAACCTGACTAGTAAGGTCCTGCAACAATGCATGCAGGTGACAAACTGAGACAGTGACCTGTCCTCCTGGGCACTGTCCTTGCGGGGCCTTTCAAACATGTTTCAAAAGAGAGACAGTTGGCTTAAGGAGTTCATATGACAACCCTGCTTCAGGGCCAACCCTGTGGTGGCTCCATAGTGCCAGAGGGCCAAGGGCAGCTACAGCAAACTACAGCTATATGTTGTACGGAAGCCTTGAGGTAGCACAGAGGCACAGTGGCAACAGCGAAAGAATTCACCAGAGACAGTGGAGAACAAAAAAGGCAGATTTATTAGAATTACTGCTTATGAGAAGCAGCAGCCTGTGGGTCTAATCTTAAACGGCCTATCCAGCCTCCATTTTGTTGCCTGCAGTTCTGTATTCCTAAAGCAAGGTCAGACTGCCTGGCCATAGGAGCCCAACCCTACAAGGTGACTTTCACATCAATTAAGAACATAAAGCTGGATACCCTGGGAAGGGGATGCATCAAGAGGTCTGACTGGAACACCCCGGGGGCTGATGACGGATGCATAAACTTACTCCCTGCCTATACATCATGATATATGACTGGGAACAGCCAGAGGGTAGGGGAGTAGGCGTTGACTGATATATAACAAAGGACTCCAGAAGCTGATCAGTGGAACACCTTATTGATACAATGGAAGTCCTGAGTGGGGAGTCAGGGCTGGATCTACTTACCAAGCTATCAGCAGATTAGAAGGACAGTTCCACCTGCCGCTTCTACTTCTACTTCCCCCTTTCCTTTTCTGCTTCCGCATAGGACTAATGCTGTGTGACTGGTTTATCAATGAAGGAGGCCAGGAACTTGCTCTTGAGCAATACCCTGCATTATGTAGCCTGTTCCATGACTCCCACTACTTTATCAGTGTGGTGTTGCAGACCACAACAGTGGCCAAGACAGCAGAGATCTGCTGTACAGAAAATAATGAGGGTCCCGACTCCAGACATCATTGATAGGTAGGGTGACTGGTCTTGGGTGTGTCCTGACTCTTGATGCTGTCAGCTTAATGGAGCATCAGCTTGAAGAGCCAGTCCCATGGCAGTGCCATCAACTCCCTTTGTCCTTTCAAGCCTCCCAAACTTACTTGCTGGGAAGGAGAAAGGGCTTGGTTTTTAAACTTAGTAATAATGCCACAGCATACATGAGGCTGACTCTTTGCATCTACCAACCTTGTCTCCTCAGAAGCATGATTTGGATGCACTAGATTTTGTGCCCTCCTACGCTCTCACCCCTGCTTTATCACACCGTTGGTCACCTTTACTTCTAAATACTCTCCTGTCTGGTCAGTGCATATCATAGAGTTGTCCCAAACTCATCCTTTCCCTGTTCCCCCTTCCTCACCACCCAACTAGATCCTCAGTGCGCCTTCTTCTCTTCCAGCTTCAGCTCTCAACCCCAAACATCAGTCCCTAGCACTGTTAAATGGACACACTGGAAAATAGCAATCGCCTACACTGATGAGGGCATCGTGAAGCAAGTCTGCTGTGGCAACTGGTCCAGCAAGACAATCCTCATATGAACCCCTTGAATCAAGTGTTCTCTTTTTTTTTAATTGAGGTACAATTTTTTTTCTCTTCAGAAACATGCCTGAAAGAGATGGGGTCCAACCAGAGCACCTTTTAAAGATTGGGCCCCCATATTTGGGGACAGCTAGGATGGTGGATGAGAATGTCAACAGTGATACACTGAGCAACTAAAGCAGAGTTTTCACTCAAGAAACCACCGGGAAAAGGCAGTGTGGAGGGAACGTCAAGGCCTTTGTACAAGATAAGACTGAGGCACCTGTTAGATGCCCCCTCTGAGACAATGCGGGCACCTCCCCAAAGCAGCTGTGGAGGAGTTCTAAAGCGGAATTTCAAGGTCACTGGAAGCAGAAGACCCAGAGACCACGGCGGGGAAGGCTGTCTTGGGGGATGCACAAAGACACTGGTGTGGGCCCAGGGCAGTGGGCAGCCAGCCGTGCTGCAGCCTGAACCCATCAGAAAGGTGGCCTGTCCCCATCGGAGCCTCTGTACCTGGAAGCAGTCAGTACCTGTGCCACACCTGAAGAGCTGGTCCAGGTGTCCTGAAGGAGTAAAACACAAGAAGGGCAGAAACCCTGTTTTGACAGAGAGACAGAGACCAGTGATTCTCTGCATGATCAGATTGCCCCTTCCCTGCACCCCTCTCCACACCGAAGAAGTGCCATTGAAGTGTTCCCTCCCAAGTGCTTCTCCCCAGCTGAGGGAAGGTGAGAAGGATCGCTGCAGGCTTTGGGTGCTGGTGCCCTGTTACCTGCGCCACTGTGCCCTTGAGCTGCTGCGCAGACACAGACCCATCCCGGTCACCAGAGCTCTGGGGCAATGAGCTCACAAGCTACGAAACAAACAAATGATAAAAAAAAAAAAAAAAAAAAAAAATTCATTTCTGGAAATACAAATAACTGGCAGGACAAGCATAAAAAAATATTTGGAGAAAAGAGGGAAGGTATTATATTATGAAGCCTGAACAAGAATCTTAAAGAGAGGCCCTCCCTGGTGGCGCAGCGGGTAAAAGCACAGCACTGAGAAGCTAAAGCCACCTCCGCATGAGTTCGATCCCCTGGCCCTGGATGTGACCACATGGCACAGCAGACCTCTCCTGGCACCACCGCTGCTCCCCTCAGCAATGTACTTCATCGATCTGCCTGTTCTGCTCCCCACTGTCTCTGGTGAATCCTCCCATTGCCTCTGCATCTCAGGCCTGTACCCCAGTTTGGTATGCACAAATAAATCTTAAAAAAAAAAATCTTAAAGAGAAACCAGATGGGTAAAACTGGTATGAAATGGTATGAAATAGCTCATAGTTGAGTGAAATATGATGTACCAGATTCAGATAACAGAAGTTCTAGGAAATAGCTAAAGAAATAAGAAATTTTCATATATTTTTTTTTAATGAAGCACTTTAGATTAATAAGAACCGCTGCACTATGTGGGTCACCTCCCTGACCGGGGATGAAATCATGCTGCAGTGACTGCAGATAGCTTCAAAGCACTGAGTCTTTAAGCCCTGTGTCACCAGCAGGCCCTGAAATCTCCCTTTCCTGTGGGGATTACACTCCAAAACCAGTAAAACCTTTACCAACACTGTGGTCATTGACTGACCACAGAGACTCTAGTGGTTCTACAAGCTCTACCAACTGTCTGGGTAAGCAGCAGGCTAAACCAGGGAGTTTGCCATCATTATGCTCTATGACATATGCACTAAGATGAAATTCCCTGAGGACTTTCTCAGAGCCTATCCCTATCTTTAAATAATACACGACTGTGTTCAGTGGACACCATAATTGTAGATGCCACCTCTGGATGAAGAACAATGAAATAGCTTAGAAACTGAGGCTTTATATCCAAACTGTCTTTAAATACGAAGCCATAAGAAAATATTCCCAGGCTCTGGAGATTCCAGGAAGTTTGCCACAAAAACATGTGAAAGGTATGTTGGAGGAAAACCTTTACATAAGATCGGTAACAAGACATGACTATTGCAGATATTTATGGCATGAAGAGGACTAAATACTATGGCACATTACATTCCTAGAGGTAATCAAAAGGATCTTACCTGGTAAAAATAAATAAAAACATAGAAAAAGTAAGATACATGGAAATAATAAAACTGAGGTCATAGAAAAAGACCTGACTGCATGCTCTATAAAATTAATGATTCTCAAGCAGGGCCAATTGCCCCCCAAACCCGACCTAGCAAGGGCATCTGGCAATGTCAGGAGACATTTTTAGTGCCACCACTGGGGGGCGCTATTGGCATTTAGGAGCCAGATACTGCTAAACTTACGGTACACAGAAGAGCAGCCCGGGCTACAAAGAATCATCTCACCCAAAAGTCAACAGCCCTGAGACTAAGAAACTCTGAATTAAATAAGTGTCCAAAAGTGCCAGTTAAAACAGTATTAGGGCCCTCCCTGGGGACGCAGTGAGCTAAAGCGCAGCACTATGACGCTGTCCACAAGCACTAGTTCGGTTCCGGCCAGGGAGGTGACCTACATGGCAGAGCAGAACTCTCCTCACCCACCAGCTGCTCCCCTCAGCAGAGTGTACCTGTCAATCTGCTTGTTCTGCTCCCCACTCTGTCTCTGGTGAGTCCTCTCACCCACCACACCTCTGGCCTGCACCCAGTTCTGTGTGCATAAATAAATAAATCTTTAAAAGAAAAGAAAGTAAACAGCAGTTCCTAAAAGGAGTCATGATAATCCCACCAAGACTTAATTCTTCATCTAACTTTTCCAGGAATGTGGTTCTAACCAATCAGTGTGGAATTTCCTGGTCAGTGCCAATGAGGAAATTCTTCCATTCTCAAAAGGAAATGAGTTAATCTATGAAAAGACCCTTTGCCATCTCTACAGGTAAATTCCTTAAGTCTGAAAAAAATCGCCTCTTCCCTTTATGTGCCTTCTTTCTGTCTATAAACTAGAACACCTAAACATCATGAATTATCATGAATAATTTAATAAAGTCAATTCAAGTTTCAAAATTAAACAGGTTGTATTTTTGTAATTTAACAATAAATAGCTTCAATTGCTGAAACCAAAATATATTTTATTACAGCAGACAAAGGTAGTTATTAACATCAAACAAAATAGGTTTTAAGAAGGAAATAGAAAAAAAAAATCACTACATGATAACAGAGGGATAAACTGACCATTTCTAAACATGTTCACTTAATAAAATATCTTTCAACTGTTTTGCTCAAAAATTAACAATTTTAGAAATTTTGCTCTTTTCATTATCAGAGTTAAGCAGATCTTCCTAAAAGATTTAAAAGATCGGGCCCTCCCTGGTGGCGCAGCGGGTTAAAGCACAGCACTGAGAATCTAAAGCCGCTTCCGCATGAGTTCGATTCCCGCCTGCCCCGGA
>NW_004567105.1:41758439-41761454 GCF_000260355.1 Condylura cristata
ACCACCCTTGTACCTCTAGCCTGTACCCCAGTTCTGTGTGCAGAAATAAATAAATCTTAAAAAAACAAAAAGATGTCACATAGACAATGCTTTATTATTACAACATGGCTTAATTTTAAATTAATAAAAAGAATAATATATTTAAATTTTCATAATTTGGGAAATTTAAAAACCTGCATATAAATAATTCAAGACTAAGTGAGAAATTAATACTAATATTAAAAACTACTACGAAATGTAAAACTCTCCAGATAATGTTAATGAAAGCAAGCAGGAGGGTCAGAGGAAATGTATGCTTTAAACACATCTATCAGGTGAGATTAAATACTGAAACTCAGCTGAGAAATCAGCTTAAGTATCCCTATCCTAGAAGAAATCTAAAATACAAGAGAAGACGTGGTAGAAATAGAATGGAATGACTGAGAAAAAGATAGCAGAGATCAACAAAGCAAAAATGTGTTTTTTGAAAAATCTAACAAAATAAACAAACATCTGAGAAAAAAAGCTATATACAATAAATTTTAAAGACTTAAAATGTCAAATTTCTTAGAAATTATGATTTCTAAAGAGCAAATTAAAAGTCTGAATATTCATCAGATTGGGACAGCATTGAAGATTTATTTAAAATTATTACCACAAAGAAAACATTAGGTCTGATGGTTTGATGAGTTCTACTAAATGCTTGAGGAAACGATCATCCAATTTAATAAAAACTTTTTAAGGTGCTGTAAAGGAAAAGCCAAAACAACACAAAGACATAAAAACAGAATATAGGCCTGTTTTGTTCATCAGTGTAAAAATCCCAAGGAAATTCTTGAAATTCCCAATCTCCTAGACAACATAAAAGATAGTATACTGCTACCAACTTGGGTTCATTGCAGGCGTACAAAATAATATTAGAAAGTATATTAATATATTAAAGAGAAAAAGACAGTAATGTTAAAAATTAGCAATATGACAATATATATGATACACAGAAGTACATTTTACTCCTATACACCAGTTACAACCAAATGTAATTTACAAGAAGACTTCATGTAATAATCTCAGAGACTATCTATTATTAACACATTTTTAAGGCATGGATGGAGCCCAATTCTATCAACAAGAACCTGGTATCTTGACACTTGGGCGAGATGATTCTTTGTGGCAGTGGTTGCTGTCTTGTGTACCGAAAGTTTAGCAGCATCTGTGCTCCTAGATTCCAATGGCGCCCCCCAGTGGTGACACTAAAAATGTCTCCTGACATTGCCAGATGCCCTCGCTAGGTGGGGGTTGGGGGGGAATTGGCCCTGCTTGAGAATCACTAATTTTATAGCACTGACATCAGGTCCTTTTCTATCACCTTAGTTTTATTATTTCCATGTGTCTTACTTTTTCTGTGTTTTTATTTACTTTTACTAGATAAGATCCTTTTGATAACCTCTAGGAATGTAATGTGCCATAGAATTTAGTCCTCTGTATTCATGCCATAAATATCTGCAATAGTCATGTCTTGTTGCCTTTCTTATATAGAGGTTTTCCTCCAACATACTTTTCAAATGCTTTTGTGGAACCCTAAATGAATAAACTGGGTCACTGTTGTGCAATCATCCCAGGTCAGGCAGGCTCACTATTGATTGGGGCAAACAGAAGAATCTTGGAGCCTTAGGTATGATGACATGCTTGAATGTTGAAGCAGAGGACAAGATACACAGGCAGGCAGGGAGACCGAGAGACTGGAAGAACAAAAGACCAAATCGCAACTGAACCTCCTGGCCCCCTTTATACTGTCACATGTCCATAATCACAGCTGATAAACTTTTGTGCACACAACGCCCATCTGTAGTTTGCTGGATGTTTGAAAGGTGGAAAACATCATTCATACATTCCAAGGTTATAGGCTGTCTGGAAGGCATGAAAGAGCCCGAATTAACTCATTTTCCTTACTGTCACAGAACAATGACGGAGACCCATAACTTCAGCATCAGGTGAGGGGGAATGGGACATACAAAAACATTTTTTCAAATTTTAAGCCATTTATACTAGCCAAAAGATAACAATAACAGAAATGTCCATCAAAATTCTTTTGTATATCCCATCCCCCCTCACCTGACAATCAAGTTTTCTTCTGACACTGTGATTTTCAGTACCTACAGCCTCCTCAGTACCAAACTTCTAGATGGTCTTCTTGACTCCTCTATGTTCTCCATGAACCCGCTACAATCCCTGCTACCAGAGTCCTCCTCCTCCAGCTCAATTTTGACAATGTTGCTCCTACCAGAACAATTTTTTCAACACCATTATTGAGATATCATTCACATGCCACAAAATTTTCCACTTTAAAGTGTATAATTCAATGGCTTTTAACGTAGGCATTTACCATCAACATGATTTTAGAATATTTTTACAACTTCAATAAGAACCTTCTTACCTGTCATTCCCTCCCCCGCCACCTTCCAAACCCTCAGCAACCAGTTTCTATCTCTATAAGGTATTTATGACTGGCCTCTTTCATTAGCATGTTTTGAAGGTTTATTCATGTTGTAACTTATATCAGTTCTTTATTCTTTTTATGATAAAATAGTTCTTCATTGTATGAAATATGATTATTTATCTATTCCTTAATTGATGGACATTGTTGTTACTATTGCCTTTGGACTGGTATAAATAATACTTATATGAACACATCTGTATAAGTTTTTGCATGAACGTATATATTCACTTATTTTGGATAAATACCTAGAAGTGAAATTGTTTGGTTAGATGGGTGTAATCATTGTACCAATGTAGGTCTACATTCCTACCAGTCTTGTATAATTTCCATCCTCCTTATCCTTGCCAGTATCTGTTATCTCATGTTTTGATTATAACCTACTTAGTGGGTGTGAAACTGTATCTCATTATGGTTTTAATTTGCATTTCCTTAAACCAATGATATTAAATATCATTGTATTTCCTTTAAACCTGCCCCGGAAGGGACCACATGGTGTGGCAGACCTCTCCTGACCCGCCCGCTGCTCCCCTCAGCAGTGT
>NW_004567105.1:41761554-41776311 GCF_000260355.1 Condylura cristata
ATAAAAAATTAAAAATTAAAAAAAAATGCATGACCACTATGTTGAACACAAAGAATTGTCCTGTTCATAATGGAATTGAACAAGGGAGCTACTAAGATCTGGCTGTTAGATTTGTTGGCAAATCTAGAGTCAATAACAATAAGAGATGGATGGATATTAAAATTGTGAAAACCTGATCATTTCAGATTGCCCCATAAACCTCTGATTCATTTGAAAGAAACTAGAAAGATGAGATGGTATCTTGGATTATGATTGACTCACAAGTGATTCTATACCCTTGAGAATGGGCCAGAATGAGTTCCTTATCAAAGACCAGCATGTAGTTGTAGATGCCATGTTAGGTTCAAACATGGCATTTTATTATGAAGGTGGTGTTGGTTTTCTTTTTAAAATTATCTCCTGGTTTAACTGATACTTTTGATTTACCATCCAATTTTGCCTTGATCAAGATGAAAACAGACCCCTAGTATGGTTGAGATCCATGAGAACTCATAGACACTGTGAGCCACTACCTTCAAGGACAGACTTCTGACACACACACACACACACACACACACACACACACACACACCCTAAATTTGTGTCCTTCTCATCTTGGGAAGGAAGTTCACCTTCCCCAGCTCCATTCCCACGTCCTGAACATGAGAGGCATGTGCAGTACAAACCATTGGGCCCTCAACAGTATGAGCTAGGGTGGAAATACAGCTCCTGGGTAAGATAGAAACACCCCATTGCATCTTGGAAGGAGGCTGAAGGTGACATGTTCATATGGTGATTTTTAGTAGGTTGGGATAAAGTTATTACTTCCCCCACATCAAGGTGGATGCTGCTCCTTTAAAGGATAAATTTGAAGAATGATTGCACCAGTGAATGGCAGCCTGAGGTCAAAAGGTAAAGGGAGACACCCAATAGTCTGGCTACTAGCATCTAGTAGTTTCAGCTACTGGGTGGGGAGCTGAAACCCAGACCAGAGAAGGAGTGGAAGCCCCCAAGCCAGTGCTGGGGGGTGGGGCCAATGTGATAAAAGCAAAGTGACCTAAGGAGATAAGATGTTGGGATTTTTCCCAAGAGGTTTCTGATTTATGAGCTAGTGGCCGAAGAGAGGCAGGAGTGAGAGCCTCTGGGATGAGCAAAATAGCCATGAGGGAGAATATGGAAGGAGTGGTGAGCAGGGTAGGTGAACAGGAAGAATGGGGAAGCACCAGGAGAAGCAGGTACCAGTTTAAGGAAGAAGGTCCAAATTGCAAAGTTGTGTCAGTCACTCAGCTCAGCCACTCAAGTAGAAGAGGCAAGCAGGGTGTAGCTTGAAGGATCCAAATCAAACACCCTGAGGACAGAGGCTGGGTGGCAGAGTGCAGGACAGGAGGAGGAGTAAATTGAGGACGAGCTTCTGTCTCATGGGTGAAGTGGGGGATTCCCCCACCTGTTTACTGGTGGAAGAGAAGGAGAGGGAGGAGACAGGCGTGGGCGGGAACCGCAGCCTCAGCCTTAACCAAACTAGACAGAGAGTCCTTGGTTTTCAGAGGAGTCTTTCCAGGAGTGATGATGAGAAGACTGCAGGTCTGCAGGAGAATGGGGAGAGTGTTCAGAAACCAAGAATGTGATACGTCCAACAAATGTCCACAATAACAATGTTCCCATTGGAATATTTATTCCAAGTACATTTGCACTGTGTGTGTTTGATGATACATCCAGTGTGAGTTTTAACATTCAGCACAACACCTATCTAGCTTTCTTATAATCCATATTTATTTATAATCAACATTGAACTTTCCTTGCAAATTTATACCAGAAGTGGATGGCTAGAATATACCAACTAAATCATTTGTGAGCATGGCTTAACTATCCTCTTTTAAGCCACTCGAAAAAAAAAAAATCACTACTGTACAATTGATTTTGCATTTTCTGTTCTTTAAAAACTCTGAAGTGCTAAAATACAAGTATTCACATATAACATAATGAAAATAGTTTCATGGTATATAAATTACTATAACACAAGTTACTGTGTAGAAAAAATAAACTTAGTGAATAAATAAACTACAGCTTTATGTACCAAGTAATACGTGGAGTATAAAAAGTGGTTCATATATATAAATATACATATAAGTGTATGTGTGTTTGAGAGTATAAATATACTATGTACTTAAATATTTCGTGTGAAGAAATAGATTGTATATATCTGCTTTCAGTTCCGTGTGTTAAAATACTGACGGCAGTTGGGATCCCCTCTGATCTCCACGGTCCCTGGGATCTTCTTTCCACTCCATGGGTAGACACACCAGCAGAGCCCTGGCTCGCCCTCCAGGGATGTCTCACACTGCAAAGACAAGAGGAGAGTCAAGAACAGCGACATGAAGCTGGGTAACAGGTGGAGCTTTGTGTCACCCAACCAGCTGTGATAGAGGGTCAACCCATCCCAAAAATGGAGATGAAGGTCAAGTGTCCTGTGTAGTAATGATTTCATGAAAGTGTAATATATATAACATGAGCGTGAGCACAGCTGTCTGGCCCATGGTCCTGACAGCAGAGCTGAAGAGCCAGCCGGAAGCACTCCAGTCATGGTATTCCGTCCTCAACAAGTCCTCCTCTGTTATACACAGGGCATCTTCTGGTCCTCAATTCTCCTGGGAATATCCATACTACCTGTGCTTTACGGAGTCTAACAGGGCTCCAAAGTCATAGTTTGTCTAATATCATTTATTATCTGACAAGTCTAAAATCTATACTGTGAAAATAATGATATTTATTTCTCTTTATGGGGAAAAAAAAAAAATAAAAGATGTTCAAACAGCTACCAGTCTTCCTAGTAGAGCTGTGTGCTCCTCTCATGTTACAGATGAAACCCTGAGGTCCAGGACCTACCGGTCCTGGAAATCCTCTTCCGGCATGTTAGTGATGGAGCAATTCAGTGCTGAGGACAATGTCCTCTACTGGCCATGAAACACTGACCTGGCCTTCAGGGCACCAGAGACTAGGTGCTCCGAGTCCTGAAGAGGCGGGTCCTACTTAATATGATCAGTGTGGAACTTCATGGTGCTTTTCCAGTGGTAAACTCCTGTGTATATCCCCAGGAAAACTGAGGTGCTGTATGTCTAACAAATGAGGAGTTTATTCAGGATGGGAGGCCGTGACTGGGCATGCTGCCTCCAAGATCTCCAGCTCTGCTGTCTGGAAGGTACTAAACCCCTTTCAACGATAGCATGGCTTTGCAGGAATGTGGACAGCAGAGGTAAACACATTGGCAAGACACATACCTGTTTGCTGTGATAGAATCCATTCTTGTTGCAGTTTGGCAGATAAAATTTATAAAGTTCATCTCCTGCCTTCTGCTGCTCTTTAGCTAGCCTGTCCAGTACTTTATAGAGTTCTCGCTGGCAAGGCTCCTGAAAGAGTAATTTAATGTGGGAATAAGTGGCAACAAAAAGCAAATTATCAACCTAATAAACACTGATAGAAGTTTTGTACAGGCTCTGAAAAGAAGGGTGGTGTGTGTCTGGCTTAAGTTATTAAGATAAAGGATAGGAACTCTACTTCCTCAGTCACTGAACGAGAGCTCTCTGAATATGTAGAGTGGGACTAAAGTTTGGCCATCTCCATGAACTTCCTATTTCTCCTGCCCCCATGGGTAACTCTGTGACCAGCCACCTGGTAAGAAGAATGGGCTTAGCTCTCTGAATGGAGAGTGATCAGCAGAGTTCTGAATTTTGAACAACTTTCTTCTGCAATCTACAAATTATTTCATATAAGTCAATTCAAATGGAGATTACAGCACTCAACCAGATCATTTGTCATTATTTCCAGCTGAAATTCGGAAGAGTTAGAAGAATTCTCCCTATTCACTACTTTTGTGTGTGTAAATGTAGAAGCCACCTTTTGTTATTGTCCTTCAAATCCTACAAATATCCCAGACCCTCCAACTTTGGTTCTTTGTCGCCCTCAAGTGGACATCAACTAAGATGTTCTACATGGGTCCTGCTCAAGGGCCACTGAGCTCCAATATGGGATGATGAAAATGTTGTGGAGATGCACAGTTGTCAAAAAATACTTAATGAAAATACTTAATGCCATGGCACTTTATACTTTAAAATGATTAGAATGCTAAATTTTATGTTATAGTTATTTGGCCACAATTTTTAAAGGGGGAAAGAAGTGACAGAGGAGGCAGTTATAAGCTCTTGTGCTAAGCCTTCAAATAGTATATTTGGACTTATCTAGCCTGACACTAGGTGTCTCTGAGCTGACTTCAGAGACATGGAGTCACATATCAATGGCTCTACAGCAAGAACTGTATTTTCTTTCCATCCTTCAGTTCATTGTGTGAAAACCCAATGAAGACTAGAAACTTTCATTAGGCATTGGGAAGGAATGCTTGTTTCCTGGTCTCCAGGAACAGGGAGGCCCCCACCCCCCACCTCATGGGCCTGCAGGCCATAGCTAGAGGCTCCAACAGAAGCTTGTCCCCACCAATCACAGGGACTCACCTTCCACTTTTTGAGGCTGGCAAACCCACGAGCCCTTATGCTTTCATAATTGCTGATGGCGTTCCAGAGAATGGACAGGTCCTCGCCGGATGGAGCCATGAGGGGGAAACTGCTCAGGAGCTGTTCCTGGGTCATCTCTGTGCTCTCGGGAGCTGCACTCTCCTGGCTGGCAGTGTCCTTGGCCTCTGGAAATGGAATGTCATAGATGAAGAACCTTCCCAGAAGCACCTGCATTGGGCCTCCCTGAGGTTATTTCCCTTCAAAAGCAGGTTAGGACATAAAAGATGGTCATGCTGACCCAGAGTTTTTCCAAATCCCTTTAAAGGGGCATGTGGTGTTTTCAGGAAGAGAGAGGACCCGACATAATGGTTCAGTTTTAGGTTTGGCAAGGGTGACCTGTTTTTACTTATCAAGTAGCAGAAGGAGCACATGCACATATGTTGAGGCCTGAGAAGAGCCCTTAAAAAGCCATAAATTGGGCCCTTCCTGGTGGTGCAGTGGGTTAAAGTGCAGCATTAGAAAGCTAAAGCCACTTCAGCATGAGTTCAATCCCTGCCCGAGGTGACCACATGGCGTGGCAGACCTCTCCTGACCCACCCACCCGCTGCTCCCCTCAGCAGTGCGCTTCATCAGTCAACCTGTTCTGCTCCCCACTCTGTCTCTGGTGAAGCCTCTCACTGGCCTTGCACCTCTGGTCTGTACCCCAGTTCTGTATGCATAAAGAAATAAATCTTTAAAAAAAAAAAGCCACAAATTACGGTTTAATTCCTGACTCCACCTTCCACTTTCCATAAAATGGACAGTTTAGTAGGACTTTACAAACAAATGCTAGGGTTCACTTGGAAGCAGATCCAGATAGCAGCACTAGCCCTTCTACGCAAGACCTCTGTCTTCTTACAGACTGACTTCCGGGCCCCTGGAAGAGTAGGTAAAGTCATCAGGTAGAGAATACTAGGGTCTGGATCTGGCGCATAGTCAGAACCATAGAGCACGGACTCTCCAAGGCCCCCTCGGGAAGCTATCTCCTCTGAGGACCGTCTCATTTACTCTAAAGGCAGAGAAGCAGCAGGAAAGCTGAGTCCCCCTGGAAGGATTCCAGCAGATTCCTATCAGGGTATGGAACCAAGAGATTCTCCCAAGAGTCACACAGGGTGTGCAGATGGCCCTCAGGGGGAAGTAGGGAGAGGGAGTTGGGGAAGACGTATTTCCTCCACTTCCCACTACAAATAAATCACTGCAAAATGCAGGAATGTTCTGATAGCCAACTTCTTAGGAGGCAACATACACATCAAACACTGTTTTTCTATGACCATGAATGCAAGTGAAATTTTTAGCCTAAACTCTCACATTATGTTCTGTAAACATCTGGGGAACACCGACTGTCTTCACAGACATATATTACGAAGGACATTCCAAGCACTTCCCTAGAGGCCAGCAGGAAGGATCCCCAAGCCGAGTCGCTCTAAAGTCCCAGCCACTGGCACCCCACTTTCGCCAGCAGGAAGGAGAGGCAGAGGCACCAGGCTGGCATCCCCACTGCCTGGGACACTCCTGTGGCCTCCCATCTCTCTTGAACTGGGATTTCTATATCCCTGTGGGCTGTGGGGTCCTGGGAATGACCTCTGTGGTAAATTTCCCCCAGAGTTGTGTGATCCCCTGGACCTCTCCCTTCTGGGTGCCTCCCGCAGGACTCTGCAAAGAAGGCTCAATTGGTGGCCTTAAGCCTCTGCTGAGGATGATGTAGGCTTTGGCTGCAAGCTCTGGGCCTGAAAGGCTTTGAAGCTTCCTGATGGTAGGCTTGGGGTGGGCTCCTGACCTGCCCACTTGCCCTCCCATTCATCTGTCCCAGAGACAGCTGCTGTAGAGAATATGGTGTTACCTGTGTCCTCAGTGGTGGGCACAGCATCGGAGGCAGGCATGCAGGCACCCTGGCCACGGGTGAGGGCATGCAGGGGCCTTGGCTCCCCTGGCAGTGCGCGGCAGCTGAGCCCACGGGCACAGCGCGCTGTGGCCACACCACAGGCCGCACCCAGCTGCAGAGCGCAAGTGGGGCAGCAGCCACAGCCGGCAGGACGGGTGAGCTCAGGGCATGAGGCAGGCACCGGCGGGCAGAGGGCGAGCTTCTCGGCGGAGCAGGGGGCGCAATGCCAAGGTTGGGGGACGTCGGTGGCCACGCAGAGTTGGATGGCAAGGAGCAGCAGGAGCGGCCAAGCGCAGGCGGCGGGAACCTGGGGCATCGCCTTGCGGAGGTGGCAGACGGAAGTCGATATTCGTCTGGCAGTTGAGATGGCACGTTGGCCTGTGCTCGCTGGGGCCCTTGTGCGCCTTATGAAGGGTTCGGCCCTCACCGCTTGAAGCTCCGGTTAATGATTGGCAGCGCTGCGAGCTCGCTGCCAAGTGTTCAAAATAAGTTTGTTTTGTTGGTGTACCCAAGACCCTGCGCAAACCGTGGGTGGAAAGTGGGTAAACGGTCCAGGTTTCTGACTGTTTGTCCGACGTGGAGCCAAAGTGCAATTCTAACCAGGAGCCATGATCAGGTAGAGGATGCCTGGCACTGGCTTGTTTTGTTCAAGAGGCAATCCCCACCACCGCTGCCACCACCAGCCAGCGCTCCTTGCCTCGCCCAGGGAAGCCCGAGAGATCAGCTGGGCGCCACCAAAGCCTTGGCCAGTTTCCAAACTGAAAAATCAAAATCTAATCAGAAAGGCAAGTGAGAACCCAGGTCTCCCCTAGTTGTGGCTGTTCATAGTGACAAAGTACAAACTGCTTCTCTCTCTCTGCAGAAAGAAACCCCCAGCCTCACTTACTGTGCTATGGCACCCTTTCCCAGGAAAGAGGGAGGGGGTAGCTGTTAATCCTAGGGCTGATGCCCACTTCACAGCAACGCCCAAGGACAGGCTTGCCAACTGCTGCCACAGAGAGGGAGCTCAGCAGTGTCCCCTTAAGAGGCAGGACATTGGCTGCAGAATGGGGCCCAGACCCCAGACTTTTGACTTTCTGGCTCAGGGCAAATTTTTATCAAGAGTCAATTGCTAAGTCATTCTCTTTAATTAAAATTCCTCTTTCTTGAATAGCCTAAAAAATGTCAGTATAACTTTAAAGTCAGTGAGGAATGGGTTGGTCCTCCTCTTGGAAGGAGCTCAGGTTTCCTGGAAACTATGCAACTATGAACACGAATAAGGCAGCTTTTTTTTTAGTGAAAGAGAGAAATAGCTCTAAGATCAGTAAAGTTATGCAAATTAAGTAAAATTTTCACTTAAAGTAGAATCCAAGAAGGTACTGACTATGCTATTGCTTGTATACACATGCTAATGTGAATATATGCCACATTTATTTAATACCTGGGGAAGAAACTGATAGCAGTGTTTACTTGATGTGTGAAATTAGGTGACTTTGGGAAAAACACTGTTTTTTCCAGTATACTCTGTTTCATCCTTCTGCGATTACATTATCTAGTAAATTACTACATTATTTATTGTAAGTGGCTTATTGGCTAACCAAATAATAATCAATTTGAAATTAATATACTGATTTATTTTCTAGTCATGTCACTGATTCTAGCCTGGAACAATTACATAATTTTTGTTCTGCTAATACTATGTTGATAAATAGTCACTGCTCCAGCATCTCTTTGGCAACCATCAAAATAAGACTGGGGAAAACAATTGTAGCTGGAAGTTCACAGTCATGTTTGTCTTTATTTTGACAGAGCAAAGTTCAGTGTATAGTTAAGGACCAGACCAATGGTCTGAAGTTGTTTAATATTCTTTTTTATATAGTTCCCTAAATGATTTCAGTTCCAAAAGAATGTGGGTTCTGAATTGTCTCACTGACTGTCAAGTTAAAATCATGTGACCACTGATTAACAACTATACAAAAGCGAGATTCATCCATGAACCCTGGATAGTTACCCCTGCGGTGCACTTGTCCTGAGGTCTTGCTTGTCCTTCACCCAGACTGGGTCTCCACTGTTTGCCAGAGGCAATAAACCAAAGCATCACCAAACCCAAAGAGCTCTCCCTTCACTGGGCCCTGTCAACACAAATGGAGAAGGACCTCCCTGCAGGGGTGTGCAGTGATCTGTAATCTGTCCTGGGGGCAGCCTCCCCCTGCAGGACTACTTCCAACTAAGGTGGCTGCTACTGCCATCCTTTCCAGGTGCCTCCTTACCTGACCACTGATGGGCACCTACAGCCTCACCCGGTGGCCGCGTCTCATTCCCAGGGCCAACCAGATGAGGGGAAGGAAACACATACTCTGGGAACACAAGGTGCAGACTGGGCCAGAGGGGGAGCCCTTCTCTCATGTTACAACCTCTAATCTCACCTGCTTTCACTTATTCATCTCTAAAGACTCCTGTTTATTTACTTTCCAGCCTTTTCCCCTTCTTCACTCCAGAAAAAAACAGTATCATAGTTCACTGACTTTCTTTTTGCTGTTCTACCTACTCAATGTTTATCACCCTGTCAACCATCATCCTCTCTCTTCCATGTCTATTACATGAAATTCCCGACTCTCTGTAGCTTCCATGTCTTCATCATCCATATGTCTCTCTTAGCCACATCTCTCTGTACTCTGTCATCGCCATCTACCATTCATATCTCTATCATCAACATCTCTCTATGTAGTTCCATCATCTATCTGTCCATTTCATAAGCTCATTCTTCTGGCGCCCTCCTGCAGCCACCCCAGAGAACAACATGGTCTTTCTTCCAGCCATGCCACACTGTCTCCAGCTCCAGTCTGGCAATAGTTTCCCTCCTGCAGGTGGGGGGACACGTATAGGGGGGAGCCATCCTCTCCAGGTGCCACAGGCATTGCACTGGGTATGAGGGGCCAGAGCTAAGGACACCCAGACTAATCACTGTGCACAGTTTTGCTCTGTCAAGAGCCAATTACAACCTGGCCTGAGGTAAGCACAACCACAGGGAACCCCAAGTGCCTTAGTGAACAGCAGGAAAGGGGATGCTTGAGTCTCACTTTCCAAAGAAGATGCCAGCCAAGACTGGTCTCCCACAGTGTAGGAAAGCAGAGACAACAGTGAGCAGGCAGTAGGTTGTGAATAGGGTGGTGTGTTAAGGGGGAAAGAGTAATTCTTCACCCCCAGGAGATGGAAAAACAGGGTATACAGAGCAGAGAAGAGATCCCCTGGAGGGAACTGGGCCCCACTAAGTCCGTGAGCCACCACTGGCAAGGTTTAGGCAGGGCTAAGGAAGAACTGGCCAGGAGCCAACCCTAGAAAGTTCACTGAAGGCCTGGAGACTGGAGGCCAGGACAGAACCCTCACCCTGGCGTCCCTTCAGGTCTAACAGGACCACCAAGCAGACAGGCCCTACAGCCAGACACCACACAAGGCCTAGGGTCAGCCACACAGTACACCGAGCCCTGCCCTCAAAGATCAAGAGGGAGAGAAACAATCAGCAAATATTGTCACAAATGAAGTGCAACTTTGATAGATACCATGCACTGAGGCGGCAGCCGCGGGGGTGGCAAGCAGAGGAATGACAGGACAGGAGTCTCTGCAGCCAGCACCACCACAGAGCCAGCAGGAGAACTTAAAACAGCCAGAACAGAGACAGCTGGAAGGCTAGGACTCTCAGCTGAAGTCTGCTTGTGTATCTGTGAGCCGCTGAGAAACAGTGAAATGACCTTATTTGTAGTTTCCAAGGGGCCTGTGACAAGCCAAAGGCTAAGGCCATTGTAGAGTCTTTTAGGCACTGGCTCTGCTTCTTCCCATGCCAGACGTCCATCTCCTCCTGCCCCATCCACTGGCACTCAGGTGTCTGTCTTCTTCCCTGAGGTGCCCTCATGGAGCCTCCCGGGTCGGCGGAAATGCCTTCTTTGTTCCTTAAGCATGAGACTCACTAGATCATGAAGAAGAGCTACCTAATCTGTACTAACCTCTAGGGGTCCCCCCAAGTAGATGAGTAACCCCCATCCCTGCACCATTCAAAGTCACTGATGGGTGCCCCAATCTGTCTGGCAGTGACTGAAGAATCCAGGAGCTGGTGCAGTGGGATCCAGGATATGGAGAGCAGCACGTGGGTGGGGGCGGGGCGGAGCAGTCAGTCAGCATTTGATAAACATATTCTGGCACTAAGATGTGCTCCTCAGAGTTCCCAGAGGCCGCTCCCCATGGTCATGTGTTTTAAGTATCACTACCAGTGGGCAGTTTACCCTACTTTGTCTGAATCAGAGCTTTTGCCCTTCCTTCTAAACCAAAAAATTGTCTGTTAGTTTGGGGGGAATCTGGGGACACAAGGTTGAAAGGCAGTTTGAGGGGTACATATGGGACATTTTCTATGCCGGATAGAGAATTTGTACCAGTGACCCAAACAACAACCAATAAAAGTATTAAATATGTGGAGTCCCAGCAACAGTGGGATCCCATCTCCTGAACCCCCTGTAAATCTGCCTACAGAGGACACCTTCTGATTTTAGAAAGTAGAGCACATGGCACAAGCTCTGAGGAGCCTCCCTATTACTCCAGGAGCCACACAGTATCTTTGCCAATTGCTTTATGATACTTCAGAACACATCTGCCTTTGGCTGCAGGAATTTAGAGTACAGTATGGCCTGTTGCATCTGAAGAAGCTTGCTCTGACAGTTTTCTTAGTCTCTCAAGTGCAAATTATGGAAGCTGCTTTGTGGCAGCAGCACAGGGCTCCCCAACAAGACTGTCCGAATGGGCATCTTGGGTGTCTGTGTCCCATTGTGTTCTAGTCCTTTTCTTGCCTCAGTTTCCTCACCTGTACACTGAGGATAGTGCAGTGCCTGGCACAATTTGGCCATGAATATGACTATGGCCATCAAGAAATATTAGCTACAGGGAGGCTGTGGTCAGAGATGGGAGACTTTCTGGGTGATAAAGCCACAGGGCACTTCCATCAGCTCTATGTCCAGGTCTGTGTTCAGGCAGCATGCTGCTTACCAGCACTTAGAAAATTGGGCAATCTGTCTCTGAAAAACAATGCAAGGGTCAAGGGCAAAGTCAAACTTTCAAAGGGAAAAAGTGCTGCAATCCAGGGGACCCTCTGAAGGGAAGTTGTTTTTAGCCTGGGGAGAAAAACAAAAAGATGTGCTGTCATGTTCCTGATCAACCCCGGGAATGATGTAAATCCTTGCAAAGCCCTGGCCCACTGCCCTGTTTCCCGAGCCATGAAGGGCACCGCTCCACAAACTGAGGGCACACCTACCCCCCCTCGGATCAGAGCAGAGAAGTAATCTGCCTCCTGTCACGTCAGCACAGCCAGATGCTAAACACAAGAGCTCAAATGGCAGCCTGGGGGCCAGAGAATGAGAGCCCCCTGCAATGGCCAGAGAAGACAGACCACCCATATTGCATTCATATTTGACCAGGCACTGGACCATACTCAAATGTGTTCATTGCCTGTCTTTCTCTGGCATCAACTGTGGGACTCAAGTGTCAGAGTGTAGACCAACCTCACAGCATTTGGGCTTAAGTAGAAATGAACATTCCTGACACCCGCCCACAGACACCTCACTCAACGTATGGGGTAGAACCTGGCCTTTTGATTCCCCAAATGCTCCAGGTCATACTGATGCTCACTCAAGTTTAACACTACTGACATAGGAAATCTTCCAACCCCTACCCTTACTGGCTTCGGAAATCTCCCCATTCCTACTCTTACTCCAAACTAACCCAACAGAAGCTCAAGATGGTAAAATGCAGTGGGGGGTGGAGGGGTGTGGTGGAGAGAACAGTCATTGCTACAGTTGGGTGGGGTGGGGTGCCTCATGCATTTGTTTTTTTTTCATCAACATGTAATGAAACCACTGACCTCATCTCCAAGAAATTATCGTGAATGCTTAACCAAACACCATTGTGCTTGATGTGGGACAACTTTGATGGAGCCAAGATATGAGCCCTTGGGACCCAATTCTACTGCTCACACACAAAGGAAATTGTTCAGATAATTTATTTGACTCTTCGTTGCTCCATTTATGAATGAGGACAGTGTAACAAAGAGTCTGCCTTGGTTCCCTGATGGGCTGAAGGAAACTCATGACTTCTCCACTGTTAGGCATAATGGTGTTTGGTTAAGCATTCACGATAATTTCTTGGAGATGAGGTCAGTGGTTTCATGACATGGCTGATGAGAAAAAAACTACTGCATCAAATTGGCCCTTTGAGTTCCCCCAAGAATGTCCATGCTTCTTGGGCATTGGACAAGTTCATTCCTATCCCTGGGGCTGCTCCCTGCACGTAAGTGTATCTACAGGTCTGTCAACTCCCATTTGTTAGTTATTTGTTATTTGTGATCTCCCTCTCCAAATCTCATCCCAAGGAACAGATCCCATGAATCATGGATGCTGCAACAACATGTACTACTCAGGCCCACCAGGATGAGGTTATACAACTTCACTAATTCTCTGAGCTGCATGGGCAAGGAACTTGCACCAAAAAGTGGGGGACTCCATCCATCACATCTCTAGTCATTACATGGGTGTTATCACTTTTATTTGTTTCAGTGTGTATGTACTCACCTACATCACAGTGTGCCCATGTAAAACACAGTGTGTGCATATTTTCATCTAGAACACAATGTGTGCATCACATAGGGTATTCGCATCTATATCACAGTGTATATGTCACATGGGGGTGGAGGTGTGTTGCTCTTACCTACAGGATAGTGTGAACTATACATGGTCCAGTTACTGGGAATTTTGGCCCACATGATTATCATTACTTGGTATTTTCCATGCATGTTGGCCATTCAAACAGTTCTTTATTTGAAATTCTTGGTTTAAATTTTCCTTACAGATGACATAATTTTTTTTACAGTGGTTTATCTTTTGTGCTTTGTACCATCTATTTATCTTCCTTAGGAATGTTTGTTTACATGTTTACCCATTTGTTAATCAGACTGTTTTTTATTGTTTTTAGTTTTAAAAGTTCTTTTAACATTTAGATAAAGACTATCTAGCCTTTTATCAAATTTGTCTTTTGAAAATCTTTTCTCTCAGCCTGTGGCTTTTGTTCTCATTTTCTTTTATAGAGCCAAATCCCAAATTCAATTTTAGTGAATTATAGCCCATACATTTTGCTTGTTTGTTTTCATGGACCATGTATTGATATCTAAAAAGTCACCACCAGACCCATAGCCACATAGGAGATTTTCTATCTTATTTTCTAAGAGTTTATACTTTTGCATCTTACATTTAGATTTGCAATCAGAATTTGTGTGACTAATTTTTGTTGTGTAATGTCTCTGTCTAGTCTTATTTTCTTGTCTGTGGATGTCTAGTTGTTCTAGCAACATTTGTTGAAAAATCTTCTTAACGTGTTATATTTATTATCTTTGCTCCTTTGTCCAAGATCAGCTGATAGTATTTATCTGATCTGTTCCATTACTTTGCCTGTTAGTTTACCATTACCACTCTTGATGTTATACATTTATATATTGTGATTAATATGATTCATAGTAAATGTTGAAGTCATATAACATCTGTCTTCCAACTTTGTTCTTCAAAAATTGTGTTGGCTATTCTGGGATTTTTGCCTCGTCATGTCAACTTTCTAATCAGCTTATTAGTATCTACAAAATAACAGTGCAGTTTGGGTGGAGAATGTGTTGAATTTACAGATCAAATTGTGAAGACCTGACGTCTTAACAATATTAAATTTTTCTATCCATGAACATGGAATATCCCTCTATTTAGATCTTATTTGATGTATTTCATCAGAGTTTTGTTGTTTTTCCTTTATATATCTGATATATATTTTGCTATTTTTGCACAAGTATTTTATTTTGGGGGAATGCTCTTGTAAATGGCATTTTGTTTTCAGTTTCAGAGTCCACTTGTTCATTGTTGGTATGTTAAAAGAAAATGGTTGACTTTTATATTGACTTTATATCATGTAAATTTGATATAATAACTATTTCTAAAAATCTTTTTGTTGATTATGTAAAATTTTATTCATAGACTCATGTCATCTGCAGATACTATGCAAAAGGCCCAGTGTTATTCCCTTCCAAGTGGATACTATTTATTTTCTTCCCCTGTTTTATTGCATTAGCTAGGACTCTCAGAGCAATGTTGAAAAGTAGGCCGAGAGGGGACATCATTATTTCTGAGTCTAGAGAAATATGATATAACTATAGGGATTTTTTTGTATTCTTTATCAAATGGACAATATTCCCCTCTATAACTAGCTTATTGAGAGCTTTTAATCATGAACCAGTGTTGGATTTTGTCAAATGCTTTCTCTCATCTGTTGATATGATCACTTGAAGTTAACAGTTTTTTTTTT
>NW_004567105.1:41776791-41784579 GCF_000260355.1 Condylura cristata
GGAGTAGAACATGTAGATTCATGAAGAACAGTGCTGAGGGGAGGAGCAGGCAAGACAGCAGAGGTCTGCTGCACCATGTGTGTCGGCTCCCTGGACGGGGATTGAACTCGTGCTGCAGTGGTTGAGGATAGCTTTGTAGTGCTGCGCTATAACCCACTGGCCACCGGGGGGGGCCCAAATACACATTTTTTAGATGGGGTTGTAAAGCCATAGAGCCATAGGAAAAGATGAGAATGCGATTTATAAGGAAATGGCTGTTACAGTTCCAAGTTCTAGAGACAGGAGCTACAGTACACCATTTAGGGCCACAGCGGAGCATCAGCAGGCAGGAGGCAGAAGACAGGCACAAGGGGAGAATCAAGGCTATAATCTTTATTGGGGTTACTTCAAGAAAAGCAAGGAAGAGCAGGGTAAACTAATTAGGATTAAACACTTTGAACAGTTTTGGTGACTAGCAGAGGATGACAACTATAATGGTGTGGACAAAGATGTAGTCATAGAAGATGACAGTTACTGAGTCGCTACCTCCTGCCAGGTATCATGCTATGGATTTCCTGCCCGTGACCATGAAGCCTGAATGTGGCACTTATTGTCCAAGGCTGTCTGTATATTTCTTCCAAGGCTCTCTGTGTATTTCGTCCAAGGCCCACAAGTACAAAATGGCAAGAGCCAGCCTCTGAACCAGCTCTTCCTGTGCCAAAGAGCATTTTGTTACCATCATGCAGGTTTCTGCATGATAGACTAGTAGGCACATGTGTGCCTGCAACTCGGACTTGAATCAATCTGAATTCAGCATTTCCAAGTCCTCACCTATATAATGAGGGGAATTCTGGGTCTGGGTTGCAAAGTCCCTTAGAGGGTCAAATGAGAGAACAAAAGGAACTCTCAGGAGAGATCAGGAGCTTGGAGGAAGGGGGCAGCTCTTGCCATAGATGATCCTGGGACCCGCCCAGATCTCTTGCGCATGCCCAGCCCCCCAGGGCTGCTAAATGGTGGTGGTAACTGGTGAGGCTGTGTGCCAGGCGGTTGAGACATGAAATGCTATAGATTTCACAGTTGTTTAGATATACAAACACAAATTAAAGTGACTGGCTCAAGGCAAAATGCCTAAATGCCTGGAGCTCTGAAGGACCCTAAGCGTCAGGAGGTTAGGGGACCTGGGGCAGCCTGATACAGTGAGAAAATATTAGGACACATAGATCATGTCCAGGTGACCCCCACGTGACTTGCACTAGGAATTTGGACAAATTTTTCTTTTCACTAACCCTCCGTTTCCTCATGTAGAAAATGACGGACTACACCAGCTGAGGTTTATTTCTTAAAACTATTTTTTACTAATTACATGTTCTTTTTAGAAAAATGTAAAATGTATTGATGTTAGAAATGTCATCATCCTACCACCTGGATATTACCATGACTCTTTGGTACACGTGCATGCATGTGGCATGTGTGTATAATTTTTTTAAGCTGAATCACACTACCCTGATTATTCTACTACATTTTTTCATCTACTACATCTTGTCTATAATTTCTTTTTATATACACGCATACCTATGTGTACTTATATGCACATGCATGCACTTACCCATAGATTTAGCAGCTGGAATACACACACAGACGTAATCATTCCTGTCCTTAGATGTGCCTTATAGGAATCATCAGTAGCCCTATATAACTACCAGTAATATAACTTTTCCATACTCAGTGCACGATTTCTAATGGGGCACTTAGAGATAATCCTTTATAGAAGTCAGAAATGGTAACGAGTAGCAGTTTGGTTTGATTCTCTCTTGCAAGTCCTGCTTGGTAAAGGTGTTCTCTAGTGTCTTAAGCCTTGCAGGGCCAGCAAGGCATGTCCTCTAGGGGCTCGTTGTCTATTGGTTTGAACAGATAGGTAAAGGAGATCCAGGGCCCTTGGTGGATTTTTTTCAAGTTTTAATGCTCTTTCTACACCAGTTGTGGTGGCAGCAAGTTTTCAGGCTGGCAAGGCAGGGAGGCTGGGGGGTAAGGTGTGTGACAGGAGATTGGCAATCCTCCCAGCCCCTGAAAAACATTCTTTCTCTTCGGGCTCTTTCTGTCACCTGTTGTGGTTTCTTCCTCCTGCAGCCTCTCAGCTATAGTTGTCTTTTGCCTCTGCGAGAACCACCCTTATAGCCTCAGCTTCCAGGCCTTACACATGCCCGCATCATAATGCAGGTGTCCACCACCAGGCATGCTGAGTGAAGGCTGAGTTTGGTGTGCTCAACGACAGAAAAGTTAGGAGTTCAACAGTAGCAGATTGCTCTGTTTTCCTACAGTTTGGCTCTGCCTTCCAGATGTGGACTGTTGACATGCAAACTACCCTGGAGTGATGATCTCCACTCCATTAGGTTGCTGTGGTAAGAGTACAAAGTATTTGACACAGTGCACCACAGACGGCAAGTTGCTTGGGAGGCCACAGGCATTTGGCAGATCTGATTTCCTAAAGACCATGGCAGTGCACACTCAGGTGCACACAAGGAACCAGCAGGTGCAGCCCCTGAGGGCTCAAGGACCTGCCTAGTGCGCATGCTCCACTCTGTACCTCCATGGGCTCTCAGGTGGCTATTGGATACAGGTGGGCGCCTGCACGCCAACTGGATCCATTGTAGCAGAAACTGCCAGTGCTTTAGGGAGCCGCTGCCGGGGCCTCCTTAGAAAAAACAGTATGGAGCCTGAAGTACAGGTGAGTGAGGGTATAATGGTGGGGGGCACATTTAGTGGGATGTTGAACTCTAGGCAACTGGGGCAGGAGAGGGGAGAGGGCTCCCTGCCTGGAGCTGGTAGGAGTTGTGACCCAGTTCCCACTTGTGCTCTGGTAGAGCTGGCACCCACGGTATTTTGGCCCTAAACCTGCATTGTTACATGACTCTCCTTGTCCAGACCCACCCCTGCCCACCCTCATGGCTATGCCCTGAGCTCAGAGGCCCTGCACCTCAGTCCCCACACCCAACACACCATCCCAGCAACATCGACCTCGACCTTGTGTCCTGCTGTCCAGGCACAAGCACTCCAACCTCCTCCCCCAGCCCACCAAGGGGGACTACAGTCCCAGAGAGAAACCCTGTCATGCCCCCTTCAGATTCTAAATAAAAAACAATGTGCAGACTGGACTATGGTGTTGGCACACAGGTGATTGATTTGGTGATGGGAAGGATTACGTCATGAGGATTATAGGATACATCCTATGTATCTTCAGATCGCAAAATGCCACATTTCTCCAGGAGAGTCCTAGATTTGTCAAAGACAATGCCCTTGTCCTCCTGGCAGCCACAACTGAATGGGTTCCCCTCCCAGATTGATTAAGACTGCTGTAATGAAGGTTTTGTGAAAATGAACATGTGTGACTTTTGAAGACAGGTCAAATAGACATTTGAGCCCATGCTCAGCTGTTTGGGACTTCTCCCTGTTGGAGGCCAGTCTCTGGGTCTGGAGGACACTTAACTAGACCTTCAGAGGCCAAGCAGGAGGACACAGGTCTCCTCAGGTGTGTGAGCTGTCAGCCACCTCAAAAGCACCTCCCCTGGCCCCTGTCAAATAGGTCATAGTAGCCAACATCTGACAGTGGCCCTGAAGAAGACCCCAAGCTAGAACTCCCCAGCTAGCTGCTCCCAAATTCTCAGGCCAAAATAAATGAAGCTGCATTTATTGTCAGCCATTAAGGTTTGAAATACAGTTGGCCCATGGAAAATGTGCATGTTAATTTTATTTTTCCATTAAAAAATGTAAACTTAAGAGTCTCAAAAACACAATACAGTACTATAAATGTATTCCCTCTTGCTTATAATTGTCTCTAGGTTATTTTATTGAAAGGATACATATTATATATATATATATATATATATATATATGTAACATACAAAATATGTGTTAGTCAACTGTCATTGGTAAGATTTCTGGTCAATTCAGTATTAACAGACTTTAGTAAATGTCAAGATCATTTCCAAAGACTACATGGAAAATCTAATCAAAACAATAAGCCAGTTCAGCAAATTGGTAGGGTATAACATTAACATATAAAAAACCAGTTGCCTTCTTATATTCAAACAGAAAACTAGAAGAAAAAAATAAGCTATCCCATTTACAATCTTACCTACAAAAATTAGATACTTGGGAATAAACTTAACAAAGGAAGTAAAGGACCTAAATAAGAAAAGCTATAAAACAATGTTAAAAGAAATAGAAGACACAAAATATTGGATGGATGGTCCCTATTCGTGGATAAGAAGAATCAACATTCTCAAAGTTCCAACAATTTTCATCCTACCCACTTTACAGATGCATCCCAATTAAAACCCCAAGGTCATTCTTCAAAGCAATAAAACAAATATTACTAGAACTTATATGGAATCACAACAGATCCCAAATAGACAAAACTCTTGTAGCTTTGAAACAAAGAGGAAGAATATGGGGTCAAACTTTGGACTTCAAACTATGCTGTAAAGCATACTAATTGAAGCAGCATGATACTGGAAAAAAAACAGAGAACAGTGGACTAGAAATGAAAGCCCAGAAATAAAACTACACATTTATGAACACCTAATTTATGCTAAGGGAAAAAAGCATATGCACATTGAAATTAGGAAAGTCTCTTCAACAGTGGTGTTGGGAAAACCGTACTGCCACATGCAAAAGAATGAAATTAGGTCACTCGCTCACACCACACATATAAATTTCATTAATTCTCATAAATGTTTGTTGGTCTGCAGGGGAGGCTCTCCATTCTGTGGGGTTTTTGTTTGTTTTGTTTCGTTAGTTGCTTTTTGTTTTGTTTTTGTAACCCCACCTTTCTAGTCATGGGAAAGAATCTGGTGTAGGCCAGGGAAAGGGCACGAAAGAATTCAGGGTCAGGGACAGTGAAGAAGAGAAAAGGCAGATTTATTGAAATACACTGTAGAGTAATATTGTCTCCACAGAGTGTGGATCCCAAGGCTCTTTTATATTCCAGGTATCATCGAGTGGTGAGGGGGACTGGTCGTAGGTGTGCTGACGATCCATTACGCCAGCTCAGATCAGCTTAGTGTCGTCTCAGCCACTCTCTTTTTTGCCTCCCCCAAGGCATGGGGGCTTAGTTTTTCAATTTAATAATGTTACCACACACTTCTTGGCTCCAGTGTTTCTAGTCATAGAGCCTCGCCTTCTTTATATTTATTTTATTGCTTGATAGCATCCATTTTTTCTGACTTCCATAAGCATTGTTGGAACTAACCTTGATCTCCTGTCACATTCTGCAGTTCTGCTGGGGTGGGGTTCCTCTCTGGTTGTGTTTTTTTTGTTTTTGTTTGGTTGTTTTTTTTTGCTGTGGCGTTGTGGTATGTTCTTTGTCTCCTTATTCTGAATTTTCAAACTGTTGTCTTTGTCCTTGAAGTAATCTGAGGTCCGGTAGTCGGCATGAAAGAGGACTGGGGTAGTAGGCAGGATCCACTCTAGTAAACTCAGAAATTCTAGCTTCCTGCTGTGCTTTGTGTGCCAGAATTGTGAGATGAGGCTCCACAGTGATCTCTGCTAAGCCAGCTCCTCACCCTCAGCGTCGATGACAGTCTCATGTCCACTCCCATTCTAAGGTATTTGTAAGTACTAGATGCAGAGCTGGGCAGCCTGTAGCTGATAAGGGGTCATAGGCCAGGAGTCCTCTCTACTTTGCCAGCACAGAAACTTGCCCTTGAGTCTTTGTTCCTATTACTGATGGCTACTTAAGTTGTAGTTTGTTCCAGCCGTTCTTTGTTTTGCTTGGAGCCCTGAGGTAAGGAGTGTCATGTATTTGAATGTATCAGCCTGGGCTTGACTCTTCTTTGCGGTGTTGTGCTGCTTCTCCCTGCCAAATCAGTCTCCAGCTATTCTACACTGAGAGCCTCAGGTTTTGGTCAGTAATTCTCACTCTGAACCCCCTCCCCCTCTCCAAGAAGCCTTCTGTCCCAGAGGCCAACTCACACACCTGTATCCGTCCAGTACCTTGTCAGGTCTGATTCAACAAATGTGGGGAGCTCCACACAGCATTTTCCACTCCCTCTTGTGAGTTTTCCCATTAGCACTCTAAACACAGTTCACATAACCTTTTCCCTACTCCTTCGCACTGGACCACTGTCCCTAAAATGATCATCTGTTTTCCCCTCAGGAATTTTTTGGCTTTGGTCTGCTGCAATATAGTTGTGAGGACACTGAGGTGAGTCTGGTGTCCTCACTTCTCCATCATCTTACCAAACTTCTTGGTTTGCTTTGTTTGGTGTGCTTGGAGCATCCTGAACCTGGACCTCTGTTTCCTTCCTTAGTTTGGGGAAATTCTAGGCTATTTCTTCAGATTGGATTTCCACCCCTTTCTCTTGCTTCTCATCTAGAAGTCCTATGATATGGATATTGTTTTCTTGGTGCTGTTCCATAAGTCCCATGTGTTGTCTTTGTTTTTCTGAATTCTCTTGTCTTTTTGGGTGATTTCCACTACCCTATCATCTACCTCACTGATTCCTTCCTTGGCCTCACTGAGTCTACTGGTGAGCTGCCTACTGCTTTCTAAATTTCAACTATTTTTTTTTTAATCTCTGTGACTTTTCTGTATGAGTTTTTTCATATTTTTGTCCTTATTATACTTCTGATTTTGTTCATCTATTCTAATTTTCACAAGTATCATTAAGACTGTGGCTCTGAAGTCTCCTACTGGCAATTTAATTAACCTTGTTAATTAAAGGGTGCCTTCCTCTGCCTTTTCATTTTGTTTGGTCCTCTGTTATTCATTTGTAGGGACTAGGCTAGACTATTTTCTTTCCCATCCTGTTGTGATGTTCTCGAGTTAGAATTGCAGATTCACCAGGAATTGGTATAGATGCTGGTCTTGTATCCTGCACTGTCTGTTGTTTTATTGGTTGAATCCTTGTCGTTAGTCAGGATGCCTTAAGCCTAAGAGCTAACATGTGAGATGGGCCAAGAATCCAGCACACATGGTGAGAACCAGAGATAGGGTGTGCTGCAGGCTTCCAGGGACATACACCCCAGTGGCTGCGGCAGCTTGGCGAGCTAAGAATCTGTAGCAGATTCTACTGTTCAGGCAGTGCTCTCTCAGAAGGCCCAAACAGCACTGACCTTCCAGCTCCAGGCTAGTTCCAATCTTGGCAGAATTTGCTGGCGGTGCCTTTCCCTCTGTGGTCTGATTTGAGCAGAATGGCCAGAGAATCGTGGGCTTGGGCCACAGGTAGATATCATGAGAGGTCACAGGCTGTGTAGTGTTTAGGCTGTTCATGTACCTCCCAAGCCAAGAGGAGAAAGGAAGTAGTACTCTTAAGACTGCCAAGCTAGCCACTGGCAACCCCAAATACTGTCAGCTCAACAATTTGTGACCTTTCCAGGACCCGGCTCTCATTCCACTCCAATAGTCTGGGAGCTCTTGCAAATCCTGGGGCAGGAGTGTGGCAGGTGCCTCTGAGGGCCATAAAGCTAGCTGCCAGCAGCCTCAGGCATGTCGGATTTACCCTTGCCCAGCAGTCAGTTATAGCAGCAGCTTGCCTGGCTGTAGAGAACCAGGAGCCCAGGGAAAGAGGGCAGGTATATAGCTAAGACTTGGTACTCTGCAAATAAACTTCCCTGTTTCGTCTCTGCCTAGCACACCAGGCTGTAAGCATTTTCAGAGATTCCATGTCTGACTATAACCTCTAGCTTCAGGGGTGGGGAGAGTGGGACATGGGTCCTTCCTACTTCTATCATCAGTTTTGAGACATGTGCCCCGCCCCCAAATCTGGCTCCTCCTCACCTGTTACTGGGTCCAGCCAGCTGCTGCTGTGC
>NW_004567105.1:41785099-41801891 GCF_000260355.1 Condylura cristata
AGGCAGCATGGCCCCTTTGTGGAGCAGAACTAGAGGGCTTTCCTCCTTGGGTGGCCACACTCCTAGGAAAATGTTTCAAGTAGGCATTTGTGCTTTCTCCAAAATGCAACTTGCTGCATCTTCTACAAAACTGACCTCTGTGTTTTATTTGACAGGTTCCTGGAAGGAGCTCCTCTGATGAGGACCTTTCTGTCACCAGCCAGCCATCCTTGAGGATGGTCCAAGAGCACAGTATCCCAGAGGTGTCCACCCCAAACTGTGATGTGAGGCCACCAGGCGCTGCCCTGGGTGGTGCCCAGCTGCCTGAACATTCTTCCCAGGCAGGGTCCGGCACCACAGCTGCCCTCCAAAAGCAGCAGCTTTCTACCACACGGGTCTCACAGGTGTCCTGTGGGCAGCCAGAGCCCAGCATCGACCCCTGGGCTTTTGAAGAAGATCTACCCATGCCAACTTCAGGCAGGAGGCAGCAACAGAGGAAGAAAAAGTCCCCCCAAACAAAGCAACGGCCACAAAATGGGGAATTACCTAGGATTCAGGACCCAGCTGGGAAGAGGAGAAGGGACGTGAAGAAGCAGGCTGCTGTGGTAGGCTTGGACCACCTTCATGTCTCCACCCCACTCCTCCTGGCGCTCAGGTCTGTGACCATGGCCCCGCCTGGAGGTGGCCTAGCAACAGTGAGGAGAGCAGACGTGGTTTCTCCCTCACAAAGGTGCCCATAGTTGGGGCATGATGAGGCCACCAGGACTGGAGAAGGCCCTGTGGTCAGCGGCCTTTCTGATGTCCCTGCCCTTCCAATTCCCAGTATCAAAGGGTGCCTGTGGCTCTTGAAGGACCTTTGCTTGCATCATTAAAATATATTCCCTCCTGAAATCCCACTGGTTTCCCATACTCCTCCATCGACTGAAAACATTCCTGGCACCACCAGGCCAATACTTTATGAATGGGGTAAGGACTGGAACAGTCCACTTTCTCCACCCTTGCTTCCCATTCTGGCTGCAGCCTTGAGGGGCCAGTGTGTGGTACCTGCTTCCTTCTCAGTTTGCCGTGTCTGTTCTGCTCTTGCTAGCAGCTCTCCTTGGTATTTGGGTTTGGACATTCTACATTGGCTTTTTCTCCTTTGGGGAATCTGTTTCAAATAGCAGATATCTTCACATACTGAAAATGTTTTTTAATAATATAATGGTTTATTTTTACATCATTCTGTGCCTTTTTCCATCTCAGTTGTAATCTCCATGGGCTTCCCATCACCAAATCACCCATGTGCCATCACTATAAGCCAGTGCATTTCCCCCTGCTCCCATTTTTGATGCCATTCCCCACTCCACCCCTGTAAAATGTCTCTGGTATATAGTTGTTCATTATTATTATTCCCCACCCCCGGTCCTTTATATTCCTGCTATGAGTGAAACCATCTGGTATGTTTCTTTTTCTTTCTGTCTTATTTCACTAAGCATGATCCCTTTCAGTTCCATCCATGTTGCTGCAAAAGGCATGTTTATCTTTTTGACGACTGAGTAATATTCCACTGTGCATATGTATCACACCTTTTTAATCCAGTCATCTACTTTTGAGCATTTGAGTTGATTCCATGTCTTTCCTATTGTAAATAAAGCAGCAATAAACATGGGGGTACAGGTATCTTTTTGAATCAGGATACACTGAATTTTTTTAAGGATAAAATGTAGCAGTGCATGTAAAAATGTTTCAAGGATTGTCTGGCACAAGGTAAGTGCTGGGTGGTTCCCTGATGGTCCCTCAGGGAGACAACTGGGGATTGCCAGGGGTTTGCCAGGGCTCAAATGCTGAGGCTAGACCCATTTGGAATGTCTTAGGCCAACAGATTAAAAGAATGCTGCTTTCCATTGGGTATTAGCTTAAAGTAAGGCTGCCCTTCTCTGAACACAGATGCTAAGCACATTTGATCCCAGGTGTCTTTAGCAGCTAGTTCAGCTCTTCATCTGGAGCTAATTAGTCAGTGGACTTGAGTCATGGTCCTCTTTAATATGTAAGTGACAGCTCACAAGTAAAGTGCCTCTCTTAGAAGGCTTCCTACACATACCACATACACACAGTATTTTTTTTAAAGATTTATTTATTTATGCATACAGAACTGGGGTACAGGCCAGAGGTGCAGAGGTGGTGAGAGGATTCACCAGCGACAGAGTGGGGAGCAGAAGAGGCCGACTGACGAAGTACACTGCTGAGGGGAGCAATGGGCGGGTCAGGAAAGCTCCGTGGTGGGGATTGTACTTATGTTGAAGTGGCTCTAGCTTCTTAGTGCTGTGCTTTAACCCTCTGAGCCAGCAGGGAGGACCACACACAGTATTTTTTCAGCAAAGATCACCTGTGTACATTTTTATTTTTATTTTATTTTTTTTAATAAACACAAACTATGCCCATTTTCAAAGATTCTGAATTAACAGGTATTAGGAGAGTCATTTATTAAAGAATGCATGTTACTATAACAAGAATCTAATATGAATTGAATCACAGAGGCTTATTATCCATATAGAATTGGGATGAAATATGCAGAAAGATTTTATATCTGTTACTTCTATCTTCATATTAAATTTCAACCAGAAGTTTATAAGTTTCACATTTCTCAAGGCTGAGTTGACTCATTGATGTAAGTGCCAATTTTCTTTACCACTTTAAAATGTTTATAATAGAAAATACTTTTACCCTTATTATATATTTTTCCTTCTGTCAAGGCATATTTCTGCATTATGTTAAAATGGTTATGCAACAGGAAAAGAATGTTTTTCATTTTTGTTATAAAAAACTATACAAAAATCTATTTTTTGATATACAGGTATTGGGCCTTATAAAATATACATAGAAATTAAAATATTCTAATGTAACAAGCATTTGGCATAGGTGTAAATGTGAGGTATATGTCTCTCCTTGGAATCATTTTGTGGTTAAAGAAGGTCAAAAAGATGATAAAACTCCTGACAGTGCAAACTTCACAACTTCTTCCTCCTGGTTCTAGCATTAGTAAGTCTAGCTGTTTTTTGTTTGTTTGTTTGTTTGTTTTGTTTTGTTTTGTTTTAATGGAATTCAGTTTATTTTAGTGATGCAGTCAAGGAGAAACTGGAGGTGACAGTCAAAAATACTGTAATATTGGGCAGTCCCTTTTCACAAAATCTTAAGTTTTTTTCCAGTCCTTGTTACTCTTGAGATGGGACTTAGTGGCTTTGGTTTTTAAACATCTAACATTTAGTTTCAGGCTAGACAACATGATTCTATATCTGTATGTAATGAGAAATGATCACCACAATAAGTCTAGTTATCATCCTCAAATCATGACAATGTTTTCCTGTGAGAACTTTAAAGATCTCTGGAAGGTCAGGGTTCCGGCAGAGCACTTTCCTCAGAGAAGCCTTTCTTTTGACAGAAGGAACGAGTGAGGCAATGGGAAATACGCCTGCTCAGGGACATCGAGGAAGCCACCCAGCATGAACTTACCATCCAAGCAGAGTGAGCACCGAGCACCAGGACCAGAAGATCAGGAGCTCCACCCTTGAACCAACTACTTGTCTGCCCTGTCTGTCCAGCTCTGAACACCAACCACATCCTCCTCAGATTTTGCCCCAGGTCTGGCCTAGACCAGTGTTCTTCCCTTTTGTGTCCCTTGGGTGAAATGGGATCAGATCTTGTTATGCAGACCCCAGTGTGATTTTCTGGTACTTACGGAGACGAGGGGTAGAGGGAGCAGGTGTGTTTCCTCTGAGGCTCTTATTTTTGTGGGTTTTTTTTGGATGCACTTGCTATTAGAATGTGATCCTGTGCCTATCAATGAGGACAGATTCTTTGATTTCATCAAGGGCATCTTCTCATCTCCTGGGTCCTCTGCTCCAACCAACAGATCCAAGTCCATGCGCTTCCCATCCAACAGAGGCCTCCTCTCTTCCTCTCCACTTGATTCTGAATTACTTCCCGTTTCTACCACTGCAGTTCTGCTGACAGTCACCCGCAAGGTAGACTTGTCATTTCCTGCCAGAATCTGTGCCTCCTGGGTGCCAGGGCTGTGGGTTCAGGGACATGTCCCAGGCCCACAGTAAACAGCAGGTGCTTAGGAAATGACTCACCTACAGAAAGAAGGGCTCACAGGTAAATGAAGGTGTCGCTGGTGCTGCCCGAGTATGGCATGCATGCGGGATACGTGGGCTGGTGTTTGCAGGTCATCAGAGCTCATTATGCACCAGCGCCACGACTTCTACAAGATGCTCAAGTTTCTTTGCTCCACCAAGCCTGACATGGTCTCTATTATTTACAGCACCAGACGCCCATTATTTACAGATGGCCTGTGTGCTGCAGGTATGTCCACTCATGGCTCGTGTAGACAGTGCTTGAACTGTTTATGATGTTTTTGACAAACAAATGGTTTTTATTTTAATGTTATGATTACATGATTTCTGCTTTACAAAATGTATACATGATGCATCCCTAGGTGATAAAATTTGTATTTGGTTACAATAAAGTTAAATTTGAGTCCATGTTTAACTTATTTTGTATATGCTGGGAACTACCTTCTCCATGTGGAAGGAAATTTTCTCAACCCTCTTTGATGTGTCATGCCTTCCCATGGATACCAAGGTCCCACAAAGTAATGTTTGGCTCTGTGTCTGGGCTCCCTGTTACACCACATCAGATGAACATCCATAGCTTTAGAAGAAGTCTTAGTACCTACAAGGACAAAGAAAGTCCATTTGTCCTTTTTGAAATCTTCACTTTCATACTTAGAATTTTAGAATCAGTCTCTGAGGGACAAAGGCAATTCATAGTTCTATTGTGTGTGCACAAGGGATTTCTGTATTTCGGTTACTGTTAGATACTGAAGATGATACAGCTAACCCTCTGTGCTAAGCCTGCTCCCTAAGTTTGAGGGGGAAGGAATCAAGGTGAGACAGCAAGGCAGTGGGCAAGACTGAGATCTTGTTCACAGAAAGATTTACCTTCCTGACGGGAGCAGATAGCATGCAGGTCACATGACATCATAGAAGGGGAGCCTGGTACCTGGGTCATTTAGGCAGGCCCTCAATGGACATCACTGAAGGAAATATGGAAGCTGAGTGGTCAAGGGGGAATAAATTCAGGCAGGCAGGCAGGTAGTGTCATGATCACTGAAGAGTTTATTTGGTTTTGCAAAGGCTGTTCAGCTGCCCCAGGCCCTTGCTGCTGCTGCTCAGGCCCAAAAAAGTGTCCCAGCTGCACAGTCTGAGAGAATAAATAAATGGATAGAGGTCACAAGGTCATGCGCGGTGGTGGCCAGGCTACCAGTGCTTGCTTCTCTGACAGAGGAGCACATTGGAGAGTGATGAGGTTTGTTGGTGACTGGAGTGTGTATGAGGACTATAAACGGGAACTCAAGGGTCCTCTCAAGTCACTGGCCTGAAGTCACATGTCCACCGCACAGGCTTCACTGCAAACCTGCCCTGGGGGACACACCTTACAGAGGCGTGAGGACTGTTAGGGCAGGAGGCGGGAGAGTGCTGTGAACGAGGGAGGGCCCAGGCACTGAGGGAGGGCCCAGGCACTGGGGCGGTGTGCCAGGGACAAGCTGAGTGCCCCTGTCAGACTGGGTAAGAAGGCACAGGACAAGGCCCTCCCTGGTGGCGCAGCGGGTTAAAGCACAGCACTGAGAAGCTAAAGCCACTTCCATATGAGTTCGATTCCCGCCTGCCCCGGAGGTGACCACATGGAGTGGCAGACCTCTCCTGACCCGCCCACTGCTCCCCTCAGCAGTGTACTTCGTAGATCTGCCTGTTCTGCTCCCAGCTCTGTCTCTGGTGAAGCTTCTCGCCGCCCTTGAGCCTCTGGCCTGTACCCCAGCTCTGTATGCACAAATAAATAAATCTTTAAAAAAAAAATGGCACAGGACAAGGTCACCGGTACTAGATGCTTCACAGGTCGAAGAGATGAGATATGGGGTCTTTTGAGAATTTTTAGTGGATAGAGAGCAAGGGGACAGTAGCTTGGGAGGTATCAAGGTTAGGAAAACCCATTTTTTAAGCGTGGGGAAAGAAACAAATGAAAGAGGAAAAACTGAAGAAGTCAAGTTATACAAAAGCCAAGGACCCCCGGGCACCTCTGCAGACCCCTTCTGCAGTCTCCACTGTCACCCTTGAATAAAGCTAATCCATAGGACCCAGTCTTCCCAACAAGAAGGAAATACAGGCTTGTCATCTACTCTTCTCCCTCTTCTCACCCTCACACCGAAACCACTGAGCTGCTCCCGACATTGTCCCCTCCTCCAGCTGATCTTTACACCACCCCAAGGACTTCTAGGGCCCTGGCTCTACTCTGGGCAGGGGTGGACTTTTTTACTAAGCCATGACAACAGGCCTCACTGGTTCTGCTAAACGCTGGCCCTGGGATGTGTGACCTCTGCCTGAAGGTGGTTATCTCCACTTGTATAAGTGGCCAGGGACCTAAAGACCCCTAGATCTATGGGAGGTACAAGGCAAATAGGGTGAACCCCAACTTTCATATTTGGAGCAGAAAAAGATTTATTTCCTATTTATGAAAGATGAAAATAGCAGAATGCCAGTCTCATGAATCAGAGACTTGGCATGGAGAGTTACAAATAACAAATTATTTCCCTGGAATATCTTGTTTAGAAGGAAATATAAAGAGCTGTCATGTGTCCATCCATGGCCACTACCTGTCACGTGATGGGCAGAACTGTGCCAGGAGAGGACATGAAAGAGTGTCCCATGCAGGGTAAGTAAAACAGGCAGAAAACCACATGCTATACGACAGGTTGTTTTTTCAATTAAACTGGCTACAAAGCTTAGCCAAGCAATTTTTTCCTTTATTTTGTTAAATAAGATTCCAGAAAGTATAGTGCAAACACTCAGTAGAAAAGTTGTAATTAAGAAATGTACATTCACACTTAACATCAGTCCATTCACTTAAAAAAAAATAGGACAAATTATGTAATTACGTGTCTCAATTTTTTAACAATCTTGGAAGACTGGAAGGTACGCCACAGTGCTCAGTTGACGTAAAAATAGACCCGTATGGAGTGTATACAAATCTATAATGAGAAGTTACATCAAAGTGACTCGAAGCTGCTGTCCTGATATGCCTTGTTTTCATCTCTCGAGAAGCATCCTCAAGAGCTCCACCAGTGGGCGGTCACACTTGCTCCCTCATTCTGGATTCCAAGTGGGGGTGCGGCCAGTGCTAGCTGGACATGGAAAGGCTTGGTTTACACCAGGGAGTCAATTCAGGAGTGGGCCCTGGGGTCGCCTTAACTGAGAACCGCGGGGATGTCATAGCGATGCCTCCTCCTCACTGGGGCAAGCTGCTGTGCAATCAGTGTGAATGAGAAGCAGGGAGGAAGGAAGGGGCATGGGCTGGAGGGCTCTGTGTCATTGGTGTAGGAGCTATGCAGGCTGGGCCTCAGATGCCCCTGCAGGGATGTTCTGTGCCGGTTGGCAGATACCCAAGGTGGACATGGTTGTGTTTCCAAACTGAGTTTCATACAATTCGAATTTCATGACATGAGATTCCAGGTACAAATAAATGACTTGGATGTCCCCAGTTTCAAGAGGAACAAAGGTAAACCTCACACCTCTCCAGGACCGACACTTGGAGTAGGGGTGGTCAGTGTGTGCATGAGGCAGCCACAGGCTGCCTCAGGATTCCCAGAATGTGGGGATGGTCCCGAGACTTGTGCTTCCTGCCCAGGGCCTGGGATGGCAAGGACGTTGCTGGTAGGAGGCAAGAAGCAAGTTCTGACGGCCACTGGGCCCCTGGCCCGTTGGCCTGCCATGGAGGGAGAGCCCCTGAACACAGCTCCCTGAACTACCAGTCTCAGACCATCCACTCACGTCTGTTAGGCCCTGGGGTATGAGTCTAGGATACCCTCTCTGTGCAAAGCCCTCAAGTAGTGACGGCAGGCCATTTTAGAGCCCGACCCATCTGAAAGTCAGCTGTCCGGTCCAGCAGGAAAGCTATGCCGGGAGGCTGGACTCCACTCAGGAGCGTGCCAACTTCCAGCCACCTGTCTTGCCTTCTGAACACTCCCAGTGAAATCTCCTTGGTGTCCGCTCATTCCCCAGCAGGGTACACTGACCTGCTGAAACTGTGCTGGGAACGTGACGACGCCACTGAGTGGCTAACAACAAAGTGAGAGGAGAAACAGCAAACCCCACCTTCCTAAAGCTCACCCCACTCCTCAGCAGGAACTGGGGGGCTGGGCTGGCTCTATGGAAGTGCAGAAGTATGTGTGCCTTGGGCATCTTAGGCTCCCTATTTGACAACAGAGGGATCTTGCAGAAAGCAGGGCATGAATGCCCTCCTCATTTTGGGGTGCTCTCTTAGGAAGAGTCTAGCTTGTGCAGCTGTACAGTTTGAGGACAGAAAGTGTGGCAATACAAGGTAGGGATGTTTCAAGCCTAATATTCTCTGTCCTTACAGGGTCAGTCATTAAAGGAGAGATAGGGTTTAGCCAAGAGGCTCTGTCTTCTAATGTAGCAATGTGAGATCTCATGAGGACAAAGCCCAGGGCTCCTCCAGGGATAGGCTGTGGGTTTGTACCCATTCACCCGGGGACAAGAACCAGCCTGCCCAAGATGTCCTGACAGTAGGGGGCATTTGCAAGCTAAGCAGCTAGAGGGCCCCATCAAAACCGGCACAATTTTTGCTATCTCACTGTTAACCATGAGACATTGAGTACAATGGAAAATGAAGAGGACCAGGAAGGGAGAGGAGTGGCCCTCGTCCGGCACTAGGTACCATGTGACCTTGCCTGAGACTTAGTGTCTCTGAGCCCCAGAATGCTCACTGGCAATGTGGGGGTTGTAACCACACCTCCCTCAACAGGTTGCTTTGAGGGAGAACTCTGTAAGCTATTGACATAGATTTCAGTCAGAGTCATAAATGTATCCTTGGTTTGTGGTCACATAAAAAAGCCCAGTGGAAATATGACGAGAGCAAATAGGGCCTTTCCCTGGGTGAGCAGGGCAGAACATACAGTGAGGCATAGGAAGAACTCCTGACCCCACACAAGAATGAAGGGTGGCAACGGAGGGACTTTCGTCCCTCGGAAGGGCAAGGAACAGGCTGACGGCTGTGTTAGGCAAGTGGCAGCAATTGCCTCGTAGTGGTCTTCTGATTCTAAGGTGCTATTTTAGCCAGCTGTGAGGCATGACCAAGGAAGACCACCTGTCTATGGTTGTCTCTTCCCACTGCACGGTCTAGACTGACGCTGACGAATGTGCAGCATGAAGGCCTGGCCCCCAAATGGCTCCTGGGGGAGTGAAAGGAGATGGAGGGAGAGTGTGGGGGGAAGGCCCTGACTCCCTACAGAATTCCTGTGTGACTTCCACAGACTTCCACGTGCTCCAAAAGCCCAAATAAAAATAAAAGAGCCAGACAAACAACAGAAGACATGCCTCAATGCCCCTGGACTTCAACACTGATAATGTAGAGATTCTTAGAAAAAGAAAAAAACCAAGGAAAGAGACATTCTTACTCTCTAGCAGTTGCTGGAGATGGAGGACCAGGAACCACTTGGCCTCTGGGAGAGTCAAAGCTGAGCCTAGGGACACACACACACACACACACACACACACACACACACACACACACAGATTTGAACTGGGCATGACCTCGACAGACTGATTATTTTTATCTTAGTGAACAGATCTGATATGGAAAAGATGGATTATATGTTGAGGAAAATTTAATACATACATACACACACACATATATATACATGTGTATATGTATATATATATGTATGTGTATATAAGTTGTTATCATGAAGTTGAACTATTTGGGGAGGTTGAACCCCCAGAAGGGTACCTGAAGTCAGGTTGGACAACAGGTGAAAATGTCCAATCACATCACAGGACCTGCCATTAGTATGGGGTGCAGTGACAAGGACAAAAGAAAACTCGAATCTTTTCCAAAGTCCCCTTTGGCCTCAGGGAGGTGAAGCCAAGAACAGCACCACCACCCCATGCATGGTTGTGTGGGGCTGTGCCCACATGGGTAACTGACCCCTTGAGAGAAAATATAGATTGACGCTTAGACACTGGGGCTGGGCCCACAATGCAAAGTCAGTGGGTATGGCTGGTTCACTGCTGGTCACACCAGCCTCCATCCCATGCACTCTGGCCCCTGCACCCCAAATTCCTATTCCATAGTACTGCATTGTCTCCCAGGCACAGGCCTGCCTTCATCTCCTCAAATCAGGTCCCTGAAACAGTTCACACAGAACACAGGTTCAGTGGCCTGTCAGCACTCCATGGGGCATCTGCCAATGCGAGTCTCACCCCTGACCACACACGCACACACACACACATGCACACACACATGCTTCAGAATTATCTTGGGAACAATTGGGAGGTTCTTCCTTGGGCTGAGTCAAACAAGCCTTCTTGAAGGTCCACCCTTGGCCACACCCTCACCCTATCCTTCAGGAGGTCTTTCCCTGTTCCTCATAGCCCTCCGCCTCAGACCTCTGTTTGGTACAACGGTAGCCTCGGGTCTTGGCTGGCAGGTAAAGGGCCAGGGCCTGAGGGAGGTCAGTCACTGCCACGCCGTACAGTGTGCACACTGACAGCAGACAGTGTGGTATCCGCGTGCCTCAGCTATGACCTCTTTGTTAGCCCCCGACCTCAATGTGGAGGCCTGACTCATCACGAATGACCCTCCCACACCCAGGCCTGCCTAGCGTGGGGTCCCTGGTCCTGCTTGTTAACCAACCACCCCAGCTGATCACTCCTGCTTCTGACCTGAACCCATTTCTGGCCTACAAACCCATGAAGACAAATGCAAAGGCCAAGACACCATCTGAATAAATGTCACATTTTTCCATCATCCATTGCTATGAACCTGGAGCTGTCAATGGCTCCAACTTTCAAAGCACACTACAACTGGGGAAGCAGGATGTCTGTGTCCAGGGACAGATCCAGGCCATCCCGCTTGGAGCCAGCTCCTGCAGCCCGGTCACAGCTCACCCTTTATTTCACCACACCAAATACCTTGAAATCAATTGCCTCTAAGGAGGCTGCTTTTATAATGTATGCCACCCCAAAACAACAGGCAAGTCAGTGTCTGGGTGTGCTATAGATACAGCCAGTCGGTCTGGACATTTCAGAATCACAAGTTTTAACAGCAGTTCTGTGACCTTCCCTGGTCAGTGTTATTCTCCCACGCCCACACAGCAGGCTCACGGTCAGGGAGCATTCACTTCACGAGCCTAGATGTCATCCGTATTGTGGGCAGGATCTGCCACGTGGGTAGGGACCGGCAAGAACCTATGACCCGGAGTCACTGGGATATGCAGTGCAGAAGAGTGAGGTGCCCTGGAACAGAGACGGGTCGAGAGAAAACCTAAATGGGTCGATAGGCCAATCCCAACCCTTCTTGAGTAGTGGCTTAAAGCAAGGATGAACTGCTACCGCACTGTTCATGGGACTATGGCACAGAGTTCCTATCAGATGGAAAAAAAACCTGGTATCTCTGAAAGTTGAAGGTGGGTGGCTGAACCCTGTCCAAACTGAGCCCCCCACACCACCACCACCCCCCACCCCCACACTCAGAACCCATTTACCCACAGGTGTCAGGGGACCTATCAAGAGACAGGTGTCAGGTGACCTATCCAGAGGATTGTCCCTACAGGACAGACCCTACACTCACCACACCCTATGGACAGCAGAGATTCGGTCACAAGAGTGCTGGATCTGCACAGATGTTAGGGTGGCCTTGTCCCCCTTCTCCTCCTCCAGGGATGACTTGGGCCAGGGGCTGAGACAGGCTCTCTGCTCCCAGTGGCCGGTGCTGACAGCAAACCTCACCGAGTGAGGCACCCTGAGCCGGGCCTGTGGGAAGGGCTGAGGGGCCCCCACAGTATCATTCAATTGAGCAGAACTGACTCGTGATTTGTCTGAGTTGCCAGTCTGCTTTGGACTAGTCTCACCTCTAGAGTTTGAAGCTACAGTTATTGCTTCTAGTTACAGAAGATACTTGGAAGCCCTGGTAGCTTTAGCGTCTGAGAAACACAGGCAGGCTCCAGGTCGCTGAGTCCATGAGGGACGGCTCTGGGACACAGACACCGGGACCAGCCCAGGATCAGGGTTTGTGGAGGCATTTGAAGTTCAGGCTGTGCTCTACTCTACTGAAGTGGGGCCTAAGAAGCATGCGAAGGTCCCAAAGGGGCACATGGGGTCATTCCAAAGGGTCAAAGCTTACTCAAGCAGGGAGGTGAGGCCTAGAAACATCAGGCATGTGGCTAAAGTGCACCATTCACACAGGGGAGGGGGTCTTCATTTTTGGCAGGAGTAGACAGGGGCACCTATAACCAGTGCACTATTTACAGAGCATCTTAAATAGAGAGAATCCTACTCAAAAGGCTCTAACATTTGTACATGAATATTGTACAACATTAAAAATAAATAAGGCAATATAATACAGTCTCATCACAAATAAAGAGGAAGTTGTTCACCAAACCCCAAGGAGCGGAATTATGGCTAAACACGACTCCTGTGCCCACAGGAAGCAAGTAGGGTTTGGAACTGCTGATGATGAAGAAGATGTTGCTCATTGAAGTAGAAACCTCGCTGTTTCAGAACAGTCGAGCGCCTGGATGGCTTTCCCCTGCTGCTGCACAGGGAGCCACGCACTTGGTGGCTTTGCATAGCATGTGCAGGGTCTCAAGGCCCGAGGACCCGAGGTACTATTCAGCCTGGCTTTCACCCGGAGGCTCATGGGTGATCTACCACCGGCCCCCTCGGAATGACGCCAAATTCAACGTCTGTGGTTGTGGGAGAGCTGTTCATCCTTAAAGCAGCGAACTTATGCTTGGAATCATCCAGACTGCCTGGCCATAATTCTAAGGTGCCCATGGCCACACTGAGCCCACCGGGACTTCTCCCCGACCCCACCCCAGCTACGGCCCACGTCCTTCATCCCCACTGCAAAGTCCCCTCTGCCATGTAGCTAAGTATATTCACAGGGTTGGGATCACTGTCCTGTCCACACACACCCCACACACCCCACCCCTGGTGGAAGCCTGGCTCAGAGGCCCAGCGCTGCAAGACAAGTTGACAGACCAGGCCAAGGCCAGGCTTCCAGCCCCTCAGCCAGCACAGCGCACAGCACACAGCCCGGGGGCCCTGACTCAGTTTTCCCTGAAGGAATGATGCCTGTTGCTAAGGGCTGTGGGGACATTCACCTTCGCGTCCTTCTCCACCAAGTGCTGGCCCACACAGCAGATGTGCAATGGTGCTTCATGGGGCATTGAAGAAGCACCGTCCACCCTCCCTGTCTCTGCCCACTTCTTACATCTCTGACCCCTCCACACCCAGCCTGGAGACTGACACTGGGGCTGCCCCAACGAGTCCTGAGTTGGGTGACCCATGACAGCAGAGGCCCTACTGCCCCCAGGTGACAGAGCTCACCTACCCAAGAGGGCGCAACTTGCAGGACACCCCACAGGGTAGTCCAGAGTGAGTCCCTGTGCTGATCCTGAGCAACTGGGACCCCCAGGGAAGGATGGGGTGAGAAGTGGCCTTCTCAGGCCTGCGGGTACAGGGGACCTGCAGGCCTGAAGTCCCACCTGTCTAAGCTGTGTTCTCCAGACGCCCCTCCTGATGGGCCTGCCCAGACCGCCCCTCCTTTCAAGCTGCCTTCCTCCCTGCAGCGGAGAGCATCTGAGTCTCCAGAGGTTTCAACCTGGTATTTATGGCCAGTCACTTCTTGTGGACCTCCCGGGGGTCTCACCCCCAACCCCCACAGTGCATCTGGCAAGTCCTCGCCCTGCAGCTCCAGGGCTGCCACAGAGATGTATGAGGGCAACTCCAAGTCTCACACCTGCAGTCTCTCTCTGCAAAGTGGAGCTGGGCCACAGGGGCCTATGGCCATACACTGCAAACCACATCCGGGGGCTGGTTGCCAAAGAAAATCTTCCATCAAGGAAACTTTCTCATGGATGTGAGGGTCACCTGTTCTCAGGATCAGCAAAGCCTCACACCACGATTAGATGCACAGACACAGAGGTGCACGGCCCACAGGGGATAAACACCCTACCACCTTCCTTCTGTGGCCAGTACAGCCACACAGGCGGAAAAGGGGGTGCCCAGGCTTTATGGGGACTGGTGCGCTCAGGTAGGACAGGTGAATGCACAGGCTGAATGCGATGATGCTGGTCACAATACATTGTGGCTGCCAAGTTCCCCCACCCTCTCTGAGAGCTCCAGAAGACCAGCCTCTGGCTCTCAGTTAAAATCACTTTTGATGAAAACCAGCAGCCACTACCATCCACACCGTGGGCCAGGGTATCTTAATCCTGCTAACCGTTACCTCAGGGCCGGCCAGCTCTGAGTCTGGTTCTGCAGAGCAAGACCTGACTCCCACTCTGGGTCCTGCAGGCCATTGCCCAGGGTGGGAACCGCCCTCCAGGTTAAACAGATTCCTCTCAGGGCACCTGGTCACTCTGCCAGCCAGACCTCCGTGGCATACCTGTAAAACTGCAGTCTTGGTGGATGCACTGAATTTTTAACACCCTATGCTGACCTGGCCCACCCTCTACCACTGAAAGATAATGGAGCAAGCAGAACTCCTATGAAAGGCCCAGCATCCATGCAGATGGGTTTCTCCCTTCATCTGAGTTACTGTCAAGCTGCTCCAAGTTATGCCCGTCCCCAGCCCAGTTGCTGGCCACCTGCTCGGTTGGCTAGATTGGTCTCTGCTGGAGCTCCTGCCCCCAGAGGCCAGCGTGGAATCCACTAAGCCTCCTTCCCAGCTGCTCCAGGGGGCAGGTGCTGGCTGGGGGGCCCAGAGGTGAGCCTCGAGCCTTGCAAAGTCCCCAGATTGGCTCTGACAGGGAGGCTGGCCACAGGGGACACTGGAGGGCGGCCGGTGGCCAGTCTGCTCTGAAGGCCGGCTCTCCCGTAATGACACATTTTCCGCTCTGAGTTCAGGGACCTGGTTTGGGAGCCATTTCCATTGGTTCTGCCTTCCAGGAAGTACGTCAGCATCTCCCCCTTGCCCTTGACGCTGACCTTGCCTCGGCACACGAAGTGGTACGCGCCCTGGCACAGCAGCCGGTGAACTTCCTCAGTCACCTGCAACAGAAGAAAGCAGGGGTTACTCTTGGTCCACAGTGGGTGGCCCTGGGGTGAGCCCATGGAAGTGTTCTACTCCATCTGCCACTGCCTACCTCCCACAACCCAGTCTCTCCAGCTTGGCCTGGAGGCCAGGGCCTCTGTTGTTCCATGGTCACTGGTCACCAAGAAGGGTATGAAACTGCAAAAAGAACCCATGGGACCTGGGGGCCCTAACAAGAACAATGTGGGGGAATCCTGCCTCCTGTTACCCCTGGAAAGCTGGAAAAGACAGTGTCTACCATCGAGGTGCCCAGAGGGCGTAACTGCAGGCTGGGCAGGGCCAGTATGGACTGGCACCAGCAATGTGAGCTCCGTAGTCATCCCACACTCTGGCCAGATGCCTGCACAGGATCCAACTCTGGCTGTGGAGAGACAGGAGCAAGGCTGGCCTCTGGACCCGCACTCTCAGCACCTGAGTAGTCCTAGATGTTTTAGGGCCCAGGTGTTTGACCACCTCGTGGAAGGGGAGACGGCAGGAAGGACAGCTGGGACAGAAGTTTCACCCCACTGCTGGCACAGAGCCCTCAGGGACCCAGGTGGGGGTGCAAACTGGCTCACCCAGGAGCCCTTTGTGCCTCATGGGCAGGACACAGAAGCCACTAGTACAGAGTGCTGGGCAAGTCCCAAGAGAACACAGGGTCCTGGCCTGACTCCCCTGATTCTCAGATTCCTAACCATTTTAGCTGGAAGGCCTGCCAAACACAGCCAGAGACAAGATAAGGGTTGCGAAAGCACTTTCTAATAAAGTCCAATTAATGGAAGAGAACAGGATGTTTGGTTTCTCTTTGTTTTACTATGCAGGTGACCCCTCCCCTCCCTGGCTGCTCTGAAAATATCCCAAGCCACCCCACACCCCACACACAGACACACGTAGGTGGCTGGCCAAACTCTGGTGATTTTCGCTAACTCAGTCCACTCTGAACCACGCCCTCACAGGGTCCAAGGCACGTGGGGCCTGCAGAGTGGAGGCAGCAGTACCCTGGGCCCTGCCTGCAACTTGCACATTGTGTGGGGAATGTGGCGCTCTGCCTTGCTAACTGTTGGGAGTGACCAAAGATTTACTGACAAGGACTGAATTAGGGCAGGTAAAGAATTGAGTCTTGCATCCAAGCTTGATAAAGTGGTAATAAAGTGACCTTGCATCCGGGATGGGACTAGAAGAAGGTGATAACGAACTGGGCCTCACATCAAAGGACACAGTCACCCCTTGAGTTTAGAATCTATATAAGAGACCCTTCCCCCTTATTGGGTTGGCAGTAGCTGCGGACCCCACTCTAGGGGCTCTGTCTCAGCTGCTGCCCGAGAGCAATAAACTCTGCTTGCTCAGCCTTTCTGCCTCCTGCCTTACTTTCTTGTGGCCAGTCACAGAAGTTGGGGCAAAACACTAACATCAGCTGCTTCCTTGGGCATAACTTGGATCCCCTCAGGGGCAGTCAGGACCCCACACCAAGGCCCAACTTATCACAGCACTCAGACCGAATTTAACCAGCACCAGCTGAGTAAAGGAAGGAGCAACGAAGGGGGAAAGGAAGATGAGATAGGACAAAGCAGACCTGCTGGAAACCTGTCAGCGGCAGCAAGGAAAACAAAACCACCACCAAATACCAGAACCTGTACAGCTCCTGGGCCAGAAAAACCTGCCTGTGGCTCTAGAAGAACAAGCT